>NC_079173.1:6485096-6547596 GCF_947568905.1 Ostrea edulis | reverse complement strand
GATATTCAGAACAGGAAATGTTTTCTAGATTTCATAGCCTTTGGGAGTAGTGATAATTTTTCACTAGTACTCAGGTGACCGATAAGGCCTGTGGGTCTCTTGTTTGAGTATGCTTCAGAGCTTGCTCAGAATTGAACTCAAAACAAACGTGGCAGAGTTTGAGTATGAGTATACAGGGTAAAAGTTTTATAACCTCCAGGTCAGAAACATAAAGCACAATCTTTTGTATGCAGAGCAGTGATGAAATATTGTGTAAAGAATTGGAAGTCTGGTAGTGTTGATAAAAGTCCAGCAATGATATTTGAATAATTTTATTCATTGAGACTGTATTTTTACAGATCACTAGGTATCCTAAAGAAACAGCTATAGCCTTGTACGAAACTGGATTAGAATACATCTCCAAAGAAGGCTTAAACTTTGTGATGAGGATGGTTCCCACCAATCAGATTTACCTCCTGTCCGTTTTCTTCCTCTACAGTTTCATCAGTGCCGCCCTCATCTTCCAGGTGGTCCCAGTGGTGGTCTTCTACCTGACTCTAGCCGTCATGGGGGTCACTACCATACAGATGTTTTACAAGAAGAGGAAATTAGTAGAGGCAAGCAAGTTAGCTAATGTTCTGAAGACATACAATGTTGGAGTGGATGTAGAAAAGACAACGTCTCAGTTCTCCTGGAATTCTCTGGCACCGTATCTAGTATTTTTTGGAGCGCTTCCTTTGTTGGTGGTCAGTTTCTCACTGGCTAACAAGAGTTACATCCCTTGTTCAGAAATCTGTGTGCTTTGTGGGGTGCTTTCAGCCATCTGCTTTGCTGCCCTGAGTGACAGTTATGACTTGATTACATTGCTGTCTCTGATATGTAATTTTTTGTCTGCCTTGCCAACGTTCTTTCATCATTTTCCAAAGATTCCATTTATCACCAAGCTTCTTCACCTACTAACTGATGCAATATTTACTATTCCTTGTGGGGCCGGGTTTAAGATACACTTTGGAATACCCTCCATTGCATATTTGCTAATCCCTCTGATTTTCATTGTGATGGCTGCACAGAAGTCCTGGAAAGGTGTCTACAGAGTCCTAGTTCCACATCTGGTCTGCTATTTTTGGTTCAATCTTATGTTAAGTTTCTTTCCATTTTCCTCATGGAAGGGTTTGATAAGGGCCACTCTGGGATATTTTTTTCTTCCCTTTTTGGTTCCCATCACTCTGCTTCTAACCGTAGCAGGCATCTTGTATGGGGTTTATTGTCTCTTACAAACACAGATATTTGGGAAGCTCTTCATCACTTTGATATTTGCAGCAATTCCTTTGCTGATGTCTCAGACAAAAGTCTTGTTAGGAAAGAAGTTAGATAGTAAAATTAAGAATGTGAAGATAATAATGATGGTAGTGTTTGGTGTTTTAGCAATCCTTCCCCTCATCTTTATTCGAATGCCTGCAGCGAAGAGTCCAAAACCATTCGAAATGTCTTACGAGGAATATCGAGAATTTTGTGGAGAGAATGATCTTGGCAAAAGTTTGAAATGTTTACACTTGCAGGGACAAAAAGTCACATGGACAGGAAAATATGCAGGCACGGAAATTAAATCTGTAACAAATAACGTGGAGCCGCTGTTGGGTGCATTTCCTGCTTTCATAGCGAATGAAATTCGTTGTTTATATGGACAAAGGTTTGGTGACTGTGAAGATGTGAATAAAACAGAATCAGATCGCAAACTTTGTAGAATCATGAATGACCTTGGTCACGAATGCCATTTGAGGAATCTCGACACGTACACGTTTGAAGTGCACGTGTTAATGGATGGAGGAAAGGTGAGGACAGAGCTGGATGCCGGACACAGCTTTAAAGAGATGCTAGCAGGTTTGGATGATAATGACACCGTAGAGTTCACAGGGACGCTAAGTCAAGATTTAGGCAGCATGAACCCCAAGTTGTCCCTGAGACATATCAAGCCTACCAACCGCGATCTGGCCGTCATGATGGGGCTGGAGGAGGAGAGCGTGGACGAGATGTTGATGAGAGAAATGAATAACGCCATCACTGTCACCTTCAACTTCTTCTGGTATCCACTTGTGGAATATGCGCCGTGAATACATTAGGCACATCTATTTGGTTAAATATCGCTGAATTCTTCACATTTTCTGCTCCATAGCTGATTTTTTTTTTCAATTTCTGTCTATACATTCTCGGTCGAAGACAACACAATGTTGATAGGTCCTCTCTAGGTACTTCGCTAGTAATCACACTGTGATCCGCCTTTTTCATTTGATATCTTCTCTGGGTTTATTTCCCTTCTGGAGTAAATAGTTTTCTTGCTGAATTTTAACATGGATGGTGTGATTTCTGATTGGTTAACAGAAAGCTGACGTCTGTGTATTCTTTCTGATTGGTTAACAGAAAGCTGACGTCTGTGTATTCTTTCTGATTGGTTAACATAAAGCTGACGTCTGTGTATTCTTTCTGATTGGTTAACAGAAAGCTGACGTCTGTGTATTCTTTAAGGGATTTGGATGGTCTAGATACAGTTTCATTTCCACATGTTTGATTTTTCTCTGAAAATGATCCACGCGTGACTAACAGAGGACATGGAATGTTTGTATTCTTAGTGGGGTTGTTTAGACTTGAATATTCAGTGCATATTGTATACCTTGGGTTTTGTGTGTGTTTGGTTTTTTTTTTTTTTTTTAAATGTTATACACCCCCTATATACAGTTGTATTCTGTCACAGTAGTCGATTTATTGGCTGGTGCCGGTGTGTTTATTAATGATATGTAATTTAGATACTTTTATTTTCATTGTTTTTTCGTCTTTTCCTCAACTGGATGTAAAACTTCTTTTTCTTTGATTTTTGTTGTTGAAAGAATCATATGTTTAAAAAAGGTTACATTAGATTTATCGTATGGCTTCATTCGTATGTCTCCATATGAGTGAAAAATTCTTGAGAGGGACGTTAAGCAAAATACAATCAATCATTCAATCGTTTGTATGGGTATAGAAAGGCAACATAGGAATAGATTTTATAATGTAGGCAGACGAGTGAAATCTTAATGAGGTATTAATCGTCATAATGACTGATTTAATTTTCAAACAGGAATGAAAATATAGACATCAGCAATGTCTGTTCCTGTTAGAGTTAATCGCCTTGTTGGGTAGCTCAGCCGGTTAAGGTGTCGACTGCTGATCATAGTCTGTAAATCGTGGGTTCGGGTCAAGCGGGGTTTATTATTTTTTCAAGATATATAACTTTCCACTAAAACTGAATTTTTGACTACATAAAGTAAATTTGAAAGTTTTGAATTTCAAATTATAATACGCAATTTCTGAGTTGCCCAATAGTTCTTTCCCTTTGTGGAACTCTTGCGCACAGTGAGACGCAAAACATACTATCGTCCACACGTGGTGGGTACAAATGCTTATCGCTGCCTTGATATATTGCCTAAAGGTTAATTATCAAACTTCGTGCAACCACCCAAACTGCAGGGACACAAAGTATTAGTATTTAATAATAAAATAGCTTAATTGAAAATCGATAATTACCATATTTCTTTGATTAAAATATCACTCGTGCAGAAGAGGAAATCAACAGTAATTTCATATTTAATTTAATGGTCTAATTTAATCAAATGTTATTCTTGATATGGTCAGTTTAATGTATGCCAACGGCTGATATAAACAAACTTTACACTTTCATTACTTTTATCCATATTAACAATATAGTAAATGACAAAATGTATACATCTTGTACCCACCCAAGCGTTCAACAGAACACTGAACGTACCTCTATCACAGAAGAGCTGATATCTCGGAAGTTGCGTATTGTACATATCCTCCACTTTCCATCCATATCAATTTTTTCTGGTGCGTTATTCGTCCCTAATCACAGTTGATATTTTACATATAGATAGTTTATATTTTGTATTCATACACTTTCGTATGTAGGTGCCATGACTTTTTACTGTACTCGTTATTTTATAGAACACTAAAATTTGTTTTCTATTTGAAATGTTTGTATAGATAAGCCTTTGTATGTATATCGTATACTCTATCCGTAAAACACTGATTTATGTCTCAAAATCTTTAATCTGTAAAACCTGATTCGTAACAGCTGTGATTTTATCAATTTCGTGGAACACAATTTTTTGTTGTTTTGGTGATTGTGCAAGACCATGAAATAAAATGATCAAAGAAGCACAAAGTCTGCTTACAAAGGAAGGTCATACAAAATCGTTCCATGAAATATTGTAATGTGTTAATTACGAAATGGTGGGGTTTGATTGTTAGTTGTTTTTTTCCCCACGAAATTTAATGTCCACGAAAACTGATGCACCCATAATACTGTAGATTTCTTATTTTACGCGAGTACTTATTATCGCGGAGTGACTCGTATACGTCAAATCGCGAAACCATTTAATTTCTTAATTCGCGAGTGGATTGTTGTTGAAGAGTTTTTACATGTACATTGTTGCGTGTATAGATTATTATTTCATGAGTGGCGTTTCTCACTGAAACACTAAAATATGTGATCATTTAAATTCGTCGCGTACATTTAAGAATCTACAGTATTTAAAGACAATTATATTTGCCCTTTTATAGGAGGATATGTTTTATACACGTTTGTAATTAATGTTCATATTCAAGATAGATGTTTGAAAAATATGAAATCGAAGATAATTCGTAAACTGTTTGAAACGACCATTGTGCAATACTACGATGTAGGAAAACATGTATTTACAAAGTTACATATATATATTATATATTATTACATTATCTTTTTGTCTTTCACTAAATATGATGTAAACATCATGTGTTAATAAAGAAATGCAATTTTGAAAAATGGATATTGTCTCTCTTATTCCAAATAAACTTGGTGCATGTTTTGTGTTTCATTATATTGGAATTTTGCATCACATTCTACCTGGTTTGATATTGGTAAGATACAGCGCATTTTGGCTTAGAAGCGAGATGTGTTTGTAAAACACCAATGTTTCCACATGGCAACAAAGTAATTATGATACCCAATGGAAGGTCTTGTAACAAGGCATAATTATGATACCCAATGGAAGGTCTTGTAACAAGGCATAATTATGATACCCAATGAAAGGTCTTTTTAGAAGGCATAAATATATACAATATGAAAATCTTATCATCAACCATTCAAAAGGCATCAAGGCAAAGTTTGTTTTTGAGTACGTCGCACTCCCAGATATGATGCAAAACATTTTGGCACTAGAGGAAAGATCTCTCAAAAGGGATGCACATGTGAAATATGAAAGTCCTGTCACTAAACATACCTAAGATTGAAGTTTTTCGAAAGGAGGTCAAACTATAATATCGCCGGAAGCCACACCTGTTGTCTTTGTTCACACTACATTCGTACGTCATAGCCGTGGTTGTATGATTGAGAAAGGCATATGCTTTATGAATATTCATGTTCATATATCAACCAATGGGGGACATCATTTTTAGATGTTAAAGAAAACCCACTCCAAGAGCGTTACCAGTAACGGAATAATCCGTGGATTGGGGAAAAATTGACACAATAGTCAGTCAAAATAACTATTGATACAGATTTGCAAGCATAGCCTTTGTCGTTAAGGTGGGTTTAATTTGACATATATATATTCTGTGCATACTGATTTTGACTACGGATTACTCCGTTTACCTGATCAAGATAGGTGGTTGTGAACGGTTGACATGGAATGCTTAGTCCTAGACACCTGACCCCACCTCCAGGAGTCCAGGTTTGCCTTACTCTTAATTGTTTTGTATTTTTATATGAGCTGTGAGTCGCCATCTTCATGAAGCTAAGGTTTTAAGGTGGTTCGGTACTGTCGGTAAGCCTATGGAATACACATTTGAACTATGAACGTTCTATCATTAACTTTTCAGCAGTTATAGCCAAGGTTAATTTTTTTTCAAAAGTAGGTCAAACTCCAAGGTGAACAATACAAGGTCAGCTATTTTGGTATCAGAAGAAAGGTATTGTCACAATACACATGTGAAATATGACACCCCTATCACTAACCATTCTAAAGTTATGACAAAGTTTAGAGGGTTTTTTTTTTCTTTTCTTTCAAAAGTAGATCAAAATGGTGAACTATGTTGGTATCAAAAGAAGTTTTGTCATAAGGAATACACATGGAAATATGAAAGCCATATCACTAACCATTCAAAATTCATGGCCAAGGTTACTAGTAAAAGCTCATGCGGACAAACAGACGGACATTCTAAAATCTATAGTACTAGAATCTCCGATAAAAATATTTGAAAGAAGCAGGAACAGTTTCGACAGTCATCTGGCCCAGAAAATGGATGATTCAGTGTTCCAAAATCTGGCATTCATAAAAGGAATATGTAAGCTAACCAAACTATGAGTTATATGCCACACGAGCTTGAAGTTGGCATAAAATTGCAACAAATGCCGAAATCAATGGGGAAAAAAAATTCAGAAAACATACAGTCCATGCGTGAGCACATTGATATCAAATACCTTTTTATCTTCTATTAATACACAAAATCTATTAATTTCGACAGATGGGCACACCTTTTCCTAAGCAATGATATGGATGAAATGCTCTTTTTGAAACAAAAAGGCGGAGAAAAGTCTTATTCATGACGTAATAATGCTATCAAATAAGCAATAACTTTGATTTAGTTGATATACATGTATTGTAAATGGTTTTAATTTCGCGGCGCTAAAAGTTCGCGGTTTTTCATATTGGTCTAATTGCGGTGATTTATTTTCGCGGAATAAAATTTTTATGACAAACACAAGACGTATTGTGTCACACTTGCAAAATGATTGCAGTTGTTTTAATTTCGCGGGAAAATCCCCGACCGCGAACACAGCGAAATTAAAACCACCGCATTCATTTCCCTATTTACAGCACTATTCTTGGTATATATCTAACTTTCTTAAAACACAGATTAACTTTACCTATAAATGAAGGCACATTCAAAACAGGAATTTGTGGGGGTCTTTTGATGTACACAATCGTACCTTGTTCATTTGTCAATGGGAAGCGAGGTAAATGTAGGATCTCGTTTAACAACCCCCCTTTCCTGAAGACAAGTTGCCGTATACAGCTTTAAAATCTGTTTTCACGGTGTTGAATTTACGGTGTTTGTTTTGTTTTTTCTGTATATATGCTGATAAATTCGAGATTTGTGTTTTGTCTATTTTGTATACTGGTACCCATGCCCAATATGAAATGAAGCTGATTTACAATTATCAAAATTGTACATTATAACTAATATTATATTTTCTGTAGTACGACAATCTTTATTTGTACATGTATAGCATAATATATTTTGTATACGGGAGAGGTTGTCTAAGTTGCTAGAACTTGTAACCTATCCCTTTGTATATTCATACAATAAAATATGTTCAAATCAAATCAACCAAATCCACATCAAAATAGAACAAATTGGGAACATTGTATAAACCAACAAATGACATTAACTAAAAATTGACACTGTTTAAGCCAAAGGAAAAACCAGTTTTGAATGTTTGTGTTTTACGAACGTGTACAGATAACTCGAACAACCTTCCATTCAAAGAAAATTACGAGCCTCGAATGGCGATGTTGAAGTGGATTGTTACTGGGGATTTTAAACCATAGAATTGAGAAATATCAATAGCATTTGACCCATCAGTATTACTTATATAAAGGGGGAAAACCCCGCAATTATGTATATCCAACTTAATTCATGGTTTTTATTTTGACTATTGTCTTCTATCCTATCTATCTGTTAGTTATGTAAACCGTGGTTTGCATTTCCCGTTGTTTAGCCGTTTACATTACGTCAAATTCGTTTACCTAAATAGATTTTTAAAAATCATACTTTGAGTTCAATTGATCCCACCTCTGGTATATTCATATGGCATGCCATAATATCCAGGGGTATGTGGAGAATTGACGTTATAACCGGTTAATTGTATTTATGTGGAGAATTGACGTTATAACCGGTTAATTGTATTTATGTGGAGAATTGACGTTATAACCGGTTAATTGTATTTATGTGGAGAATTGACGTTATAACCGGTTAATTGTATTTATGTGGAGAATTGACGTTATAACCGGTTAATTGTATTTATGTGGAGAATTGACGTTATAACCGGTTAATTGTATTTATGTGGAGAATTGACGTTATAACCGGTTAATTGTATTTATGTGGAGAATTGACGTTATAACCGGTGATTTGTATTTATGTGGGGAATTAACGTTATAACCGACTAGCTGTGGGGATTTGACGTTATAACCGACTAGTTGTGAGGAATTGACGTTATAACCAGCGATTCATAATAAGCAGCTTCTCGGTAACCTTAATTTACAGTACATGTAATTAAAATTTAAGATGACAATCGCTGATATGTCACTCTTCGGCATGTATGTGTTGTGATATTCCGGACAGTGAAGCTACAATTTCTGTTATATCTATTTCTTAATTTTAATACATGTAAATCAGATATACCTATACTGGACCAAAAATGAAGCCCAGCTGTTATTCCGTCCGTTTGCCCGTACGTCAAAAGAGACTATCTATAACGTGAAATTATTAAGGTCTTCCGTAACAACGGAAGACCTTCTACTGATTGTGCTGGTTAAGATTATTCCTATTATTCTTTTCCTTTTTCTAGACGCTAACTTTGAAGCTTCATATCTCGCTCATTTCTGCATGGATTTTGCTCAAATTTTCAGGGTTTATAAACTTTACAGAACAATTTTAAAATCATGTACTACATTTCAGAAATTCCCTTCTGTTCACGAGTTATTCCCCTTTGAATGAAATTTTAGGGGCTTTGGTTTCCAGACAAAGGCTCCGAGACTGTATAAGCTTGAGCAGAAAATGCATTGAAAATGAAAAGTAGGAGCATTGTAGTTGTGCACATCGTTTTTTTTTTGTTTTTTGATTACAGCGTTCGAAATGGTGTTTGACAGGGTTAAAAAATTAGGACGCCTAAAGGAGCAAAAAATTACACATATTTTCCTTTGTATCTTTTAAACTAAAAATATGTTGTTATGACGTGTAGAACAAAAGTTGTGCAAAATGTTAAGAGCTTTCTTTTGATATCCCTAAAAGGGGCTTGTCCCTTAAATTAGGGATCTGAGGATCTTCAAAATTTTCGCTTTATAACTAAAAAACGGTAAATATTTCGATATGGCTTTCGCTGGAAAAGTTGTTCTTTACCATCTTATTGATCTCATAAACATAATATTTTGCTCGAGTATTGTGTTATATATGAGTAAAAAGCTTGACCCGCAAACAGGTAACCGTATCATTAGGTAGGTGAAAGGGGAAAAATATGCGTATAACTTAAAGAAACTTGCTTTAATTGATAAATCTGACTTCATGAAATGCTAATATTCTTTTAAAATAAGGTTTTAACGTGATATATGGTTCCTTTAAAAATCATCTATCGACAACTTTTTTTTTTTTATTATTATTTAGTAGCTTTAATATAAACAATCGCTCCAAAGAAAAAAAGAGGAAAAGGTTATCTCTTCTACGTTTGTAATTAAAACAACGGTATATTTAATTGAAGAAACAAACCTTCAAGCATAGAATAACTCAGTCATTAACTACACGCATCTTACATACACCGCGGTGTTTGTTTTTGTTTACAATTACGTAACCGCCTCGAGGAATCATCGCGTGTGAACCAGGGCATGTACACAAAGTAAACATTGTCGTCCTAAATATAACACAGAATGTTATGTTTTTGATCATATTGGATTTTTCGAATAATGCAGTCTTTCCGGGGATGTATATACTTTTTTATATGTCCCTGGTCTTACGTTTGATTTGTTTTAAATTCAAAACTTTAGAGCATTTAGTCAGGCATCAATTTTAAAATCTGCAATTTAATATACAGTTAATTTCTCAATCATGTCTAATTGAATGTGTGTTTAATATCTGAGATTCATCGCTGCTGGACTAGCGATCTGTGATTTCACACTACTGAACACACAAGCTTTAGGACAAAATGCTATATAAATATGAATTATGCATCTTATAAATACAACGTCAACACCACATATAAATGTATACAATTTGTAACAGAATTCTGTTATAGAAATAAACACTGATAAATAAAACAAGAGTTTAGAAAATAGATATTGACAAACGTCAGTTCACGACTTTCTAGTCACAGGCATAGGTGAAAGGTGGATGCATAGCAAGTTCAAGTCCCCACTACCCACTAATTTTGCCAATATTAATAGAATACAAAAGCCTCAATTTACGACCGTGCCCTCTCAATATGTATTATGCACAGCCCCCTATCTTTCTGCCTAACGAGAAATTGAGTTTGGGTGTAACCCCCTCCTACCCACCCAATCTGAATTGCTTACAGCGACTACAGTCAGGATAAGATTTTTATAATGATAGTACCTTGATAAAAATGTTTCTGTCCATATATTTCGATATTGGAAATGTTACTTACCCTTTTTATACGTTTGCTAGAAAATAGCATGTTTGAAATGAGATAGTACCTTAAATTGATATTAACATTTTATTCATTGAACAGTTAATTGAAAAATCAAATTAATCTAGTATATTTTTTTTATGAATTCACCACTATGAATTAGATACAGATGCTGAATTACATATATCTTTATGGAATTAAAAACAAACTGCTCCGCGGGCTTCGAGATTTAAGCCCCTTACCCCAGCGTAGAAACCCAAAGATGTCCACATTTTCAAAGACCAGTATAGACGTAAAAAATCTACAATAAATCATAAAATCACGATGATGAACTCAAAAAAAAAAAAAGAAAAAAAAAAAAAAGAGGATAAGGTGCTTTGACTCGAAGCATCGAAGTATGGTCTGAAATATACTAATATTAGTCCTCTCTCTGACCACTCTTCCCTGCTCTGTATCTGTGGATGCTATGGGAAAGCAAGATAACCATTTTTGTCGAGGGGATGATGATACATATTTCCACACAAGGATGAAAAACATCATCAGTTACAATTTTCAGCATTTTATCGGTCCAAAAACAGGCATTACAATTCAATGGAAAATCGTCACCGTTATTGCCCATTGCCCCTTACGGAAAAGCAAGGTTTTTATGATATCCACATCATAAAACACTACTTTTCATAAAACCTTCCCATTAATATCTGACAATCTAACAAAAGAGACTGCCTCTTCGAGCTGGAAGAACAGACAAGAATATTACCGAACACTAATTATAGTCCCAGCAAACAAAGTTTGAGATATCGCCAAGTCCGTCTATCCGTGCAAATGTGCCCAGACCACAACTTTTAGAAATACACCGTAAGCTCATTCTTCACATAAAGATTATTAATGACCATAACATGAATATTCTTGATGTAAGGTCATTTGCACCATTTCTAAAGGTCTAAGAATTAAAAATTAATTAGAGTCTTAATATATCTTACTAATGGCAATTTTTTTTTAATTAATACTGATAAAAAGTTTCCATATGATCAAAGAGTTCACTTTTTAGAAAATACAAACCCTGTCCTGGCCATATCAAGTAATGAAGAAACATTTAGATTTCATACTTACAACAGATTTTCATGTTAACCGAGGCTGCATTAGGACCTGACCTAAGGACATATGGTCAAGTTCAAGGTTTTTATGTCGCACAGCTCCGACGGAAGACCCTCTCGTTGCTTTGCAACGAGCTTTGCTCTAGTTATACCTATAATCATTACACACCAGTTTCGCGTTACGTGACACTGTATATCTTAAAAATCCATGGTTACAAATCCACACCTTTATTGACGTCTAGTGATTTTTAAAAAGCTCTCCTTGTAAATTCCCCATGTCTTTTTGGGATTGTCAGTCAACAAGATGTAACTGCCATGAGATAACCGAGTCGTCTTTCTTGGATTTGCATTGTGATGTTTCGACATGATATTGTTATATCAATTAGATATAAAATTCAGTTTTGAAAATATTTGAGGGTAATGTGCTTAGAGTTGTCTATCTTTGCACATAACATCCGAAAGCATGTGAAAATTATTGTCAAAATTATCGAAATCAAACATCATGTTTGTTAAAGTAAGATATATTGTATTAAACAATTATTAGTTTAAATGCATTAATTAAAACTTTTGTTGAGGTTGAATTTTCAACATTTCTTAAAAAGACAATTCGCATTTGAGTGAATGATCTTACAATAGAAAATCCCCATAGGCTGCCTCGGTAAAAAAAAAAACAAAAAAAAACACCTTTTACGCAGCCCCCCAGACCCCCTGCCAAGGTGGCACCTTAAAATTTTCGTTTTTCACATAAACAAGGGACTAACATGCTAGGCCTATTGCATATTTCATTCCCATCAATTATTGTACATTAATCATATCATATAACACAAGAAAATGACTTATAATAACGAGGTAATGAGTCGCTTATGTTTGTTCAACTCTCGATATATCTTAAAAACAATAATAGAAAAAGTCACAAAACTCCGCAGTAGTCCATTGAAGGCGACACGAAAACAGGACACAACATACATATTTAATGCAGTCTCCGTAACACGTGCGGAAAACAAATACTAAATAATTCAGATGTATCATGCAAATGCCATGTAATTATTTTAAGGCTAAAAACATCAATATTGGTAAGGGACAGTTTATATGTAACGCAAATATGAAAAAGTAAAACCAAGATAATTGATGCTGGATTGATTACGTGTCAATGTGTTAATGAGACAAATGAGATTGCTGATAAAACACGGGATGATGATAAATCACCGCGCGGAAAAAAAATTAATTGCTATTAGTAAACGAGGGAATGTTATCTAATGAGTCGACGGGACCGTCATTGTCGGATGCCGAAGGACACCTTGTTTTATCGCGCATGCTCAGAAGACACGGGCGGTGTATACCGAGTGGTTCTTGTAATGGTTCAGAGAATTTTGGTGACAGGGAGCCCGACTGAACAATGTCACGTCCCGTGACTGCTATGTGACTACATTCTTTAACACCCCTCCTCTACTAATTAGCAGAAGGTCAGGACACCTGATACACTCACAATAATGGACACCTGGTTTGATGTATATTTGGACTTAATTGTGAAATCAGTAGAACAAATGCATTCTATATCTAGTAATTTTTATTCAATTCACTCATACAACGTAAATTTAGTTTACATTTCCATCATTTTGGAAACATGTTTGTTGCAAGTGTTGTTATATAGGAATGCGAAACTTTCAATCCAGAGTCTGTGTACACTTGGGAAAAAAGTAACCACAGGGTCATGAATTGAATGAGGGGGAAGACAAGTTTTCAAAGATTTGTTTTTCGCTGAAATATTTTCTGTTCCTTTACCTCTACGCAAAAAGGTTGATGCGGGCGGCCCGCACATAGAAAGCCGTCCCTGATTAGTGGCAGGTTACAGGATTCACGGAAATGATTCCATTTTGGTGTTCTCTAGTATAAGATATAATTTGTTATAATACTTAAAATATGAAAAGTGAAGATAACGAACAGTGATCAATCTCACAACTCCTACAAGCAATACAAAATAGAGAGGTGGGCAAACACGGAACCCTGGACACACCTGTGGTGGGATCAGGTGCCTAGGAGGAGTAAGCATCCCCTGTCGACCGGTCACACCCGCCGTGAGCCCTATATCCTGATCAGGTAAACCGAGTTATCCATAGTCAAAATTAAGTGGACAAGTGGTAGGGGATCTGGCCGAATGCTATATGCAAGGTGAAGATAACGAACAGTGATCAATCTCATAACTCCTACAAGCAATACAAAATAGATAGTTGGGCAAGCACGGACCCCTGGACACACCAGAGGTGGGATCAGGTGTCTAGGAGGAGTAAGCATCCCCTGTCGACCGGTCGTACCCACCATGAACCCTATATCTTGATCATGTAAACGCAGTCTGATTAAAACTAGATCCTTTGATCCGCTAATGTAGATCGCTACACAATGATCTGAGTTAACCGTATGACCTTTCGTTTGGAATATTAAAGAGAACTACCAGCCAATCAGATTGCGTCACACAGATAATGAAGTCCCGGTTAATTCGCACACAAGTCACAGTAATCTCTCTCCCACGAAGATTATTCCGGTCTATTAAGCTGAATAAAACAAACCTCGCAGAAAATGCCTCCGGTCATGGTCGCAGCCATTTTTAACGTATGTAAATCGACACGAGAGTTTATTGGAAGACATCGTTGACAGAAATATGACGGCGTGTGTTTAATTGGCTTAACAAAAAGTCATAAAGACGTGACCCTCTATTGCGTTATTTCATATCTTTGTGTAGCGATCTACGTGAGCGAATCAAAGGATCTGATTTTAATCAGATTGAGGTAAACGGAGTTATCTGTAGTCAAAATTAGTGTGCCAAGAACAGCATAACAATTCAGACAGCATTTGACCCAATGATAGGTTGTATTGGCAAACTAGATTGTTGTATAAAATAAATAAATGTTTATTCGGTATATACAAACATATATACATACATAAATACCATGGATAACCCATTAAAGCTCGAAAGCTTATTTCCAATGGGGTCCTTTGGTGCACAGATGTTTGCGCTAGGGGGTTATTTATGTGGTAGGAAACCGGAGTACCCGGAGGAAACCCACGTGTCCAGGCAGGCGACCGCCATACCCTCTCACTTACAACCACTGCCGATCACGGGGATCGAACTCAGGTCGCAGCGGTGAGAAGCGAGAGCGCAACCCGGACACCCTAACGACATAGAATTTGCAAAATGCTGACTTTAAACGAGACTGTTGAAACCCCTGCACCATAAACTTGTTTGTCAGTAGATTGCCTCGATTTAAAAACTGATCATACGCAGAATAAGCTCTTGCGTGTCGAATCAGTTGAGAGATATAAACATCATATGCAGGTGCTAATGGAATATTGCTGCATGGGAAGTTGACGACGGAGAAGCTGAAATCATCCCGTTTATCATAAAGCTGAGTTGTTAGTTTGCCGTTAATATCCATTTTCAATAAAAAAAAAAAATATATCCCAAGTATGAAGCAGAAGTGGACGACTCTGTGGTATCTTTTAGTTCGAGTTCACATATACATATCGAATCAACATATGAATGAAAATTAGCATTGTTAATTAGACGAAACGTCGTCGATATATCTAAATGTCAAATTGAAGGCCACAACAAGATATTTTTTTCTTCTCATGTAGAAGTTTTTTAATAAATTCTGGTTGATATGAATATAAAAACAGGTCACCTAACAAAGGAGCACAATTCGTGCCTATGGGAATTCCAACAGACTGTTGGAAAACCTGATCACCAAACACCACGAAGATATTGTCAAAGAGGAACTCTAGCATATCTTTATTTCAATTTCAGAGTACTTGTGCGTGGAATGAGAGTGGTATTTAACAAAGTAATTTTTTGGGATGATTGGTCACTAGATATGAATATCATAGCAAGCAGTACTATCGCTCAGGGTAGAGGGTGAAGATCTGGTATTGTAAAGCATAATGACACTTCCCCCTGGAAGCATCGCTCTAGGGTGAGACTTCCACCAGAGTATTAAACAATTCGCTTTGGGTCATACGTTCTCCCCAAGTAGAGCGAGATTACCCTAAATTTGGAAGGATAACATTGGAGGCATGTGGAAGTTTTGCTACATTAAAGCCGGTAGTAACAATTGTAATGTACTGTGCAGTATCAATCTGATTCAAATAAGATCTTTGATCCGCTCCGTTATTGTTATGTCGCTACACAATCTGATTAGAATAAGATCTTTAATCCGCTCCGTTATTGTTGTGTCGCGACATAACAATAACGGAGCGGATCAAAGATCTTATTTTAATCAGATTGTGTGCAGTATATACATGACTGTATATTGTACTACATACTGATTTTCAAGACCAGATTGTTTGCAGTATGTACATGACTGTATATTGTACTGGATACCGATTTTCAAGACCAGATTGTTTGCAGTATGTACATGACTGTATATTGTACTGGATACCGATTTTCAAGACCAGATTGTGTGCAGTATGTACATGACTGTATATTGTACTGCATACTGATTTTCAAGACCATAATATAATATAATCTTGCTTCTATCGTTTACGGCTGATCGCTATAACTCAATAATAGAGTGTTCGCTTCGTAATCGAAAGGTCGTGAGTTTGAGCGCCTCTGGTACCATGACCGCATCATACCTAAGACATACATGGAATCATATATACATTGCAGTAGTGATTGATCCACCATCAAACGCTCGACATTTAGAGGCAAGAGTCTTTATCGTCTTTCTTTAAAAGCGGAGGTACCGTGTAGCGACAGGCGTTGGCACGTTGAAGAACCCGCACTGATACAACCTTGAGCTCTAAGCATAATGCTAACGTGGTACTTCACCTACAGCTGGTGACGTCTCAATATGAGTGAAAAATTCTCAGCGGGAGGTAAAACAAACAACCAGCCAGTTATCGATTTTAATAAGTAAAAATATATGTTTAGAAATAATCGATTCTTCTAATATTCCAGTAGAGCTAATTGTTCCGCATATACATTGAAGATTCCGGGTAGAGGGTGAAGATTCTGGGTGGGATCCGGTAGAAGTATCGCTCCGGGTAGAGGGTGAAGATTCTGAATGAGATTTGCGAGTCTCTGAAATGCACGCTACTTTTGCTGTCCTCTGAGCGCAAAGTAAATTCATTTTTATATGCATCAACGTTTAGAAATACCTATATATAGAATGAACGATTTTGTCTGAGGACGAAGATTGGAAAAAGGATCTTCTTCCTGTACAGACTGAGACATCCCCATCAGAGAGAACTAATTAGAGGACTAATTGCTTACAAATGTCAAGCACAATTCGAAAATTGTAGCCTGTCAATTACACTAGAACTTTCACGCCATGGCGGGTTCCTCCTCGACGTCCTAACACCGGAAAACGTCAATTAAGGATGTATACTGCATCGTCATAATGGCTGATTTCCTTATAAATCATGAATGAAAATATAAATACCAGCAATATTTATCTATTCCTTTTACATTTGATTGCCTAGCTCAGTAGCTCAGTAGGTTAGCGTGTCGATTACGGAACTGTTGACCGAGGATTCAAGTGCCACAGGAGTTTCAAATATTTTCAGATTACTTTCTACTAAAACTGCATTTTTTGGGGACTAAATAAAATGTATTTGAAGACATCAATTTCAAAATTTTGTTATACGCAGCCTTCACTTTTCATCCATGTCAAATTTCTCTAGCGCAGAATTCCTCCTGTTAAAGCTGCTATGGATTTATAACACGCTAGAGAATTCCTCCTGTTAAAGCTGCTATGGATTTATAACACGCTAGAGAATTCCTCCTGTTAAAGCTGCTATGGATTTATAACACGCTAGAGAATTCCTCCTGTTAAAGCTGCTATGGATTTATAACACGCTAGAGAATTCCTCCTGTTAAAGCTGCTATGGATTTATAACACGCTAGAGAATTCCTCCTGTTAAAGCTGCTATGGATTTATAACACGACGATTTATGGATCGTCTATCTAACGTGATGTTATAATTGTTTGTTGGGGGGGGGGGGGGGGGGGGCTGTGTCTTTTCTATTTTTGGCAGGATTTCAGCGTCTGATTTACTGGTACAGATTAGCAACCTTATGCGATAAGGAACTAAACCAAGCGGCTACATTATAAGCTTGATTGAATGTCGAGAGTTTGTCCTATTGAAACGTCACCAGTTGTAGGCGAAGTACCACAAATCTAGACTCAGGGCCGTAGCAGTGAGGATTTTGTTTTATCGTGCCAACGCCTGTCGCGACAAGGGCCCCCTCCAATTTTAACGTCATATCCGAAAGACCCGTGATTCTTACTTCTAAATGCCGAGCATTTGGCGAAGGAGCAATCACGACCAATGTTAACATCTTAGGTTTGACGTGGTCATAGCCCGATCTGGGCTCGAACTCACGACCTGCCTGTTACGAAGGGAACCAAGAAATATAGCTTCCTTCATGATAGTATAAAATTCGTAGTATGCACGTATCATCGTTTTTCAGAGATCCAGAAAAAAGTTTGTAGTTGTTTTCTCCAAAAAAAATAAAAAAATATGTTTAGCCAAATCTTCAAAACCCTTATTTGTGGTGGTGAGAAGGAAATCTTCTGCAAGGACTGCCTCAACAATCTTTTTCAAAACCCATTTGCTTATCGTGGGAGGGATCGTCTCAAAAAGTTTTTTTCTTCTTCACCAACCTCCATTTCCTTAAATGGTGGCGATGGAAGAGGGGATGTCTTTTTATAAGAAATGGTTAAACACTTTTAAACTTTCATCTCATTCACTACTGTCATAAAATGTTGGGCGGTGACAGACACTCCATATATTATCTTTTATTTGCGTTGCATAAATAACAAATAATGGTCATGTCAAAGGACCCCCCCCTTCCCCCGATTCTACGTGCCAATGTAGGTTCACTAAATAACAGCCACTATAGTCACGTGGTCATGGTATCATGAAATTGTGTACCTTATAAGTTTTATTTTAGAAGACATGCATGAAACGTATCAGAAGTTGAGTGAGCGTTCATTATCCCGTTATTTACAGTAAAGATTCCCAAAAGACAAAAGTATCCATCACTTTGTAACGCCACGACTTCCAGAAAATGAAAGAAATCATTTTCGGAAGCACGATGCATGCAGTGTGTAGGAGGAGTCTCCATCTATAGCATTTCACTGGCGCCGCTAAGTTTGCATCCGGGTTGATACAAACGGCCATTTATCAATATAACGTATGCTTTATGTGATGACGAAACACTTAATATTTCCATTTGTGAAATATTATTACATAGCCGATGAATACGATTAAAATTTTCTCTAGTGTTAAAACCAGAAATAACTTTTTTGCCCACCCTTTGCACCGATAATAATTTTCTTTGAGATAGGATTGTTTCTTCCTCTGTTACCTCGGGTAGTCTGTGTATGGTAAAAAAAAAAAATTAACCCTCCAAGATTCTATAGAACTAGAGAATCACGAAAGGGGTCAAAAGAAGAAATAAGGCTGAAATCATTTACAGTTCAATATGTTTCATAAGTACTGCGATAATTTCAACAGAGGCAACTAAATCATTATCTCACCAGAGGGCGCGTTACGCAAGCTTCACATACACGAGGAGCGCACGGAACTCTGGGTAGAGAATGGCGACTAAATTAGGAAAGCGGCGGAACAACGGTAATCACAAACTCCCTATACAATAACAGTATTAGTAGGGCAGTCATCATAACAAACCGTGCCTAATTAATGTCTCCGTTCACACCGCACGACTTTGGTTCGTACCCGAGTTAGTAGGGTACATATTCCAATGTTTGTTCTTACTCCCATGTATAATACTCCAGCCAATCACATCCATCGCTTGAAAACTGACACATGCGCAGTATTATTAAAAGACCGACATATTGCTACCACACTTACCCTCATAGAAGGCAAGGTTAGTTGAGTAGCGTTCAAATGTCACAATACGTCATATAAGAGTTGAAACTCTCTCCGTTCGGTTGCAACTCGGGTAGACCGGGTACGAACCGAAGTCATCCAATGTAATAGATAGTATAGGTACTCTCCAACTCGGTAAAATTCTCGCCGCGGACTGGGGAGTACTGACGAGATGAAGAGACATGTCTTTGACATGCACAGATAAGTGTCCCAGTCCTACAAGGCATCTGATGAGTTGTGGTGAGTTATACAGATGTCACTAGTGACAGTGTGATCGGGGCTTAAGCATGGCTAGCGACGATGTGGGACAAGATGTTTTTCACATATCCACGAGTGTGAATTCACACAAAGTAAATGTTTTACGAGATGAACATCGTTTGGGATATGATAATATGGGTACACACACACACACACAGAGAGAGAGAGAGAGAGAGAGAGAGAGAGAGAGAGAGAGAGAGAGAGAGAGAGGTAAATAGAAGAAAGGTATCCGTGGTACAAATGCAGAATTACAGCACAGTAGTTGGTGATTTTACATGATTTGTGTATATAATGAACCCTTCCAAACATTTATCATTGAGAGTTTCGTGGTACACACGTATGACGTGTCATTCGTTGAGAGTTACCGGGTTGTGTATTGAGGTCATCGGATGACCATTTTCTCTATTAACCAATCTCGTACGCCTCACAAAGACCACCCATCAAAAGATACATGTAATACCAGACACGACATACACTTTGAAACTATGACCCTTTTTATTCATGACAACATAGTTTTCTGGTTCAGGGCCCTGAAGTTTGCCTATAAGTAAAAAACGAATGAAATTTTCCTCCCTCCTTGCGAACTTAGACGCTGGAGAGTTACATGTACCAACGCATTACAATGGATATTTACTTTGTATCAGGGTTGGGGAAGACGCACGCTAAGGAATGTATTTTTTTAAGTTAAAGATTTACAAAGACAATCGGTGCAGAATTTTCAAATTCATGTCCCGCTTATTTTTTTGTTGGCACCCAGCTTCTGGACCGCTTTCGTGGTAACGGATCCGCCCCCCACGCATTTACATTAGTTCGAATGAGATGAAAGGCTTTGGTTGGAAAATATCTTTTCCTAGAGGTAGAGGGGTTAAAATGCAGACGATGTTATCAACTAAAAATGATTTACTTTAAAGAAAACAATATTCGTGCAAGAAATAGGTAATCTCTTGATTTTTATGAACGCCAATTCGGGGTAGTCTGTGCACAGCTCACTTAAACCCATTTCTTTTACGCTGAACACCGAATTTCTTAAATAGTTCTACATATGCACTTAACTGACATACAGAAGATAAAAATCTGTTGACACACCACGAATTAAGGGAGCGCAGAAAAAAGTTTTGAGCATATTATCAATTTGAGAGGTTACAGTATTGTAGCAAGATTTAATTAAAAAGGTGGGGGATCAAAATTTAAAAAAAGATAAAAAAGAAGAAATAGAACAACAGCAAAAGTATAAGTTTGACAATTATTTATTATTAATTATAATTATAATAATTAACCCATACAGTTAACCCATGAAGCCGCAAACATTGGATCTATCAGCTTAACCCTGGATCCGCCGAGCCTTCTATCGACTTTGACAATCCGTAAAATTGATGTAAACACCTAAAAAGTGTTTTGTTTTGTCGAGGACCAATATGTTTAATATGTATAAGAAAGAAAATACAATTAAAAAGACGACCCGGGCGCCATATTGCCGACTGTAAATTTTGCTAATAATGACACGGCAATCACGTGACGCGTTACAGTTTGAAATATTGTACCAGAATGTGATCATAAATTTTGCACCATTGTAAGCTGCCTGTGTCTCTCGGCAATTATTTCCAGAAATTCAGTTTGAATTTCAATTCGAGTAAATATCGTGCCTTTACAATGTTCCGTACGAAATGCTGTTATCGCCTGTCCATCAAGTGATAATTGTCTATTTACTGAAGAATCAAAAGTAGGATTGGTTTACGGAACATGATATCTACATAATATTTTCATACTTTGAAAATTGAAACAAAGGTGGCTATATTGATTATGACGAGTAGCATCACGTTTTGTTTGTTTACTTCGTAATTTCCGTAACAACAATCCGCAATAATCAATGGATTTTTTCTCTCAAAGAAGAGCATTCCATCATTCCACAAATGAATAATCCATTAAATGATGACTTCTCCAGGGAAAAGAAACCAGGATGTCATCAGAGACCATCACGTACAAGGTCAATCTCACCTTACACGTCAGCTATTTTTACCTTTGAAAAAAAGAGCAGGAACAATGATTTTGTTTTTCGGAATATCTTCTAAGGATTTTTTTCTCCTATGATTTCTTTTCAAAGGTGGTAATTTCCAGTTTATTTTTCCTATAGAATATATAAGCTTGGGGTGATTTTACCTCACCTGCCGAATGAACGTACGGCAAGGTTAGTCTGAATTTTGTGGTCTTAGACTCTAACATGACATTTTCGATTTTTAAAAATCAGCGAAAAAGGTTTTCTTTTAGTCATATATAAAACACCATGTTCACGTAGACATACGAACCTCTAAATGCTAATACTCAGAAGGGGTAAAAATGAAGGGGGGGGATGGAATCGGTTAATTTTATGACGTCATTGTTATAGAATTTGGTTATCAATTTGTAAAGGTTGTAAAACATAATATCCAATATTTTTTATCGCCATTTGCAATAGTGGAATTGTTCTACTATTGATAAAAGAATGAGATAAGCCGAAACACGTTTTTTACGATTAAACGTAAATCAAATCGCACTTTTAACAGGACGATGAGTTTGTTTAGAATACTGAACAATTTTTGATTAGGTTGAAGGTCGACATCACAGGCTGTTGTGTTTAACCCCCGTGATTTGCATCACACCTACTATCGGAAAACAGGGGTTATACAGTTCAAAATCGCCAAACAAAGTAAAACAGCTGTTGCATAAGAATTCAATACAGCACTGTTTTGTTTCATTTTGTCAGGCATTCTACATACAACGTGTTTACACAGTATCTATTGCGACGCCATTTCATTTACTATTCAAAGATCATATAAACAAGATTTGCGATACCATAGTATTTAGGGAATAAAATAAAAACAATCCACGTAGTTTGTAATATGAGATCAATTCTTAATTTGTAATTTAAGATTACTGATATCACTGTTCGTTATTTTCACCTTTCATCAAGGAGATGAAAGTTTGAGAGATCTCCGCCATTTCTGTTGTTCGGACCTTTTCGTGCGCGTTTGTCATTAGAGCTCCCAGTACGCGTTGACTAGTTACGTCCGCTATATCAATATGGTCAACAGATTGATTTGTTCAACAGAAGAAAATATTTATTTGATTCAAGAATGTTTGATAATGTGATATAAATTGATTCCATGCGTTTGCATTTATTGTAATTACACTGTTTTTTTTTGTTGTTGTTGTCTATACCAATGTCTTATGCAGGTATTTGTAATTTACAATAAGTCTGTTTACAGTATATTCTTTCCACAGCCATATCGTAAAATTGCGTGATGACCAAACACAGAAATAGTGATCTCCTGCGCTGGGCCCCAGGGGAGATTAATATCATAACATGTCTAAAATACGTGTAGTACGGATGGGAAAGCTGCATACATGCTTTTTCCGGATTCACATACCCTTCAAACCTGGAACCGTATAAGTTTCGCTTAATAGACACACACACAACCAAGGCGTCAAAAGAAATATAAAACTTATTAGGTGACAAAAGAAAGGGGAACAAAAAGTGAAAACATCACATCTTAAAAGCAAAAAAAAAAAAAAAAAATAAAAAAATAAAAAAAATTAAATAAAATAAAAATAAAATAAAATAAAAAATTCCGCGCATACTTCTTGTGACTGTGACTCCACCGCCATGACCTTTGGGCACTAGACGCCCGATCCCGATGCTTATTCTGTAGAATATTAAACATACCTTCCCGTGATGCAGTGTGTGTATTGATATAGTGGTTCATATCTTTTAAAATGATTTTTTTCCTTACTCGCCTCTTCCGCGGTACATTCTTTAAAATCTCCGGCCGTCGAAAGGCTATATTTGACCATGATTTATTAACCAGTTATATATGCCTATGTATTATTACAAGTCGTATGTGGTTTTATTCATTGCGTCATTGCTGTGCATGTTTAAATAAATCATGATTCATGACAGTAAATTATGAAATGATATTGAAAGATTTCCCCCGTTTAAAATCAATATGAACCTGTCACAAAGACAAATGAGCATCCATTAAAGTGAAAATAAATGACCATTAAATGACCATCAACCAAAACTTAACAGTTTGAATATTCATCACTCATTGTCTTCGTAGATTCAATGATATGATTTTTCCATTTATTTCTGTCACTGCCGACTCATAATTAAATGTATTTTCCAGACACTGGATCGGGACATGCAAGCAAGAGGATCATTTGTGACCACATATTTCCCCCATTAATATCATTTTCAACCCTGTCTGTCTGCGATTACCTCACCATGGACATATTTTGAAACTATTAACGTGTGCTATAAGAAAGAGAGGTTGCTTCCCGATCTATCGTTGTTCCAAAGATAGTATTTATAGACAAGTCTACTGCCAACAAAATCTCAACTTCACGTCGGGATCAATATCTACTTAAATACAGTTTTAAGATAAACATTATTGAATCATTGTACCCGAGCAATAACCATCATACTTTGAAGACATTCCATACCTTTTTTTATATTCTTGATTAATTTTCCCAAAATTAATAAATAAAGCATAAATAAAAATGCGACATGCTTGATTTCTACATTGCTATTCTATGGTGTCCGGATAGGGCCATTTGCAAAAGCGTGACTGTGCGTTAGTCACAACACGCCGTCACGCCAACAAGCAACGCGTCTTCGCGCTCTCACGACAACAAGCAACGCACCTTCGCGCTCTCACGCCAACAAGGAACGCGCTTTCGCGCTCTCACGACAACAAGCAACGCGCCTTCGCGCTCTCACGCCAACAAGCAACGCGCCTTCGCGCTCTCACGCCAACAAGCAACGCGCCTTCGCGCTCTCACGACAACAAGCAACGCGCCTTCGCGCAGACAAGCAACGCGCCTTCGCACTCTCACGACAACAAGCAACGCGCCTTCGCGCAGACAAGCAACGCTGCGCGAAGGCGTAATGCTTGTTGGCGTGAGAGCGCGAAGGCGCGTTGATTGTTGTCGTGAGAGCGCGAAGGCGTGTTGCTTGTCTGCGCGAAGGCGCGTTGCTTGTTGGCGTGAGAGCGCGAAGGCGCGTTGCTTGTTGGCGTGACGGCGTGTTGTGACTAACGCGCAGTCACGCTTTTGCAAATGTCCCTATCCGGACACCATACTATTCGTATTCTTGGTTCATGCAACCCATTTCCCATGAACTCGACATTTAATATGTAAAAGTACATAACTAAATATATGGTTAAATTTTTGTCTAATGGTCTCTTGTATCAAATTAAAGGTTGTTACAAATCAACACCCAGTTTGAGAAATAACATCTTTACACAAACATTTGATGAAAAAGAACTACACAAATCTATGCTATTTCTTCAATACGAACGCCTTGAATTTGTGTTTGTAATTAAAGACAATTAGTATCACTTTTGTATCATCCGGTGTTATATTCCGAATTGTTTGCTGTCTAGCGCTGTGTTGTGCCCGCTATATGCGTGAAACTTAAGTGCACGTTAATCTTTGCAATGCGATGAAATATTTCTGCGATAAAACAAAAAATTCAGGTAGATTAAAAGTGTACAGATACTTTACCGATTGCCACCAGGAAATCGTATATATTGAACCCCATTAGCACAATATTAATTAGACATCACACAGCGGGGGAGTGTGAACTCTGGGGTTTGTGTAGATCTTTGTTGAATTCATTCGAAATATTCAAAAATTTTCGTTTACTGTTCCAAGCAAATATAATCTTTTTACGTTTATCATATATATATACAAAGCACTAAAATGACCAACGACACGAACAACCAGATTGTCAAATTTTCGGTCCCTTCTTCAGGACAAACAAATATATATATATATATATATATATATATATATATATATATATATATATATTTATATATATATATTTATATATATATATATATATATATATATATAAAGCACAAACAAACAATTATAACACCCAACCTTATGTTTACCCCTAGGATCTAAACGATACATGTGAAAATCAATTAATTAATATATAAAGCACTAAATAATCACAACTAGGTACTGAAAATTTTCGCCCCAGCCCGGGGTCGAACCAGCGACGTACGGCACCCACCGCCTAGCAAGATTGTCAAACCAGTGCGTAAGTCCACTCGGCCATTCTCCAAGGTAATGGCGAATCATGAGTAGTTGACAACTAGAACATTATACAATTAGAACAGGAACAAACATAATTATATGTATATATACTTGTAGTGGCCTTGCAGCCTGGGGAAAATCTTATATAGGCTCTGCTTGCTGCCTTATCCTATGTTATACATATTAAAATATGTTGAATTAAAATTCTTTATCTTATTGTCTGAGTATCAATAACTCATACTGTGTTAGTATTAATAACTCTTATTTATACGTTTAGCTACAAATTTAGAGATATAATGATTTTAATGAACGGATTCCGCTTAGCTACAGACAGAGAATTGTAGTTCTTTCAATGAACTGATTTCCTTTAGCTACAATCTTAGAAATGCAATCATTACAATGGACGGATTTCCTTTAGCTACAATCTTAGAAATGTAATCATTACAATGGACGGATTTCTTTTAGCTACAATCTTAGAAATGTAATCATTACAATGGACGGATTTCTTTTAGCTACAAACTTAGAAATGTAATCATTACAATGGACGGATTTCTTTTAGCTACAAACTTAGAAATGTAATCATTACAATGAACTGATTTCCTTTAGCTACAATCTTAGAAATGTAATCATTACAATGGACGGATTTCTTTTAGCTACAATCTTAGAAATGCAATCATTACAATGGAGGGATTTCCTTTAGCTACAATCTTAGAAATGTAATCATTACAATGGACGGATTTCTTTTAGCTACAATCTTAGAAATGTAATCATTACAATGGACGGATTTCTTTTAGCTACAAACTTAGAAATGTAATCATTACAATGGACGGATTTCTTTTAGCTACAAACTTAGAAATGTAATCATTACAATGAACTGATTTCCTTTAGCTACAATCTTAGAAATGTAATCATTACAATGGACGGATTTCTTTTAGCTACAATCTTAGAAATGCAATCATTACAATGGAGGGATTTCCTTTAGCTACAATCTTAGAAATGTAATCATTACAATGGACGGATTTTTTTCGCTTAGCTACAAACATAGAAATGTAGTTCTTTCAATGAACGGATTTCGCTTAGCTACAAACATACATTTAGAATTGTAGTTAATTGAATTGACGGATTTTTTAAGCTACAAACTTAGAGATTTGATAATCTCAATGGATGGGTTTCCTTATCTAGAAACTTAAAACGATGTAATCATTTAAATGGACGGATTCAAATTAGATGCGAAAGATAAACATCATGGAATTGCATGACAATTCGATCAACAATTTTAAGCATTCACTTAGCCTTAGAGCTCGTAGTTGGCTTACATGTACAATTGATGTGAGACGATTTTGCACCTTTGTGTTGAATTGAGTGGGAGATTCTAGTCGACTTTTCCCAGTTTTAAATCCGTAGACTGCTGGCGTAAGGATGCATTGGTAAATTTAACGTGGCGCCAGCTGATGGCAGTAAACAATAGAAGATATTTTATTTCTTGATAGCATGCATAAAACCATTAGATATTCGTTACATAAACCTTCCCATAACATAGGATCTAATTATAACATAATATAGCGAATGTGTGAAAAAGAAATAATTATTTATCATTGGTGAGAATTTAAAAAAAAAAGAAATATTTTTGATTTTATAAAAGTGCATACACACTATTAAATTATGTCTGTATCCAATGCAAGACCCCCACCTGCCCTTTCCATATGTCGTTTTTGAAAAAGTATATTCCCGGGGGTGGGGTGGAGGGGGTGGGATTTTCTCATGTATTCTATCCCCCCCCCCCCGCATTTTCGCTTGTCAACCACAGCACCTGTAGAAACTTAATTTACAGCAAATCGTCTTTTTTTTTCATACACGAACTTTTCCGAAAGATAACTATACTGTATATTTTGAGTTCGATTGATTTATACCCGAGAACCTCGCCCGCTACAGTCAGATTAACAGTCAACTGTTATTATTATTATTACCAATATCAGAGTGAATTTTTCACATTCTAGTGCAACGGTTATAGTGATACTGATTGTGAAATAGGTATTTTTTTTTAAAAGTTGCCTCCCCTTGCACAAAGTGACCTAAGTTACTTGTGTACATATTTCAACCAATTGAAATTTTGAAATAAGTTGAGTTTTTTTTAAAGCTTTTATCATATGTCAGAAAAATATATTTTCCCATATATTTCAATATAAAGTCAAATGAACAACAATAACCAAAAAAAAAAAAGATGTTTCAAAAAATAAAAAAGTACATTTCAATATATTACTCGAACTCTGTGATTCGTCTTTCTCTAGACTTCGTAAATATAGGAATTTTCAAATTCTTATGTAATTTCAGTAAAATCCACCCGCGTTTTAAAAATCATGTAAAGCATCCAATTTTTCAAAAGGAATTTTTTTCTAGGGACGAAACATATGCCTTTCGTAAAAATCATTTGGACATCAATCCACCCTTCAGCAATTTCATTTCTACATCGGAAATTGAAATTTTCTTAAGAAGTTAATTGCTCTAGGAATTAGTAAGGTAGCTCCTATCTTGTCTCCACCTGTCAAATGAGAGTCATCGGCAACAAAAGTAGACAAATATCTGTAAACAATTGCTTTATCAGAGGGCATCATTAATGATAAAAAATAAAATACAGTAATGAAGAGTGGCGGTCTCTCAGAGCATGGCAGATTACTCCATGCAGATAAACTCACTCTTTGTAATATATGATAATAAATATTCGTAAAATATTACAAAGGGGTTGCAACAGTTTCGTTTAAAATCAGCATTTAGCAAATTCTATGGTCGTTATAACGATCTAGTTTGCCAATACAACTTATCATTGGGTTAAATGCTGTCTGATGTGTGTCATGCCGATTTATAGGTAGGTAGTCCGTTCTTGGCACACTGATTTTGACTACGGATAACTCCGTTTGCCTGATCAAGATATAGGGCTCACGGCGGGTGCGACCAGTCGACAGGGGATGGTTACTCCTCCTAGGCACCTGATCCCATCTCTGGTATACCCAGGGGTCCGTGTTTGCCCAACTCTTTATTTTGTATTGCCTATAGGAGTTATGAGATTGATCACTGTTCGTTATTTTCGCCTTTCACACATAATGTTATTTTCAGTGTCCTGCGAAAAGTACAACCGTGGGCAATGCGCTAAATTAAATTTATGCCAGAACAAATTATAAAACTAACGCGATATATAATATTCAAAAACAAGAGTACCGCAAACGGTACAATATAAGCCCGTCGGACAGGGAGCCTTTGACTAAATATCAGGGCAATATCTGTATCTGTAATGGAAAAAAGCCTCGAATACTGTCTGACCTATTTTTAGTCCAAAAGTAGGTCAAGGATCGACCAATCCAGCTGAAATGCAAACTGATTTTGTATTCCTCTCAGAGGAAGCCTTTGACTAAACATCAGGGTAATATCTGTATCCGTAATGAAAAAAGGCCTGGAAAACTGTTTGACTTATTTCCCCCAAAAAGTAGGTCAAGGATGCACCAATCCAGCTGAAATGCAAACTGAACTTGTATTCCTCTGAGAGGAAGCCTATGACTAAATATCAGGGCAATATCTGTATCCGTAATAAAAAAAAAAAAAAGCCTGGAAAACTGTTTGACCTATTTTTAGCTTAAAAGTAGGTCATGGGTGGACCAATCCAGCTGAAATGCAAACTGAACTTTTATTCCCCCAAGAGGAAGCCTCCAACTAAATTTCAGGACAATATCTGTATCCATAATGAAAAAAGCCCGGAAAACTATTTGACCTACATTTAGTCCTAATGTAGGTCACGGACGGACGGACCAATCCAACTGAAATGCAAACTGAGCTTGTATTTTTCTGAAAGGAAGCTTATGTGTAAATTTCAGGGCAATATCTGTATCTGTAATGAAAAAATGTCCGGAAAACTGTTTGACCTACTTATAGCCCTAAAGTAGGTCATTGATGGACCAATCCAGCTAAAATACAAACTCACTCCTATAATTCTTGAGGGAGATATTGTGACCAAATTTCAAAGTTGTACATGCATCCGTTACGGAAAAAAGTCCGGAAAACATGACCCGGGATGGACGGACAGCCAGCCAGCCGGACAGACGCACGGACAGCGCCATAACATAATACGTCCCGTCTAATGACGGGCTTATAATAAGTATAGATAAATCTACACAATCAGAAGTAGTATAATAAAAATATGTATACCACATAGCGGATTGGTGTACTCGACTAGTTTCTCTACTTCCTCAGAAGTATAATGACAAATAGATTTTGTTTTCATTGTCAAACTATTGTTGAAGATGAAAAACATTTTTTACTTCATTGTCCTGTGTATGAACATATTAGAAAAATGCATTCAAAACTAGTAGATATTAATACCTTATTTTGTTTACTAAATCCACATAACCTTGTATCTACAAAACAAACCTGTCTATACATCAGAGACTGTTTTAATGTTAGAAATAAGTTTTCAACAGTTTGATATTTTGTAATGTATCAATATATATGTGTATCTATGTATGGCTAACAACACATTCTTATATAATGTGCTTTAGTGCCAATAAAGAATTGAATTGAATTGAATTGAACTCCTGAATGTAAAGGCACTAGTAGAATACACTTAATCGGTTTTGTTATATATGAATATATGTTATGTCCAGAAATTCCTGTCTGTCCCTCTTTTAATTTTGTGTTCTTTGTAGGATCTTTTCGCCAGTTATCTTTACTTGTTCATAAACTTGTTGACGGTTATATTTCCGATTTATCAAATTTTCCGAAGGTTTGTAAATTTTCTCTTAGGTCTCACATTTGTACTCTGTAACCCGAAACGCTGCAGAAAACATAGAAATGAATAACATTGTATTTGTTGACCGACCGTTTATGTTATTGACTCACACGAGAGTAAAACAACCCCATCACAGGATATGAAGTTCTTAATCACTAATTAAACTGGTGTTTATTTTCTTTTCTCACATTACAGAAATATTTCTAGAAATGCTAATGTCGAAAATATAATATTCAGGTATTTGTGGCAGATCTCGTGATTAGGAGTGGAAGATGAAAGGGAAGATTCGGAGGAGGGTTACCAGGTAAAGGCAGATGGTAGAAAACAGGGGTAATTTGTAACAAGCGGATGTCCTTGACGTGTCGGTGTGTGAAGTCAATGCATTAGGAGTATTTAGTGCAACTGTGCATCGTGAAACCTGTACATATTTGGGGAAGTTGATACAGAGGGGGTACGAAGGTTGGAACGTCCCTCCCCGTAATTGATTTAAAAAAAAGAAAAAGAAAAGTCATGTTTGCCTTGTTTGGGGTCTTCAATTTCCCCTCTCTTGGGCGGAAAAGGTACAAAGTTGGACCCCCTCTCCCTTTTGAAAATAGCCTGTATCCGCCACTGTGATAGTCCCACATTACCGATGAAACGAGATCCGTTATATAGGATTAATCCAGTTGAAAGAATCGTTACAAAATTGTTCCAAAATATCATTTTTCATTCTATAGTGAATAATATATATATATATATATATATATATATATATATATATATATATATATATATATATATATGACCGGTATATTATTGGTAATGTTTAAAGATTTTGTTAAAAATTAAGGATTAAATCTATTATTCGAAGACGCTGTGCTGTACATAACGCGCGCATGTTGCTTCAAAAGATATCCCTGGCTGTTTTCTAATCTTAATGGTTTTATGTCAAAGTTTAATTTAGCAATTTTCAACTTTATATTTTCCATTTCCTGGAAGGTATTGCGTTGAGTACTAGGATGAGGAATTTATAAATCATTCGCAAGTGTTACCTTCCGCTGATTAAGAGGAGATTTAAGCTGGAAATGAGGAATACATGTTTTCGCGGTGTAGATATCTTATCAACAAAGCGGTAAATTGGTAAACGATTCTGAAATTCACATGCATGAACAACATGCGCCTGCCATATAATTTTATTGCATTCACATGAAATATATATTCGATATATTTGAAGTCTATAAACAACCTCTCACAGCTATCATTAAAAGCATGACTTGGCGTGTTTTAACTAGGCTACTTTCAATATCATCTTAGAGGAAGTTTCTTTAATTTGCAGTAATCGTACGTCGTTGAAAGGGACTGGTTTGTGATTTTGTAAATCTTTTTTTTCATTTCTAATGTTAAGCATTAAAACTCATCTAGTGTTGTCAGCCAAAGGTTTGACCTGAATACAAGAATAAAAGCAATATTTTAGTTTTAATTCTTATGTTAGTAAACAAAGACTCGAGTGTTTTAATATTTATAAATAAGTGAAATGTTAATTTTGTAATATAAAGCATCTTAATTTTGAACAGTCACAAATTTAACTTTTAGATGACACATTTTACTTAAAACATACTTGAAATGCAATAGATGAATTAAACTTGGATCGATATCCATATTTCCATTTTTTGTTGTTGAAAACTTCATAAGTAGTACATGTAACATACTGCAATCTCTGTTTAATATATATATATATATATATATATATATATATATATATATATATATATATAATAATAATAATAATAATAATCAAATAGAAAGAGTTGATATTTCACGGATTCACACATAGAGGAAAATGGCAGTACCAAATATTGACTGTGTGATATCAACTCTTTCTATTTGGATTGTATATATATATATATATATATATATATATATATATATATATATATATATAGAAAGAATTTATTAAATGTGTTTTACTGATTTACGGAAGGAATTTATTGAATATATATATATATATATATATATATATATATATATATATATATATATATATATTATAATAATACTAATAAACTCTCTAAATTAGCCTCTGTGATGACGTTTTGTAAAAGCTTTTAAATCACATTAGACAGATTTTGATCATTAAAAGTGAAAAACAAATGGAGGAAAATCGTGAATCAGTCCCTTTAAGATGAAACATTGAAAATGGTGCGCGTTGTGGTCTTTGAAACATTATCAATTTTTTCATAGATGAATATTTACATTTCCAGTGTTTTTGCCTTTGAGGGCTTCACAAATTGTAATGATAACCATTTCCTCACGAAGGCACTGCAGTTGTACTTAGATTTACGATTCTTTATACGGACATGTATAGTATACGTGCGTCTATATGCTGCTGTTGGTATACAATAAATTCTACTGCCTATCAATCTGAAAAACTCTGTGGAATCTGGCGACTTTCCTTTCAGATAGCGGTTCCTTGAAATGACAGTGACATTTAGTACTATGTTAACAGCTATCTCTGGTAACACCAAGGACATATTGTGAAATTTCTCCCAGACTCATAAAGCGACATCTGGAGTTTTTTTTAATCCATATTCTGTTTCTGATAAAATCATGTAAATCTTGATGAACCGGGTTGACGGCCAATCCATGGATCAATTTCTTGTGATAGATAATAGGTGCGTTTTGATTCAAATTAAAGATTCTAAAATCTGAAATCGTTACTGATGAGTTTCCAACAGCGATAGATATGATAAAGGTATAAATCTGAACCTTAAAGTTACAATGAGCTGGAACAAATTACCAAGATTATTCTCTCATGGCAAATGAGTCAGATGCCGTATTCTGAGAGAGAGAGAGAGTTTTAAATAATCGCACAAGCTTATACTCTGACCTATTCTTTCTTTGGTCTTGTGGAGCTCCAGGTTAGAATAGGTCCTCAGTACTCCTTGTTTGTCATAAGAGGCGATTAAATGGGGCGGTAATTCGGACGAGACCGCAAAAACCGAAGTCCCGTGTCACAGCAGGTGGGGGACGATATACACACCTCCCTGCTCAAAAGGCCGTAAGCGCCGGGCATACATTTAGGCCTAAATTTTGCAGCCCTTCACCGGCAATGGTGACGTCTCCATATGTGTGAAAAATATTCGGAAGGGACGTTAAACAATAATATACAATTAATCATTCATATTCTTTCTTTGGAGGAGAGAGATTCCCAGGAGTTCAGGAATTGGCTTATTCTGCTCACATGGAACTTGCTGCTGACTTTACCAAATCATAGCTGGAGAGACCGTTGAGTTCACATGAAGAAGTGTCGGTAACTGCTCTTGATTTCACAAGACAAAGAAGAATGCCGCTAGGTGGCGATGACTTGACCGGAAGCAATAAATAGAATAGTGAATTCTGGCGAGTTTACTAGGAGTATTGTTACTGGTTTCTAAGTCGTACGCTGCTTTCGCTACTAGTTGGATAATATAATATTTCTTATACAAGAACTCAAGCAGCAATTTCTAGCTATGTGAACTTGAAGTTGCTCGATCTGATTTTATGAAGTACCGGTATTTTAAAAAGCCAAGGTCTGTAAAACAGTATGAATATACATTCCAAACAAATGCATTAAGTTTGTTCTCGTCTTTGAGGTGTGAAGGGGTTGTGGCGTTCTAAAATGGAATAGATTAGATATCAAGAAATTTCAGACATTCAAATTCTACGAAACGACCTATGACGAAGACCAATTATCAGTGTCGCTATATATTTTTCCATCCATCAATTCATAAATACATCAATATATTTCATAAAGTACATCGTATATTCATAAATATAGATACAATGCAAATTATGTACGGTATGTGCAACATTTGGAAAAAAGAGTAAGTTTTTATTCAACACTATCCATTTTTGACGCAATTACTACTTCAAATTTCTCCACGTCTCGTAAAAACCTTCTTGTAGTAATTAAGGAGAGCTGGACCGCTCTTTACAAATGCAATATAAACACTTCAATGAGTTCCCATTACATAATATAGAGAAATGTTAATAAACAATGTCAGTTTATAATCAACGGGGTCCTATTTTTTGTCGAGGATGACATGTTTTGATGAAAAATGTTCGATGGTATTGGGCGTTTACTGATAAAAGCTATCACTTTACAATTTCTCTTTTTGCAGCAAAGAATCTTAAAAGAAGCGGAGCTTTGTTAAGGCGGATTTGACGGTCCATATGCTAACTAAATTCCATATGTTGCAACCCCCGATTGACAATGCGGAAGATAATTAACCAAATTAACGGAGAAGTTAATCATTAGGACCCATTAAGATATGAAATGACCTAATTCAATTAGCCTGTAATTCGGAGTTATTCTTATTCCGGTGAACAAATTTAAAATCCCTGGTACTAACTCTGTGTTGTGGTTCTAATTAGGCTTCACGAGAGCATACAGGAAAAATGAAGTTAATTTTGTGGTCAATTATTCAGCGATTTATGTCTTTCACAGAAATATTGAGTGCAATGTAAATACCTTCATATATTTGCTTTCTTGCGTTTATCATAGAGCAAAAGAAATATTTTTTTTTTGTCTTTAATGATCTCAGACATATAGAATCTGAAGTTAACACTGACGTGGTTCAAGCTTAGCTCTATTGCGCCACCACTACATTAACCATGTTTGCAGTGGATTTTTTTTATTAGCGAATGCAGAATCACTTAAGTTTATTGTCTTCGGCTAGACAAACATGATTTGTAAAATCATTTGATCATAGGCGACCCAGCGAGGTAACATTAGACGGTGTATCGATAATAAAAACATTGGGAACAAATTAAAACCGGTAGCTCTAATGGCATGATGGAAAACATCGTTCAGTAAATTCTACTAAACAAAACAGTTAAAGTTTGTCTACTTTTGGCTTGAAAGAGATCGGTTGTGTTTTACATCCCGTTGAGAATTGTTCACTCATATTGCGGCGTCACCAGCTACAGGTGAAGAACCGCAAATTTAAACCTATGTTCAGCTCTCACACAAATTTAAACCTATGCTTAGCGCTCACACAAATTTAGACCTATGTTCAGCTCTCACACAAATTTAAACCTATGCTTAGCGCTCAACGCCGTAGCAGTGAGGGTTTTTTTTTTATCGTGCCAACGCCTGCCACGACACGGTACCTCCGTTTTAAAATCATATCCGAAAGGCCCGTGATTCTCACCTCTAAATGCCGAGTGTTTGGTGAAGGAGCTATGTCTACCTATTTTAACGTCTTAGGTTTGACGCGGCCATGAAATGAGCGGTTACGAAGCGAACGCTCTACCATTGAGATATCACGACCGGTTTGAAAAAGAAATTGATAATTAGTAATTAGCAATAGTTGAAAAATGGTCAACATACAGATCTATTCTTTTGTTCTGAATAAACTCTTACTAAAGTAGGCGATATGATGAGGTCGCTAATGATGATGACGCTGATGATGATCAGTCAATGATGATGATGACGCTGATGATGATGCTGTTTATGATGATGGCGTTGATGACGCCTATAATGATGATGACGTTAATGTTGATGCTGCTGCTTCTGATGATAAACTCATAGAATATGACGAGGGATTAACATTCTTTCATCAAGTCTGGAACAGATGTAAAGTACGAGTATATTATCAATGTAAATAATTCAAGAAAGGAAACTTATAATTCTTTATTTGAAGCATGTATCAAACGAAAAATTCGACGGAAAACTACGCGCATTGATGAAAAAGTTTTCTGTCCAATTTTTCGATTGCTACATGCATCAAATAAAGAAATAGTTTCTCGCATCAAAATGTTTTAATTAACGTTTTTGATATGGCACGAGGGAATATCTATATGTAAAAATGAAAACAACGACAAAACTGGCTGCGCGTTCTGTCCAGGTAGAGTTACTGTGCAGAATTAAATGGATTATAAGCTACTGACAAACAAGTTGATGGTACGGGGAAAGGTGCAATAGTTAAAAGGTGAATTAGATATAAAGGAAGAGAACAAGTGGTGACTGGATGTATGTTGCACTGCGTTCGAGGAGACGTTGAACACCGGTTGTGTCGTAGGAACGGTGGAATGCGACTCGGCTCCATTCCAATATCAAGTAAAAAGCTCAACACCTCTTCATTTAAATTACCCTCGTTGACTGAGCCCCATATAACGCAGTTCATTTTCATTAATATCTCCCAGATCAAAGTCGCTGCTTGCGTCCTCATGTCATCGAACCCATGTTTACAATCTGTCTACCAGTCAGTGTCCTACGTCATCAATTTATTCTGCACGTCATCACTAGGCCTATGTGTGTTATCTCTTTAAAATAATTTGTATTTTATTCATATCTGTGATTGTGTTTATATTTGGTAGCATCAAACGAATACATTTCGTTGATAATGCTTGTGTGGAAATTCCCGTTCCACAAAGCGCTAAAATTAGAGCGGGGAAGACGCATTCCAGAGAAAAGCAGTCCCGCGTGCTTAGTGCAGATGAACTCCGGACGAAATCTTTTTTTACACCAAGAAATCAAACGAATTTTTCATCCAATCAGCATCGTTGTTAAGTCATAACTTTAAAAGTTATTAAATAATTATCTTATCTGTGTGACCTTCATATACACAGTGCTTTGCATTTGTTATGACAATTTATCATACAGACGGATGTATATAGAGCAGCTCGACCTCATATTTTATCTCAGATGTATGCATGATTTTGCAAACATTTATTTTGAATTGAACAGACAATATCTACATATCTATATTCATTTAGTGTTCCCTTCACACTTTACTAACTGAAACTGCTGCTTAATTTCAACTTTTGAAATAAGTTCAACAATGCCTTATTAGAATACACTTGGCCTAAATGTAAATACATGTATGTATACGAATTTGAAAGTACACGAGATGATATTCCCCGGCACTCTTCACCCCTGTATAACAGGGCCGAGGCTGTATTTCATGTATGACATTCAATATGCCGTTGTGAGGAGGCTCGAGGCATACCATGTGATATACATGTACTTTCAAAAAGGCAAATATCGCAGGTGTAGCCACGTGTTCTAGCGATACAAAAGTTATAACCATTGTTTACGCGGTATATAAATCAAATTCTTCGCTTATGTGATAATATACAACACAAGCAGTATCTACAACTATCGTTGCATCGTCGTCATCGGCTTCCTTCCGTTTCGAGAGATGATGGCTGCACCAGGTTGAGTCCGGCCCGGTTGCTGCATCGCCTCGTGAGGTTGTGAAGACCGATGCGGTACATTCCTGCATACAGTAAAGAAAAAAAACCAACCCACACTTTGCCGTTTGCGGTGTCTCAGTGGTTACAACGATCGCTCCGTAACCGGAAGTTTGTTCAAGCCGCGCTACTGCCTCGCCGTCCCGACATTAGACGTAAAGATATATGTAGGTAGTGACAGTTCCTTCCCCAAACGCTCGGCAATAGACGTGCAAGTCGCGACTCTATCGGACGAGGTACTATATACCTACATCCCATGCAGATCGAGGTAGGTGTTGGCACGATAAAGAACCCTCACCGCTACAACTCTGAAAACCATTCGTAGGACAAATTTTGTTGGTACTTCTGGAATTGACGTAATAAAGGTCCTCGAACAAATTGTTACATTGCATCCAAATTTTTTTTTTACAAAACATGGAATGACCAATGCCTTCCGAAGTCGACCTTAGGGTGCGAGACGTACACTTCTTCCTCCTAGGCATCTGATCCCACCTCTGGTGTGTCCAGGGGTCCGAGTTTGCATAACTCTCTATTTTGTATTGTTTATAGGAGTTATGAGATTGATCACTGTTCGTTATCTTCACCTTTCACACTATAAAACATGCTACATTGTATAATGTCTATATTTTCAGAATGCATACTATTAGTACTCACTCTTGATATCACATTGACAGAAGGCTACATAAAGAGTGTGGAATGTTCTATTCTATTTGAATTCCTGACATGTTGGTGACAGGATACTGAATTATAGATAGTGTCCTCTAGCCCCTCATTCCTATCCCTTTTCTGCCCCTCCACTTCCTTTTCTGTCCCTTCACTTCCTTTTCTGTCCCTCCACTTCCTTCTCTGCCCCTCCACTATCTTTTCTGTCCCTCCACTTTCCTCCCCTCCCTTCTCTACTTCCCCCTTAGCTGCAGAACTGTACCTCTCTGAAAAAAATATTTTGACATAACAGAGAGCTACAGAGCCACCCTTATAAAAACCTTCGATATACGGCGCACAAAAAGCTGCGCACGGTTGAGGCCTTATATCGTTGTATTCTTGAGTTTCTGTCTCATAAATCTAATATCAATTTTTTTTAACATATTTCCTACTATACTTATGTCTAAACGTACCTTCAAATATTCATTAAAGCTCCATACGACCTGAGAACTCCCAGCTTCAAATGATTTCGTTTGTTGACGTAGCCATGTTAGGTAGCCGGTCAATTCATACCTTGTTGTTGTTGTTGGTATCTATTCATAAAATTCGTTATATGTTATGTATTCGCTCTTCATTTATTATCAATACGAATAATTTATAGAAATTAAAAAAATAAAGTTTTTCTTGATTCATGAAAATGCTACTAAAGTCCTTAACACTCGTGTGGCAGGGATGGAGACCGAACCAGACTAATGAAAGCCGCATTGCCGTGAGTTTAGCTATTTGAATAATTATTATTTAAAGGCACTGGGATGATATATTATTTAAAATATTTAGCTAAAATATTTGTGGGGATATTAGTTCACATGTGCAAGTATGGAAATTAACCAGGATTCGAATTGACCGGCTACCTATCATGGCTACGTCAACAAACGAAATCATTTGAAGATGGGAGTTTTCAGGTCGTATGGGGCTTTAATGAATATTTGAAGGTATGTTTAGACACAAGTATTGTAGGAAAATATGTTAAGAATTTTTTTATATTAAATTTATGAGACAGCAACTCAAGAATACAACGATATAAGGCCTCAACTGTGCACAGCTTTTTGTGTGCCGTAAATCGAAGGTTTTTATAAGGGGTGGATCTGTAGCTCTCTGTTATGTCAAAATATTTTTTCAGAGAGCTACAGTTCTGCAGCTACGTCCCCCTTTCCCCACCTTTCTCCCGATTAAAACTATACAAGTGTACACAATGCCTGTATAGAATCAGTTCTATGTTTTCTAGCATGCCATGATAATGAAAGATATCCGCACCGAGGCTATTTCAGCGTCCTTCAGTGCACTTCACTAATAATTCGGAATAAATAGTTCTGTATCCGCAACATCTCACCAATTATCACACTTCGCTAAGAAATTGTATTGGAATTTTGGAAAACAAATTGAAGCCTATATTAAGTAGGTCAGATGCGTACGGTCTTGCAGTATATTTTTTCCTCTGGCTTACTTTCAATAGGATTACGAGCACGCTTATATTTTTCCTCTTTGAAAGCCCATGTTTTCCCCCTTAAACACTGTGCAATAAATCTTATGGAGTATTAAACTTAGATATTATTAACATGGTAAAATCCATTTATAACTAAATTGCAGTACAAAATCAATGCTGTGTTTCCAAAGTAAATCTAATAGATTCTCAGTCCAACCTACGAGATGGAAATGAAATGGGTATGGTGTCCGGATAGGGCAAATGCATGACTGCGGGTTAGTCACGCCAACAAACAGCTCTCGCGCCGACAAGCAACGCGCCTTCGCGCCAACAAGCAACGCTACTTCATGCTTACACAACATTACACAACTCGCCTTCGCGCCGACAAGTAAACTGGTTCCCGCTGATTGGTGCTATACACAAACAATGGGTCAGCGATACTTTGATTAGCCCATTTCATTGGTCAATTGATTTTCATGTCGCACTGGAGAGATTCCGAATGGTAGCACCGCACTCTAATTAAATTCAGATTTCTTAGATCTGTGCCGTATACTCTTACGCAGAGTATAATGCGTGGATCTAAGAAGTCTGACTTTAATCAAATTGGGTAGCGCCGTTATAGCTTTCTCGGAGCTCGCGCTTCCTACTTCACCATTTATTCGTAACGTAGTGTAGTCGACTGTGACGTCATACCTAGTGTCGTTGTTGTTTTGAAATGAACTCTCGTCATAAGCATGAAATAACGATACAGCCCAAATCCTGGCTGTCAAAAATGGGCGCTTACCTGTTGTACACGAGAGAAGCGAGGTCAGTAGGGTACTAGTTTAATCAACAAGCAACACGCCTTCGCGCCGTCACGCCAACAAGCGACGGCGCGTTGCTTGTCGGCGCGAAGACAAGTTGTGTAAAGTTGTATTAGCGTGACGGCGCGTTGCTTGTTGGCGCAAAGGCGCGTTGTGTACAGCTGTGTTAGCGTGACGGCGCGTTGCTTGTTGGCGTGACGGCGCGAAGGCGTGTTGCTTGTTGGCGTAACGGCGCGAAGGCGTGTTGCTTGTTGGCGTGAGAGCCCGAAGGTGCGTTACTTGTTGGCGTGACGGCGTGTTGCGACTAACGCGCAGTCACACTTTTGCAATTGGCCCTATCCAGACACCATAAATGGGTGATATAATTCAATACACACACATATCCAGGATTTGTTTTCCCAGGGTGGTGGGATTCTAAGATTTTGAAAGAAAAAAGAACCCATTTTAAATGATTTTCTGAACATTATGGACCAGTGATCATGGAAACGGTACAAAAGGGGGCGGGGAGCTAAAATACATGTACCTGCTTTACGTACACATACAATAATGTACTACACGCAAGAGACAAAAGATGTCGTACGTAAAGTTTAAACTTTTTGTCATGTGCTGATGTTTTCTGGCAAGAACTGTTATGTAGCCAGAGACGTCAATAACATATTCGTCGGTTGCCCTGTCTGATAAATGGTAGTACAATTTCTTTTCAGTGAATTTCTAATGAACTAATTAGTGCTACTAAAACTGTACCAAAGCCTGTGACTTCATGACAGTAGCCTATTATACGGACAGTCTGAGGTGTACAAATAGTGAAAGGTGTATCGTATTTTAGAATACGTGAAAGCTGTCTGACGTGTTTCATTCGTTCGTGGCACACTGAGTTTGACTACGGATTACTCCGTTTACCTGATCAAGATATTATTGGACTCACGGTGGGTGTGGCCGGTCGACAGGGGATGCTTACTCCTCCTAGGCACCTGGTCCCACCTCTGGTATGCCCAGTTTACCCAACTCTTTATTTTGTATTCCTTATATGAGTTATGAGATTGATCTCTGTTCGTTATCTCTTCACCTTTCACCCTAACCTATAGTTTATGTTTCATACATAATAAAATATTGTTTAAATTTAAATTAACCTATAGTTAAACATTGAGGATGAATAAAATTGTTAGGTCAGTCACCGGTAATTATGTAAATGAAGGATATCAAACAAACCGTTCCAATATACATTCCTTTTAATATGACATAATGTGATTATATGCATAAAAGAATGTAAAATATTTCATGTTTCATTACCACCAATAAATAATTATAATTCCCAACTGCTACAAATTTATGTACTGTATTGATGCTATCAATTTGGGATGGCTTTATCCGGTTTTGCTTTTCATATTCTTATTGCATTATGGTTTATATACCCCCAAGGACCTGGAATTGGGTTAATAACTCTTGTTACATCGTATCAGAACGCTTTGTACAAAAACGCTTTGTACAAACATTTGCTATTTCATGCTAATTCTGTGATTTAGTTCTGTCCTAATTAGTGCAGGAAGATAAAGATCCCTCCCTGCTCAAAGGCCGTAAGCGATGAGCATACATATATGTAGGCCTATATTTTACAGCCCTTTACCGGCAATGGTGACGTCTCCATATGAAATATTCTCGCGAGGGACTTCAAACAATATACAACCAACCATTACCTAGCGCACAAGTGCAACAAGTACTTTTTCTCCATAAATTGCATATAACGTCGCAAATTCTAGGGATGGGAGTGGACTAGGGATGGGGGTCGGATCTCCCCTTTAGATCCGCGCACGAGCTATACATTTTTATCAAAATCACAATGCTTCCAGTAGTGTTCAACATAACAATGTCAAAATTAGTTTTGTTTTCCGTGAAACGTTTCAAATTGGAAGTGTGAAGAAAAAAAAAAAAAAAAAAATAAAACCAAAAAAAAAAACACCAAAAAAAACAACAAAAAAACCAACCAATAGTATTTCTTAAAGACAAGACACAGTACACATATGTAATATTGCCTTCGATATCTTTACCAATTGAAACGATAGCCATTTCTTCATGAATGTGAACCATGACATTGGGTGTATGAATCTGGATAGATATCGTAGGACTATTTTCAACGCCAGGGAATTGTCCGACAGAAATTAAAACAGGGTGTAAATATAAGAAATAAATTTCATTTTTGAAAATGCTTGAGAGAACAGCAATGCTTGACACCGGCATACATTTGATGAAGTGCTAGTACTCGTCGTGACGTATGCAGACGCAAAGCGTCGCAACATTCACACTACATAATGATGTAGTATCCTCAAGTACATTTTGATTTTAAAAAAAAACGCCGAAATTTATTTCTTAAATGCATTACATGTCTAAAATTATATATGTCTTTCTTTCATAGATTTTATACATACTTCCCGTGTGGATCCGGGTTAGAATAGGTCCTCAGTACCCCTTGCTTGTCGTAAGAGGCGACTAAATGGGGCGGTCCTTCGGATGATACCACAAAAACCTAGACACCGTGTCACAGCAGGCGTGGCACGATAAAGATCCCTCCCTGCTCAAAGGCCGTAAGCGCCGAGCATAGGCCTAAGTTTTGTAGCCCTCCACCAGTAATGATGACGTCTCCATATGAGTGGAATATTCTCGAAAGGGAAATTAAACAATATTCAATCAATCAATACATACATACTAGATGATCAACGGCGCAAGCGCACGCAAAAAAAACCAAAAAACATTGCATCGCACTGGCTAAGATCCGCCAAAGTGTGTCCGCCACTTCACTCTTTCTTGTCATTTTAGGTTAGTTTATTGAAAAGGAAAGAAGATCTGTGATTAATTTCACGATAACCACTAATGAAGTAAAATTCAGTGATAGTTTACGGACTACCCCGGTATGTTAAAGGTGCAAGTAGAAACTCTGGAGCAAGGGTTTTGGAGTTGATTTGCAAAATTTATTACTTCATAAGTATAGACTAGATTTATAATTCAATAAATTTAGAACAACATTTGAATAATTGCGTGCATTAGTTATGTTATTGATATCTTATACAGTAAGTAAATCTCGCCGTTGGAGCTCCAAATTTTGTTCCTTAACAACATAAATTATTTACGTGCATAGTCATATTGAAAATTAGATATAACTTTTTCTATGGAATTTGTAATAAATTTTTCTTCTTTATAACATAATATTACAAAGAAAGATGAAGATAACGAACGGTGATCAATCTCATAACTCCTATAAGGAATACAAAATAGATAGTTGAGTAAACACGGGCCTCTGTATATACCAGTGTGAGATCAGGTGGCTAGGAGGAGTAAGCATCCCCTGTCGACCGGTCATACTCGCCGTAAACCCTATACCTCGATGAGGCAAACGAAGCAATCCGTAGTCAAAATCAATGTGCCAAGAACGGCCTAACAATGAAACACGTCAGACATCATTTGACCCAATAATCTAGATCATTATAACGACCATAAATTTGGCAAAATACTTACTTTAACGAGACTGCTGAACCCCACGTTACATCAAACTGTTTGTCAGTAACCTGCATTGATTTAAAAACTGATCATACGCAGAACAAGCTCTTGCATATCGAATCAGTTGAGAGATATACCGGTAAACACCATATGTAGATGATAATAGAATGTTGCTACAGAAATATTGGAAGTTGACGATGGAGAAAGTTGAGTTGTTAGTTTGCAGTTAATATTTATTTTCAATAAAATATCTAAGTACGAGGCAAATGTGGCAGACTCTGTGGCGTCTTTTATTTCGATTTCACAGGGATATATGGAGTCGACATATGGATTAAAATTATTATTGCTAATATATAAAACGTCGTCAATATATATAAATGTCGAGTTGAAGGCTACAGTAAGAGATTTCTTCTTCTCATGTAGAAGCTTTTCAATAAGCTCTGCTTCATACCAATATAAAAACAGATCAGCTAAGAAAGGAGCACAATTCATGCCCATAGAATTTCAACAGTATAATTCGTAATATGCGAGTTTCTCATTAGCAAGTTTTACTGTAAACTTAATCATTGCTCTCTTAAATTAAATCGCAGGTTTCATTAATTTTACTGAATATCTTTTAAATCTTAAATGATACAAAAAAAAAAAACCCGAAAGTGAAATGTACAGTTAAGGGATACAGGAACGAAAAATACAGTTAATAGATGTACAGAAATTAAGTATAACGGAAATCTCTCCGAGGAGTTCAAATCCTAGTTATTTTTAAATATGGTGTGGGGAAAAAAACCCATGAACGACGCACCTATGTTCCCCATTTAGAAGATCCTGATGAACAGAATAAGTTTAAAGGAGTGCTGTGAAATCTGGAGGATGGAGCATCTCCGTGGAATCGGCAACAACAAGTGATTAAGTGATCAGGTTTGTTGAATAAGTTTAATTATGAAATTTGAAGTCTAATTGCGCGCCAAGCTGCGCGTGTCAGGTACTAGCGTATATCGTGTATCTTCGTGTTTATAGAATATTCCGGTAGCGACATAGATATGTGTATATATAATATTATGATATCTCATATACAAGGCAATAGGATTTAGATTTAGTTTTAAAAATCTAACGAATTATTGTCAGAATTATTGTTAAGTTTATTATCTTATGAAAGGAAAGAAAAACCACATGATTTGCATTAATAACTCAAAGTAGAAATTCATGTGAAAACAATGAAGAGAATGGTGTATTGATGATAATACTACAAATATATTTTGTTCCAAAATGCTAGAGTATCACATTTGATTGGTCTATAGAATGTCAAATAACGCTCCACAAGGTGGCGCTCTTGTGTTTCACAAAGGTCATAATATTCATATGTATAATTCAATATTTGTATAATAGGAAGAATACGAAATTTCCTGTCAATTAATTACAGCTTTTTTGGCGAGGTATCTATGGGGACACACTGTAATTTTCACGTCACACAACTGGTCGTGATAGCCTAGAGGTAGGGGCGATCACTGCGCAATCAGGGGTTCCGGAATTCGATTCTCACCTCCAACACTGGTAATGACTAAGGGCCCGGTATTGGACGTGGATGTCACGAGTCTATTGAATTAGATCCCCATTGCTTCGATGGAAACGCCATGCGTGGGTTAAGAAAAAGTAGCACTTTACATAAATCTTATGACATTTCTTCATGAGTGGAACGTTCTCGATTGAGACGTTAAAATAAAAAGCAAAAAATAAAATGTACTCCCACAGTGTGAATTATCAAAATAAAAAAAAAATGTGTTGGTTCTTTTAAGGATGAATCACAAATTACAGATATTGCATGTTTCTCCTTAAATATGTTTGCGTTTAACTTGTTACAATGAACAAAAGGATTTCTTGATTTGTATCCGATACGAATTCGCCTAATCTAATTGAGTTCCCTTTATTGACAAGTCAATTTAGTCCTGTAGAAATCTGGTATAGGACGTCTCGGAAAGCCCTGGGGGGATTTTGGGCGATGATGTCGTCAGTTAATGTATTTATGTCACTCTCCATCATAATTTGTTAAATGAGCTAAATCTATTCGAATGCACGATAGGGAAATCATTGTTTGCAAGTTTTTTTACTCTAAGAAATTCTGGCCTTTAACATTTAGTGAGATGATCCTCTTGTAGTTTCGAATCTCCATTAAGAGATTTTTATCAATTCCCAGCTGACAATAGAAGGAGAAAAAACAGTCTACGGTTTCTGTGTATCGTGATTGAAGTATAATGTAGCTAGTATATTCTACACATGCATTCTTTTGATGTTAATGAAATGAAGTTTTTAATACAATCAGAATGGCTTTGGTCTCATACTCTGTACAACTTAACTCATTAACATCCAAGAACAAGTTATTTGTTTGGAAATGTTGCACTGAATGAGTATTGATTGATCATTCCGAATTTTCTCTTCGGAGGAAAAAAAAAATAATGCCAGCGACAGATATTATTTACATATTCACATTATGACCAGTATCCTGCTTTGATTGGCAGGAACTTTACAAAATTACTGAATCTCAACAACACATAATCGAAACTCAACAATATGACCTAGACACTCAAAAATATGACCTAAATTCTACAAGATGACCTACACTTAACAAAATGACCTAATTCTACAAGATGACCTACACTTAACAAAATGACCTAAATTCTACAAGATGACCTACATTTCACAAAATGACCTAATTCTACAAGATGACCTACACTTAACAAAATGACCTAATTCTACAAGATGACTTACACTTAACAAAATGACCTAAATTCTACAAGATGACCTACATTTCACAAAATGACCTAATTCTACAAGATGACCTACACTTAACAAAATGACCTAATTCTACAAGATGACTTACACTTAACAAAATGATCTAAATTCTACAAGATGACCTACATTTCACAAAATGACCTAAATTCTACAAGATGACCTACACTTAACAAAATGACCTAAACTCTACAAGATGACCTAGATTTAACAAAAAGACTTAAATTCTACAAGAAGACCAAGACTCAACAAAGTGACCTGAACTCTAAAAATGACCCAAATTTAACAAAATGACCTAAATACTGTAAGATGACCTAGATTCAACTCATTGACTTAGACTCAACAAGATGTCCTAAACTTTACAAATTATATTGATAGATGATCTTTGTTGCAATATCACTTTGCGTTTGCTAGTGTCTGGATCTTAATACATCGTGAAGAGCCGCGTTTATCGTAGCAACTTCCAAAACTAATTAATATACACTTTTGCTCTTAGTATGTGGTATTTTTTCATTTAAGGAAAATTTAAATTTGTTTTATTTGGATACTTCTTAAATAAGTTGCCATACAAACGGATCACTTTTAAATCAGGGGGTGCGATACAGCTTGTGTCTGTTAGTTATAGCTTTGCTTTATTCGCTTTTAATTTCGTTGTTGTGTTATATTCCTTTAATTATTTTGTTGTGTTTTATTTGGTTTATCTGGTTATATAGTTGTGTTTTACATGGTTTAACTATATGTAGTTTAAAATACGCCATTTTCGAGATATCAGCTCTTTTGCGGTGGAGGTGCGTTCAGTATTATGTTGAACGCTTTGGTGGGTACTAGATGCATACATACAGTATAAACTGGCTATGTAAATAAGGGTAAAAGTTCTGAAATTGTAAATTTTGTTTATATCAGCAGTTGGTATGCATTAATCTGACCATATCAAGAATAATCTCTTTTTTAATTAGACCATGAAATTTAAAAATATGAAATTATTATCTATTTCCTCTTCTACAAGAGTCATATTTTAATCAAAGAAAGATGGTGATTATCGATTTTTCTTTAAGCTGTTCTATTATTAAATACCCATGAACTTACTTTTGTGTGTCCCTGAAGTTCGGGTGGTTGCATGACGTCTGGTAATCATCCTTTAGGCATTATATGAACGCAGCCATAAGCATTTGTACCCATCGCGTGAAACTAAAACATATTTTGCGTCTCACCGTGCGCAAGAATCCAAGAAAGGGAAATAACTATTGGGCAACACGGAAATTGCGTAGTGTGAGATCGGCTTTACCCATGTGAGACGGCCATGTGCGATTTTTCTTTCTCAAATTATTACCAGTGTGAGATCGAATTTACTCATGTGAGATTTTTCTTTCTCATTTTATTGCTAGTGTGAGATCGAATTTACTCATGTGAGATTTTTCTTTCTCATTTTATAGCTAGCGTGAGATCGAATTTACTCATGTCATATTTTTCTTTCTCATTTTATAGCTAGTGTGAGATCGAATTTACTCATGTTAGATTTTTCTTTCTCATTTTATTGCTAGTGTGAGATGGAATGTACTCATGTGAGATTTTTCTTTCTCATTTTATTGCTAGTGTGAGATCGAATTTACTCATGTCAGATTTTTCTTTCTCATTTTATTGCTAGTGTGAGATGGAATTTACTCATGTGAGATTTTTCTTTCTCATTTTATTGCTAGTGTGAGATCGAATTTACTCATGTGAGATTTTTCTTTCTCATTTTATTGCTAGTGTGAGATGGAATTTACTCATGTGAGATTTTTCTTTCTCATTTTATTGCTAGTGTGAGATCGAATTTACTCATGTCAGATTTTTCTTTCTCATTTTATTGCTAGTGTGAGATGGAATTTACTCATGTGAGATTTTTCTTTCTCATTTTATTGCTAGTGTGAGATCGAATTTATCCTTGTGAGATTTTTCTGCATTACACTGCTGCAACGTCATCGATTGTGACATCATATATTTTCTAGGATTGACGCTACGCGGTGAAGTAAAATATTGTTGTATTTTATCTAAATCTTAATTTGATGAAAGTTTTCTGATGGACAACCTTGGATATTTTAGTTCTGCCTGTCTAATTAGTTTTTGCATCGAAGTTTAAATGAGGATTTTGATAATTTTGAATTTTCGCAAAGCTCCTGAATTTATGCACTAAACTGTGTGTAAAATGCGAGAAAAGTAATCCTTCATTATTCACTGATGTGAGATTGGGAAATTCCACCTCTGGAACATGATTCGCTGTCTAGGACTCGTCCTAGACGGCAAATCTTATCCCCTCGGTAAAATGTTTCTATCCCGCACACGTACTATTGAAAGATTCTATCAGTCTTATATTTGATTTGTCTGGTTATATTGTGGGTTTTTTTTTTTAGTTTATCCGGTTAATTATTTTGTTTTGTTTTATTCGGTGTGTCTGGTTAAATATATTGATATGTTTTAGCTTTTTATTAATGGCTACATTAATTTCGTTCTTCTTCTTCACAGAAAAGAAGTTGATTCTTTAGGCTTACAATGCTCTTTGTTTATAATCACCTTGGAAATGGTTTTTTTAGAACGTAAAATCTGTAACGAAGAAATTGATTTCAAACTATACGCGCACGACTTGGTAATTTCGCAGCTGTTTTCGATTCACTCATCCAATCATTTAGCAATTATTGGACACTAAGCTAGTCTATGATTGTGTAAACAGTAGTAAGTGAATAACACACGTGAGGCTAGTAGTTATATAATATATTTTTTCTTTTAGAAAAAGAAAAAAAAAAAAAAAAAAAAAAAAGAGAAAGAAATTCTTTAGGATATTAAAAATGGGGACTTAAACCGGAAAAAAATTTCGAAGTTGATTTTAGATTTTACACGGATATTTCTTAGAAGATACGACATATTCGTACTCCTCAAGACAAATAAAAGATTTTCATGGGAAGAGGCTCATAAAACAACACGTACACGACATTAAAAGAAATCTATAATGAGTCTTAGTAATTTAATGTGCGATTGATTTTATCAAGAAAGTTCTAACCACTTCAAGGTTCTTCAAGCAGTTATTCCTGGGCGTAATAGTGCAGGTTATCGGAAACGATGTGGAAGTGAATATAATTTTCACCCATACCGACACCGTTATCCCATGTGGATATAATCTTATTATTAGAAGTTTAAAGGGAAGATGTTTTGACGCCTGTTATAATTACGTTTAAGATATCAGAAATCAATTTTCACGCTTTGATTTTATATGAAGGGTTACGCATTTCTTGTATATACACAAAGTCCCAATATTGCAAAAAACAATGTCTTACTGGTCTACGTAAGAGAATCCATTCATTTTACCCCCTCTCTATCGTATATATTCTAAATCACTTTTTATTGATGCCTTCAGTGAACCAAAATCTAGCCGTAAGAACCCCATTATGCACTCTGCTATATATCGATGCAGTAAATGCTTTGGCGTCAGAAGACTTCTCGCCAAGTGCATGTTGGTTTTACCTACATATTTTGACAGTGTTTAGCTTGGTTTGACTTATATATTAATATAGATGAATAAAATTATATCAAACGAATGTCGCCATTGCCGTAACTTCATTGCGTTATGCTAAACCTGGGGATGATAGATGGCGAGACATTGAAACAGAAGGTTAGAAAAAAATCAGCTTTCTGTATTTATTTTTTATCCTTGAAATGTATTTGACAGCTCCGTGTCTTAACTTTAATGCAAATGTTTATTAAAAGGAAAGGCCAGTAATTTAACCCGCCTACATCTATGCTGAATTGATTGCTGAAAGCGATGTGCAGCATGACAAATTCTACTTAAAATCCACGTCTTCTTGTTCTAATTCTACATGGAAAGGTTACCAAGAATAAAGATGAATTGATAAAATTCACCCCCAATAAGTATTTTACTAAGTGAAACTCTGTTGTATACTTTCAATTTGTAAAGTATTTTTTTATAGGTACAAATATGTTGTTCATTTAAGATTAAATAAACAACAAAATGCATAAACAAAAATCCTCAGATTCACAAGTCTATGAAATAATGCAGAATTTTTCTTTTGAAAACCCCCGATTCATGAACACTTAAGTTTGTCCGGACTATTCATTCCGCATTGCTTAACCCGGACATGATGATGAGCATCACAAGTAAATGTCCGTACGGTTTGTAAATTTGTCATATATTCTTGATTTTCAAAATAAGTTTGGAATGCTAAATGATCGGACGATGGCTGTCAAGAACATACATATTGAACAGCACAAACTAATAATGCTTACTTCTAATTTAAGGAGTGTACTTTCTGTCCGAGGATTGACGTTGTGGGTTCGAATTCCGCTCGTACCTTGCCTGCGTCAAACCCAACGCATAGCAATGGCTCCTTCAAACACTCAGCCTATAGAAGTCAAAGTCGCTGGACTTCCGGTTGAGAGCTAAACTAGCAATTGTTCCGCAAGGTGGCATGCATCCCATCGCAATGAGCGTCTACAAGCTTTTTCTATAAAGTTCAGTAGCGACCTTGACCTTTTGACTCCAAAATCAATGGGAATCTTCCTTTTATGAAGTATCAAATCAATCGAGCAAAGCCTGTGGCCTCTAGAGTGTTTACAAACGTTTTCTGTGACGTCCTGTAGTGACCATGACCTTTGAACCAAAAAATCATTACGAATCTTCCTCTTCTGATAACAAAGTTACATTTGAAGTATGAAATCAATCGAGCAAACGATGTGCCAGCCCTCTAGAGTGTCTACAAGCTTTAAGTTACACACACACACACACACACACACACACACACACCCACCCACCCACCCACCCACCCACACACACACACACACACACACACACACACACACTAACTAACACATTCACGACTACGCACGAACAATCCTGTTACTATTGGTCTATCTCCTTTCACAATGAATTGCGAATTGCGAGGGCATAAAGAGTTTCCATGACACTTTAGGCGTTGAAACAATAAATAACGCTCACTGTTACGGCCTTGAGCGCTAAGCATAGGTCTATACTTGTGGCACTTCACCTACAGCTGGTGATGTCTCAATAGGAGGCAACAAATCTCTTGAAAAGGAACATAAACCATCACAATAAAAGAAAAAAATTCTTTTGAAGAACATGGATTCTTGGTATTTTTCGAACGAAACTGCTAGTTGATGAGTTTTTAATTTCCGTGTATAAATATGCAGTGTAATTGATGGAATTGGTGTTAATCATCAGCAGTGACGTACATGTATAACAAGGGACCTGTCGACTCTTTCGGGATGTTTCAGGTTTGTTCTGAATAAACCAATGCTTCCTTTTTTCGCAGCGCCCCCTATAATACGTCACTGTAATCAGCAAAGGCATTGGGAGATGGAAATATGTACGGTATATGATACACCGTATTTTGAAAATAACACACTTCCATTGTGTTATTTTACCTCCTTTCTAACACACTTCCATTGTGTTATTTTACCTCCTTTCTAACACACTTCCATTGTGTTATTTTACCTCCTTTCTCTATCTCGAACTTAATCCGTTCGCCCCGCATGCGGAAGGTCGGGTTTCGAATCCCGGCCTCGACAGACTTAAGTCGTTAAAACAGATAGTGACAGTTCCATCGCCAAAGGCTCATCTTCAGATGTGACTGTCAAGGGTCCTCGGAGTTGACCTTAAAAACCACAGATTTGTGGCACGCTCAAGAAGCCTCACTGTTCAATGGCCGTAAGCGCCGAGCAAAGGCCTAAATTTGAAGCCTTCATCGGTCTTGGTGACGTCTCCATATGAGTGAAAAAATTCTCGAGAGGGACGTTAAACAATATACAAGCAATCAATCGAGCTTAATCAGTTAATGTACTTGAATGGCTGACTATTTTTAAAAGGTTTCTAAAGTTTCTCAATTTTGAATTTAAAAACGCTAGAGAAACACATATCCCCACTCACATCCCGGTGTAGCAATAAATAAATAGGATTAACTTATCTAGAAAGTCTGTAATGAGAGTAAAAGATACGGGTTATGTACCAGTCAGGGACAATCACAATATTGTGTTTTATCTCTTTATGATACTGACACGACATTTCCAAACAAGCAGTCGTTTGAGTTATGACGTTTGACTCTGTGACTTGAAAACCAACGGGGGCCATCTACTCTTTAAGGAGTATCAGTATTGATCAGACAATATCTCCCTGTTCCCAGTGATAAACAATTCAATGGACGTTATCTACCTCTTAGGTATAACCCGTGTACTAAGTTTGATGTCTATCAAGCAAATGTTTTTAAGATATTACTGTGAGATACCATGGAGTTTGGAATCAACGTCATATGCAGGAAAGCTTCAGAGAATACGCCGGTTTCGAGATTCGTTCGAGTTATTTCCATTTGAAAAACTCTCGTACATAGTGAGGCGCGAAACAACTTGTTTACACGCGGGATTGGGACGAATATTCATCACTGCATTAGTAAATGTACTCAGTATTTTTTTCATACACTGTTTCATCACCTGAATTCATCTGCATGATACACAAATAAGTAAAAGATAAGTATTCAGGGAGTAATTAAATAAATGGAATTCTTGTTATATCATGTAATTTTGTTGATAGTCGGTATCATATTCAGGATATTACTTTCAAATATGACATTGTTTTAATGTTTCTACTTTAGTAAAAAAAAATCTTTCGATAGTATTTTGTATTTCTTACATTTACATATTTAAAACAGAAGATGCTTTTAATACATCTTATCGTCTTCCTCACTGACTGTAGGTTCACTCTGTCATCGTCTTCCTCACTGACTGTAGTTCACTCTGTCCCACTTATCGTCTTCCTCACTGACTGTAGGTTCACTCTGTCCCACTTAGGTCTGCTAAATGTACCTACTACATAGGAGAGCTCCTATCTCAAACTGGCGTATTGATTTGACTGACTGTTGTCCAATCAGAACGTAGTAGGCGGAGCCAAGACACCAGCGCTGTCGTGTGAATAAAGCTGTTGTAGCGGGTGTCACGGTCAGGTTTATTTTCTGATGAATCCATCAAAGACAAATTAAAACATCTTTTGATCAACAAATCTAAATACATTTTCATTTTGTTTTTATTTATTTATCAGTTCAATTCTTACTACATGTATATATACAGTATATATATATATATATATATATATATAATATGCTTTATCAATGGTGCATAACAGTCACCTATATATATTATATGTGCTTCAACCAAGGAACAGTGTTGTGAACATACATGTATGATAGTAAATTAAACTTATCAACATACCAAATATCAAAAGCCTATGTCAAAAGATAAAAACATTATGGTCCAGACACCAACAAAAAATGAACCAAAAATTTTATCATTAGACCTTTACATAAAAGTTCAAGATCAGAGGTCATCAAAAATGGTCCGCGACACAGACTTGTTATGGTATATGAAGGGCCTATCTCAGAAGACAATTTTTAAACTGTCTTGCTTGTTTCATACCGAGAGTTAGGCCGTTCTTGGCACACTGATTTTGACTACGGATAACTCCATTTACTCGATCAAGATATAGGGCTCATGGCGGGTGTGACCGGTCGACAGGGGTGTCTACCTGATCCCACCTCTGGTGTGTCCTGGGGTCCGTGTTTGCCCAACTCTATTTTGTATTGCTTATAGGAGTTATGAGATCGATCACTGTTCGTTATCTTCACCTTTCACACTGTCTTATCATGGTATATACAGCATATCAAATATCAAAGTCCTGTGTCAAAAGACAAAAAAGTTATAGTCCAGACAAGAAAATGCCCTAAGTTTGTATGAGAAGCGGAAGAAGAAGAGGAGGAGGAAGAAGAAGAATTCACACTAAAATGATATGTCCATCTTCTGGGAATGAGGGACATAATTAGATAGAGATAGATCGTTAAGGAGGACAGACAATGATACGCATTTTTTCTATAAACATATTCTTCAGTGCCTTTGTAATGAAAGATGTCATGAGTCACAGAATTTGTATACATTTGGTCGTTGACCATAGTTCTTTTTTCTTATTTCCTACAAAACATGAATGACAGTTAGTGGCACTGATATGCTTTTGTTAAATAAAAGATACCGGATTCTTACTTAGGAAGATTATTCTCTACTTCATTATTATTTTAAAAATATTCAATAAATAAGTCGTAACAAAAAAGAAATAACAAATAAATGGTAAGAGGGAACGTAAAATGCCCCCTCCCACCCCACCCCCACCCCCGGGGGGGGCCTCGGTAATTCTCTGACAAATTAATACAAAAGAAACAAACCCGAACAGGACGACATAAAATTCTAACAAGTCGACATCATCTGAAAAGTGGTGGCGTAAGTATTCCACCATAGAAAGGAGATGTTGAGATAAGGGCCATATATGGTCCCTAATTTGAGAGGTCCTCATGAAGAAAACTGTAGACCAGTATTTATAGTAGCCTAGGTCATGCCTATTTCAAATGAAGTATCAGTGTTGCACACATGACACTGTGCAGGAACGTCACACTGTTAATTTTAGGCATACATGTATGTTGCTTCAGGAAATATACAACATACACTCGTTTACCTATCGATCTTATAAATGTTGTAACTTTTGGTGTAATCAAAGTGCAGATTGTACTCATGGGTATTCAACTTTTTAAACATTTGAAAGAAAAACAACCCTTATATAACAATTAATTCCGCTGCTTTATCATTATTTTCTTTTACCCAATGTTTATTTATTTTCACTAAATTTGCGAAGTTAACATTGGTTCAATAAATCATATATTCATTTATTCACTATATGCAGGGGCTAGGTAATGTGAGAAATAGCATGTCTTAACTTTCACCCCTCTAATCAGCTATGAACTTGTTCAAGACATTCTAGTGCTAGAGTGCTGATGACCGTTATTCATAATGCTCATGACAATCTAAGCTAATGTTTATCCTATTTAAAAATACACGGCGAATTTTTTTAAGTAACCATCCACATAGGTGTTATTTACATTTAACGAAACAAATCTTTCTGCATTAGAATTGAGTTTTGAATATATCCTATGTATGAAAATGTGGAGGTGTGATGCGGTTCAGACCCCCCCCCCCCTCCCTGCGCTATATTCATCCGCCCTGTGCCCGATGACTTTGGAGTTGAACTAAGTTCAAAAGTACATAGGCAAACGTAAGATCAATGTTTTTCAAAAGTGAAATGTATATGTAATTTCAATGATAATGATGATAATAATAATGATAATAATGTTAATAATAATGATGATGATGTTGATAATGATAATAATAATAATGATGATGATGATGATGATGATGATGATGATGATGATGATGATGATAATAATAATAATAATGATGATGATGATAATAATGATAATAATAATAATGATGATACACCATTTTCTCCTCGATCTCTAAAATTGCTCAAATCGGTGACAGTCTTCTTGCTTTCGTCACTATATCGGGACTATTTATTCTTACTAAAGTGCCATTTTGAAACAAGGTTTCCCCCAAGGTTCTACAATTTTAAGTCTGTTTTGAAATTCAAATGACAATGTACACCACGCGGGGCCCTTATCCTACCTTTACTTTAATTGTTATTCAAACGACAAAAGGAATCCGCATCTTTCGGAATTTCTTTGATTTGTAGTTGCATTGGTATTTCATTTATAATTATTTTCCAAATTTAATACCACGGAGACTAGGTAATGAAAGATTTTAAAAATGCAGTCACGTTATTTACATATAGCTCCGCCCCTTAGCGAAACTCCATTGTCCCCCTCAGTGAACATTCCCAGAATCAAACAGATACTGATAGCCACTTCCATAATTCTTAAATTGTTCTTCGATCTAAAGGTTAGTGTGTAATCTCAGTTAATCAAATTCTCTCAAAGTTTGTTTATTTTCTAGACAAATGTAAGGGGATTGGTTTTTCTACTTTGTCCACGAGACTAGGATTCGTCTCCAATGTTCCACGGAGTTTCAGCTACTACATAACAATGAATCCATTGCGTCGTCTAGTGTATGACGCTTGTTAAGAGTCTGGATTACAGGCGTCAGAGCTGGTTTTCCAGATTTCCCAAGTGTAAAGATGATTAAAGCAAACGCTGAGTGTAAATACGAATTTATTGCCATTTCGATAATGTGGCGATAGGGAAAGTGGATGGTAAAACCCTCTACGTTATAATCATAGTAGCTTTTTGATCGCACCATTCTGGGTCAATAGCAGTGATTGCTTGTGTTGTTCCTTTTTATAGACAGGGGGTACACACATACAGACACACCGCATGTAGAGAGGTATACAGACACTACATGTATAGAGATATACAGACACTACATGTATAGAGATATACAGACACACTACATGTATAGAGATATACAGACACTACATGTATAGAGATATACAGACACACTACATGTATAGAGATATACAGACACACTACATGTATAGAGATATACAGACACTACATGTATAGAGATATACAGACACTACATGTATAGAGATATACAGACACTACATGTATAGAGATATACAGATACTACATGTATAGAGATATACAGACACTACATGTATAGAGATATACAGACACTACATGTATAGAGATATACAGACACTACATGTATAGAGATATACAGATACACTACATGTATAGAGATATACAGACACACTACATGTATAGAGATATACAGATACACTACATGTATAGAGATATACAGACACACTACATGTATAGAGATATACAGACACTACATGTATAGAGATATACAGACACACTACATGTATAGAGATATACAGACACTACATGTATAGAGATATACAGACACACTACATGTATAGAGGTATACAGACACACTACATGTATAGAGGTATACAGACACACTACATGTATAGAGATATACAGACACACTACATGTATAGAGATATACAGACACTACATGTATAGAGATATACAGACACACTACATGTATAGAGATATACAGACACTACATGTATAGAGATATACAGACACACTACATGTATAGAGTATACAGACACACTACATGTATAGAGGTATACAGACACACTACATGTATAGAGATATACAGACACTACATGTATAGAGATATACAGACACTACATGTATAGAGATATACAGACACTACATGTATAGAGATATACAGATACTACATGTATAGAGATATACAGACACACTACATGTATAGAGATATACAGACACTACATGTATAGAGATATACAGACACTACATGTATAGAGATATACAGACACCTACATGTATAGAGATATACAGACACACTACATGTATAGAGATATACAGACACACTACATGTATAGAGATATACAGACACTACATGTATAGAGATATACAGACACACTACATTTATAGAGATATACAGACACTACATGTATAGAGATATACAGACACTACATGTATAGAGATATACAGACACACTACATGTATAGAGATATACAGACACACTACATGTATAGAGATATACAGACACACTACATGTATAGAGATATACAGACACTACATGTATAGAGGTATACAGACACACTACATGTATAGAGATATACAGACACACTACATGTATAGAGATATACAGACACTACATGTATAGAGGTATACAGACACACTACATGTATAGAGATATACAGACACTACATGTATAGAGATATACAGACACTACATGTATAGAGATATACAGATACTACATGTATAGAGATATACAGACACACTACATGTATAGAGATATACAGACACTACATGTATAGAGATATACAGACACTACATGTATAGAGATATACAGACACACTACATGTATAGAGATATACAGACACACTACATGTATAGAGATATACAGACACACTACATGTATAGAGATATACAGACACTACATGTATAGAGATATACAGACACACTACATTTATAGAGATATACAGACACTACATGTATAGAGATATACAGACACTACATGTATAGAGATATACAGACACACTACATGTATAGAGATATACAGACACACTACATGTATAGAGATATACAGACACACTACATGTATAGAGATATACAGACACTACATGTATAGAGATATACAGATACTACATGTATAGAGATATACAGACACTACATGTATAGAGGTATACAGACACTACATGTATAGAGATATACAGACACACTACATGTATAGAGATATACAGACACACTACATGTATAGAGATATACAGACACACTACATGTATAGAGATATACAGATACTACATGTATAGAGATATACAGACACACTACATGTATAGAGATATACAGACACACTACATGTATAGAGGTATACAGACACTACATGTATAGAGATATACAGACACACTACATGTATAGAGATATACAGACACTACATGTATAGAGGTATACAGACACACTACATGTATAGAGATATACAGACACACTACATGTATAGAGATATACAGACACACTACATGTATAGAGATATACAGACACACTACATGTATAGAGATATACAGACACTACATGTATAGAGGTATACAGAACTACATGTATAGAGATATACAGACACACTACATGTATAGAGATATACAGACACACTACATGTATAGAGATATACAGACACACTACATGTATAGAGATATACAGACACACTACATGTATAGAGGTATACAGACACACTACATGTATAGAGATATACAGACACTACATGTATAGAGATATACAGACACTACATGTATAGAGGTATACAGACACACTACATGTATAGAGATATACAGACACTACATGTATAGAGGTATACAGACACACTACATGTATAGAGATATACAGACACTACATGTATAGAGATATACAGACACTACATGTATAGAGGTATACAGATACTACATGTATAGAGATATACAGACACACTACATGTATAGAGATATACAGACACACTACATGTATAGAGATATACAGACACACTACATGTATAGAGATATACAGACACTACATGTATAGAGATATCAGACACACTACATGTATAGAGATATACAGACACTACATGTATAGAGATATACAGACACACTACATGTATAGAGATATACAGACACTACATGTATAGAGATATACAGACATACTACATGTATAGAGATATACAGACACACTACATGTATAGAGATATACAGACACTACATGTATAGAGATATACAGACTCTACATGTATAGAGATATACAGACACTACATGTATAGAGATATCAGACACACTACATGTATAGAGATATACAGACACACTACATGTATAGAGATATACAGACACACTACATGTATAGAGATATACAGACACTACATGTATAGAGATATACAGACACACTACATGTATAGAGATATACAGACACTACATGTATAGAGATATACAGACACTACATGTATAGAGATATACAGACACTACATGTATAGAGATATACAGACACACTACATGTATAGAGATATACAGACACTACATGTATAGAGATATACAGACACACTACATGTATAGAGATATACAGACACTACATGTATAGAGATATACAGACACACTACATGTATAGAGATATACAGACACTACATGTATAGAGATATACAGACACACTACATGTATAGAGATATACAGACACTACATGTATAGAGATATACAGACACTACATGTATAGAGATATACAGACACACTACATGTATAGAGATATACAGACACTACATGTATAGAGATATACAGACACACTACATGTATAGAGATATACAGACACTACATGTATAGAGATATACAGACACTACATGTATAGAGATATACAGACACTACATGTATAGAGATATACAGACACACTACATGTATAGAGATATACAGACACTACATGTATAGAGATATACAGACACACTACATGTATAGAGATATACAGACACACTACATGTATAGAGATATACAGACACACTACATGTATAGAGATATACAGACACTACATGTATAGAGATATACAGACACTACATGTATAGAGATATACAGACACACTACATGTAGTAAGAGATTACAGACACTACATGTATAGAGATATACAGACACTACATGTATAGAGATATACAGACACACTACATGTATAGAGATATACAGACACTACATGTATAGAGTATACAGACACTACATGTATAGAGATATACAGACACACTACATGTATAGAGATATACAGACACTACATGTATAGAGATATACAGACACACTACATGTATAGAGATATACAGACACTACATGTATAGAGTATACAGACACTACATGTATAGAGATATACAGACACTACATGTATAGAGATATACAGACACTACATGTATAGAGATATACAGACACACTACATGTATAGAGATATACAGACACTACATGTAGATATACAGACACTACATGTATAGAGATATACAGACACACTACATGTATAGAGATATACAGACACTACATGTATAGAGTATACAGACACACTACATGTATAGAGATATACAGACACTACATGTATAGAGATATACAGACACACTACATGTATAGAGATATACAGACACTACATGTATAGAGATATACAGACACACTACATGTATAGAGATATACAGACACTACATGTATAGAGATATACAGACACTACATGTATAGAGATACAACACTACATGTATAGAGATATACAGACACACTACATGTATAGAGATATACAGACACTACATGTAGAGATATACAGACACTACATGTATAGAGATATACAGACACACTACATGTATAGAGATATACAGACACACTACATGTATAGAGATATACAGACACACTACATGTATAGAGATATACAGACACTACATGTATAGAGATACAGACACACTACATGTATAGAGATATACAGACACACTACATGTATAGAGATATACAGACACTACATGTATAGAGATATACAGACACACTACATGTATAGAGATATACAGACACTACATGTATAGAGATATACAGACACACTACATGTATAGAGATATACACACACTACATGTATAGAGATATACAGACACTACATGTATAGAGATATACAGACACACTACATGTATAGAGATATACAGACACACTACATGTATAGAGATATACAGACACTACATGTATAGAGATATACAGACACACTACATGTATAGAGATATACAGACACTACATGTATAGAGATATACAGATACTACATGTATAGAGATATACAGACACTACATGTATAGAGATATACAGACACACTACATGTATAGAGATATACAGACACACTACATGTATAGAGATATACACACACTACATGTATAGAGATATACAGACACTACATGTATAGAGATATACAGACACACTACATGTATAGAGATATACAGACACACTACATGTATAGAGATATACAGACACTACATGATAGAGATATACAGACACACTACATGTATAGAGATATACAGACACTACATGTATAGAGATATACAGATACTACATGTATAGAGATATACAGACACTACATGTATAGAGATATACAGACACACTACATGTATAGAGATATACAGACACACTACATGTATAGAGATATACACACAC
>NC_079173.1:6402994-6484896 GCF_947568905.1 Ostrea edulis | reverse complement strand
AGTACAAAGTAAACAAAGAATAATAAAAGGTTTGTCCAATGTTTGCTCTATGTATATCTTAATAAGTATTTTCTGAAAAAAATATTTCAGCAGAATGCATGTTATGGACACCAAATGATCTTAAAAATTTATAGGTATATTGATCCCGATCTCTTTTATGAAAAAAAAACCAAAAAAACAAAAAAAAAACGAGATTTGTCTAAAGCTTAAAATTTTCACGAAACGATATTCTGTATGGTCTAAACTCATTATGCCGTGAGTCAAATCTCTATTTCTTAAACAATCTGAATTCATTCAGGATTTTATCACTTGGACTTGAGAATCAAGGATCTTTCGGATATGACCATAAAAACGGAAGTCACGTCACGGCAGGCGTTGACACGCTAAAGAACTCTCACTGCTACGGCCCTGAGTGTTAAGGAAAGGCCTAAATTTGTGGCCCTTCACCTACAGTTGGTGACGTCTCAATATGAGTGAAAAATTCTCGACATGTGAATCAATCAATCAATCATTATACCATAATAGAGGTATCGATCTGTAACGCCATAACCATACTCGTACAGTAAATTAACATTGCAATGGGATATGTATATGATCATTTCAACTGCTCTGAACTTGAGATAAATGTTCAATATAAGCACGTTTACAGAAACCCACGTCTCCTGTTGTATGAGAAAAATTCTTGTAGTTGTGTTTTTTTCCCTTGCTTGTTAAAGATTCTGTTCACAAGTACTGGAGCATTAGACCGCTAACAAAATTTCCCTAATTCGTCTTGATTATGTATGTAGTATAAATGCCATTGACTTCCTATCGAGACAGTAGAATACATTATATAGCAAGATGTAACTGGAATCAATTATACCCCACCTCAGAACTACCGCTAAAATATGGAAATAGTCTGAAGAAAGAGAATCAGAGACGTAAAAAAGATGTTTGATAACTTTTATTGAACAATTCATAGACCATCGATAACAGATATATACATGAACAATTATTTAATAAGTCAGTAACTCCACGAATCAGCACATATGGTGTTACATGTGTACACTATTATATTGATTTACCACCACGAGGATGAAGACAACACATTTTTCTCCGTTTAGGGACCAACAAAATGAGCAAATGTGCTGTTTCATTCTCCCTTTCTGCCCCGCCCCCTTTCTCTCTCTGAACGAAGTTTCAACTTATATATATATATATATATATATATATATATATATATATATATATATATATACATATATATATATATATATAAACATATGTGTGTGAATTCAGAAATTAAGTTCTTTCCATTTTGGTTAGTCAGAGTGCTCATATAGGAAAACAACTGCAATATTTGTAGCGATAATTTCATAGATAGCATATTCTTAGACTTAAAACTCGTAACTAATAAACCGTCATCATTTCATTCTTTTTTTTGTTTTTTGGTACAGATTTTTGCTTAATCTCACTGTGTTATTACCTAATTTATTATATCGCAATTATAATGTTTATTTGTCTGTAGTTAGTACAACCGTGCGACTGATATGAATACGTCATGGAATCATTTTCTGTTTGTGAGTTAAAGTAAGAAAACCCTCAATGATCAGCAGTGACAGTGATGTAATTAAGAGATACCTTCTTAAGAATAATGGATGAATTGCTTTGAAAGAAATGCTAAATATAAATTGGTGATTTTTACATGTACTTATTTATAGAGAGCAGAAACTTCGTCACGGATTTCTTCATGTGGAATTTTAGCAATGGACAGTGAAACGCTGCTAAACATTTTTTTTTTCTTTAGAGACAGTTTCATGAGATGAGTTTATGAAAATTACGTCACTAAGACATATTTCATGAAAATTCTAGAATTTCTACAAAAATACAATTGCCATTAAGTTATCATTGAATACAATTCCGTTAAAATAAAAGACATTTCACGTACTTGTTATGATAACACATGATAAATTATATTTCATGAGCTTGATTTCATTTTTGTTTGAATAATCAATGTTGTGAACATGTGGGAGGTTCGTGAGCTGTCATCGAGGAAATACATCATAACTGTTCATATATCACAGGAAAATTAGTAATGTTTACACACGACGAATATGAAATATAATATCTTAATCAGCACATACATCATATTCATCTGTAAAACTATAATATTTGAAAGACGATATAAAATCCATGTTCTCGTGGAAACAAAACCTTGTCTTCACAGAAAATAAGCAATTAGTTAACATTCAGACAAATGAATTTACAACAAACACTCTGTTCGTTATAAACCTTTGATTTCTCATTGTTTATAATTTTCGATAAAACACCGATTCGCAATTGACCTTCCAATATGACGTAAAATGTATACTGCATGTAATAAAATCAAGTAATTTGGCTAGGCTGTTTGTATTTATGCATTATGAGGCCAAGCAACGGAAACAGGTGATGAATTCTGGGTATTCGGTCCAAATGTTTTATACCTCAAGCATTTGTTTAGAAGAATATATAATAGTGAATTTGGATTAGTTTGTTCGTATATTACAAGAACTGACTATTCTACGTACGTCTTATTCACTGTGAAAAGAAAGGATCCTGGGCCCCGCGTCCTCAACCAGCATCAATATACGAATTAATCTCCACAACAAGTGGGTGAATTAAATGTAAACAAATTGCACAACTTCATCAACGCCTCCTTCTGTACCGCTTAAAGATTAATTTCCGGAATGCATTTCTAAAAGACGGATTAAAAATTGTGTAAATGATAGGATTCAGCAAGCTGTTCAGATACCCCAGCCACAGACAAACACTCGCTACCGCATGGTGAATAACACAAGAAGGGCAAAATGGCGAGATAAGTGCTATCAGAAAGAACGGGAGCCAGCAGACGATAAAAGCTCCTGTGATGATCCCCAACACACGGGCTGCCTTCCTCTCCCTTTTCATTTCAATTTTCGCTTTGCGAAGTCTTTCCTTGTCATAGTAAGTAATTTGCTTGTTGTTATTGTTATTAGTACTTTTGGGGGGATTCAGTTGTTTATTTAAGACGTAAACGTTAGAAGGGACCACTAAAAATCTCGTGTTCGCTTCCGGTGCATTGTCCTGTTCAGATTCATTGAACACTGGGTCATCGTTCTGGTTAACCCCGTTGTACACTGTGTAACCATCTTGACTGATGTCACTTCCGGAACTATTATGACGTGTCGTGGCATCAGCAGCAGTTATAGAAGGTCTTTGATACACATGAATAGGTTTGTGTAACCCATTGATATGCTTCTTTCGAATGCGAGAACGTGCAGCCCTATAAATTTTCATATTTAACACAACCATAAGGATCAAAGGACAGTAAAATGCTCCAACGGTGGAGAAGATGGTATAAGCTTTATCCTGGCTGATTTTACAAAGCCCACTCTCCTCGGGGTTGCTTCCGGGATCTTTCCATCCAAACATGGGCGCAATTGAGATGGCTATAGCAACGACCCACACCACCACAATCATACACAGTATCTGTTTCGTGCATCGTCGTCGAATGTAGTCAATGTTTGACACTGCCCAATATCTATCCAAAGAAATAGCGACCAAGTGGAGAATAGAGGCCGTACAACACAGCACATCAAAAGAAATCCACATGTCGCAAACGGACGGTCCGAGATACCAGTGCAGGCTGATTTCGTCAATCAGAGACAACGGCATCACGAGGACCGCCACCATAAGGTCCGTCACCGCCAGTGATAAAATTAGATAATTCGACACTCCTTGTAGACTTTTTTCCAAAATGATAGCCGATATTACAAACACATTGCCAATGACGATAGACACGATCACTGAGCCGATGAAGATACATATTAAAACCATTACTACTAGGTCATACTTCGGTTCGTATTGAAAACTGGCGATGCTCTCATTGTTGGGATTAAATGTAATTATTTCAGGACTAAAAGTTATGTTACCACTACTTCGCACTCCAAACATGGAGGAATAGATCACCCGGCTACTGTTGGTATCCAAATCCGCGAGCATTTTTTCTCCCGTATCTAGTGAAATGATACCCATCTTGCCCACTTCGTTCCCCGTTGCATTCTGCTGCTCAGCGCTCATGCTCTGTCGATTTAATAAAAGTCGATGAAGCTTGGTTTCCGATTTTAGTGTTAATCGTCTCTCTTCGGAAGCCCTCGACGTTAGTGTTAATCGGCTCTCTTCGGAAGCCCTCAGGGGAGTTCAAACATAAAATATGCACGTTATAGTGTGACGCTGTCGATTACCCGTAATACGCGGGCTCATCAGAAAACTCACAGGGTTGCCGTCAGTAAAACAATATTTGAGAACGATAGATCATTTATCGGATCGACGGAGCAGTAAGTCTCTCTCGCAGCAGTAGTCTAGTGTGGCGAAGTGCCATATACCGTTCATTTCTTCTCAAATTATCTCTCTTTGCTCGCTAGCGATTGCCATGATCTCTCAGATACTTTTCTCAGGAACTAAGCTGTGTCTGCAAAACAGAGAAAAAAACACAAATCAAATATATATGATAGTTAAAAGTTTTGTACGTATTCGCCAGTCACAAAAAAAAAAAAAAAAAAGAATAAGAAGAGGACGAGTGTGGAGGACATATACACCCGAACACTATTCCGCAAACACGGGTATCAACGGTTACATGCACGAATAAAACGATTTAAGGAGTCGTTAACATGTTTTAAAACATCACACAGTATAGATCCAACAGATGCCGAAAAAAATGAATAGAAATATTGAGAGAAGAAAAAGAGAATGTAGATAAATTTCACCATCCTGCTGTTTATGGGTTCAGTGTTAAAACATGCTTGAGAGCCAATAACTAATCATATCATTATTGATATCAATGTCTGGCCGGGTCAACCGCCTGTACTGGCCGCTGCTAAACTGCTCCATCATTCTCTAATTGATGACATTATCGTTAACCACATGCCTTGTAATTATAATGGATTATTTATTTAATAACTAAACAGGAAGACCAGATCTCGTATAGACAACATCGTGGCCATGAGGAAATATAACTGCAAGACATAATAAAATGTTGGATGTGTATCGGAATTGAATCAACATTTTATTTTAAACACCTTTTTTCAGAATCTAGAACAAATGAAACGTTGGCAATGATAGAAAAGTTCTTGAAACAGAGTTTAGCAGCATACAAATGGCTCCGAGGCCACATAATTTTGACGACTTCAGTTTTGATTTGATTTGAACGTATTTTATTGTGTATAATATATACAAAAGGATCAGAAGCAGGTTCGTAAAACTTATGAGTTCTTTTCCTTATAACCTAATACATGTAGCATACATTTGTCATTGAAAAATATCCCCCTAGCGCAAACATCCGTGCATCAAAGGACCCCATTGGAAATAAGCTTTCGAGCTTTCATGGATTATCCTTGGTATCTATGTATGTATGTTTGTATGTATGTATATACCGAATAAATATTTTTATTTATTAAAAAAAAAAAAAGATATACAGAGAATACAATCATGATAAGTGTTCTATCACAGATGAACAATACAATATAGCTATCTTTTAGTTTCATTAATATACGTCTGAACATAAGAGAAAATACAATTATTTAATTCTGTAGAAAAGTCGCACTTTTTCCCTGTATGTCCTTTTTATAAAAGTGAGACTGTGATCAAAGTGAGACTGAGATCAAAGTGAGACTGAGATCAAAGTGAGACTGTGATCAAAGTGAGACTGAGATCAAAGTGAGCTTGTTTAATAAGTGTTATAGTCCCGGAGCCAGGCCTGAGTTTTTCGGAAAATCCCCCAAAACCTAATTTGAAACTTGGACTAAAGTCCGAGATTTTGCTCAAATTTTTACTGCTCCAATAATATTTAAGTTTGGCATTTTTTTTCTCTCGAGAAATTTAAGCCAGAATATTTTGATTTGAATGCGATGATATGCGAAGTACGCGTATGAAAATAAAGAACGTTTACAATTTACAGTATCCATTGTATATACACGTATTACTGTATACAGGGTTATTTCGCCCCCGTGTTATTTTCGCCTTACTACAGTTGCAGACGGTTTCACTCGGTTTTAAATTCGCACTGACACAGTTGTTTTAAAAGAGAGATGAGAGAGAAAACATTTTCACACAGTCTTAAATTCGCCAATTAACAACGAGGACGAAAATAAAAAGGTGGCGAATAAATCCCTGTATACAGTATAAAACAATGGGAACTTAGGCTCTGTCAATCATGTAAAGGTTACCTCCGCAACGTGACGTTAATCTACCCCTAATACCTATTCCTTATGTATCTATTTTGTAAATTTTTATAAATCATAGGTTTTTATTGTCACGTTGATATCAATTTAACAAATAGAAAACAATGACACAGGTTTATATGGGAGCAGAGAGTAAATAGAATTATATCTGAAAATGTTTAAAGATATTTTTAAAACAAAAATACAGATGAAGCTGATTATAGGTTTTTGACGTACGCTTCATTTCTAATTTTAAAGATCAATTGAAACATGACATAAATAAAGAATGCATCAATAAAGAAACCAGTTTTCATATCAAGTAGTGATGAATTCGATAAAGAAGATAGTGTGCATCTTTTCGAATTTAATGAATTTAAAAAAAACGATTGCAGGATTCTACGTAAAATTTTCTTTTGATAAGTAAGGAGTAGGCTGAAATAGGCTTTGTGCCTGTTCCTTAATCATATCTATCTTCAATAATTAAAATATTGTTCAAAATTAAGACGAGTGACATGTTATTCGCATCGATCATCTATCTGAGGCCCTATCCGAACACTATAATTTTAAATAATTTCAAAGAATCGAAAGATTTAAGTCGGACTATATTATCTATCTAAAATAAATTCAAGGAATCGACAGATTTCAATCGGACTATAATCTATCTGACATAATTTCAAAGAATTGACATATTTAATTCAAATATAACTTTTTTCTTTCCTTCTTTTTTTTTTTTTTTTGAATTTAATAAACGAGGCGAGTATGATAGGCAGAAACTTGACTAGAATAACGTTACGACAGAAAACACATCGATATGTACATGTATATATTAACGTTGATATACTAGTACTATACTAAATAGTATAGTGTTTTCATTCGCCTTAAATCTTGGTATTTTCTCAATGATTGCACTTTTTCTCATGCACGGCGCTTTCCTTGTTTCAGTTCAACATTACAATTTCCAGAATTTAATATTTTTTCTCCTTTATGTATGCCGAGTTTTGCCAGACTTTTAACATCTGGAAAGATGAACGGGAACTCTTCTTCAGTCGATGTTTTCGTTACATGCCTTATCCGTACTAATTTTCTGAAATTAATTCCATTGTATTGAATCATCGCCCTTCATTGAAGCTCGATGACGCAAAAAAAAAAAAAAAATCGTCGATTTTGAATATCAGTTTGAGAGAGTAGAGATATAATTTCATCGTATTCGATGGATGACATTTTAGAGCCCCCCCCCCCCCCCCCCCCCCCCCCAATTCCGGACTTGGAAAACATACTAGCTTTACACATTTTACAGAATGTCGTGAATCACGTGACCACGACTGAGATTATTTGTTTGACCCAGGCAGTGGAGCCAAGACTTACGGTCATCATGTGATATTATTCAATTTTTTATGATACTCATAATGTGTAATGTTAACCTAACGAAAACTCCTGATACAGATATTCGGAGTCTGCCGGAACCACTCTTTCGATTCGTTTTCGGATAATACTTTTGTATCGATTGTTTTCAAAAACATCCAATAGATACACCCGTATCGTGGTCCGTGCTGCACCCGCTACATGTATCATTAAATCTATAAAAACTGGCCATACATACACTTCAGTTTCCTTCATAAGGTGAGACCGGTCAACTTTTGAAAAACCACGAGATTTGCGACAGTGAGCAATTAGTGACCTAGTTCAATCGTCAACCAATGTAGTTGTCTAGTTGACTTCCAAAACTTTAATGCGCATGCCTGGCTTGCTTCCCGATCTTCAGTGCGCATGTCTGGTTATCAAAGTTTAACCATTCTGTTAGATTGCTGTGTGATTCAACTCTGGTTACTAAAGTTGCTGATAGAACTAGGCCAGTGTTGGGTCTCGCCTGCTTCAAACATAAACAAAGCAAAGTCTTCTTGGCAATGTTTCTAACATCGGAACGTAAAACAAATGTCTGTAATGAACAGACTTATATCAAGTCATTGACCCATTTACATGCTCTACATGTGTGTGTTCTGTTTCATATCTATATTACATACAATCATACTTCCGAAAGACGATGGGATTAAATTCAACGCTTAGCTATGCACATTGATAGTTTCGATTTTTATCACGTCTCCGTGCAGATGTTCTTATTCATACATAATAGCCAAGGAAGAACCCTTTGTGTACATGCAACCAATTGTTAAATTGGAATATGCATACTAAAGTGGTCTTAGACAAGGTACATTTCCTATTTAGTATTTTTATTTCCATAGACAATTATTTCAATTCACTAGCCATTAGCCAAGCGCAAACATTATTTATGAATATAAATAAAGTTACACGTTTACACCCTCTCTGTGTTCATCAGAAGACCCCCCCCCTTCTCCACATCAATGTCATCTTGGAAATACACATAGAAATTATTTTTCGGTATTCCACAGTTCAAAAAAAAAAAAAAATAAATAAAAACGAAAAAAAAAACAAACAAACAAAAACCCCACTATTCCTGAATGTTTGCCACAGGATAGATTCCAAGACTAACTTGGTTGTCTGAATAATTAAAGACCTCCACCCCAAGAGACGGACTCCATAATGGGATTAATAAATCATCATATGTTGTGTTAAATGAGCACTTAAACCAGTTACTGCCTTATTCTCAGAGTAACGTCAGTCTGTAGAGCAATTTGTCCCTCTACGTGTAGTTTAGTAATGGAAGGCTGGATGTACTAGTGCAGTGCTGTGATTGCGATCATAAGATACATTTTTCTATACAGTGCTATCTTCACCTGAATTTAAATTGGATTTTCTGGGTTTTTTTTCTTGTCTATCGACCAGAGACTCTCCTATTGCAGTTTTAAACAGCAAACCTAAATAATTCACAAACTGAAGCCTCCTGTTTGCTCATTATAATGATATTCAAAGAGTTCGTGTGAACTTGTGATTTAATATATTGATAATTCTCCCGATCAGTTTGTATTTCAGAAAAAGCAAATGGAAATTGCAAAGAAATACATGCAGCATGTAAATGAAATTCACCAAGTTGAGCGAATCTCACGTGAATTAATTTTCTCTGCACTTTACAATAAGTGGTGTATCAGATAAGCCTAGTTCTATGACCTAATAGATTTAGATTACGTTCAGTCATTAAAGGATTTTAATGAAACAGAGGAAAAACAGGTAACAATATCAATTTAATTGAATTTTATAAATAGACCACAAAGGCCACGACATCAAAGTACTTGTCAATACTTCCAAGCTCACTTCAATATCAAGCGAATTTAATCAGCTAAAAATCAGAACACAGAACCTCGATTTCTGCTGTTATGTAGAGTTCGTATCGCGTGACTCGGATAGAAATGAGTTCACCTTAAATAGATACCGGATCCTCTAAAACTACGCTGTTCTTGTACAACGATTAGATACCCCCAGAGAAGTACGTGCATGCTATATTACAGTGCCCCAGGTGCATGAGTCGGTATATAACATTATTAAAAACACTAGTTATTTTGTACGTCATTTCAGTCACTGAAAAGTGTCAAAACAGTGCATTTATATTTCGTGTTCTGAAACGGCAGAAATTACAGAAAATTAATGTTTTTCTCTCCTTAGGACCACTAGTAATTGCTTAATTTTACTAGAAGAAAATATACGGATTATTTTTTAAGTAGAACATTTACAAATATACGTGGGGATACGATTCACACCTTTGAATTCTAATAATTACAAATCATATAAAAAGCATTCGATCATGAATCAATATAATGCAGTAAGATTAGTTGTATGATATGCATGTATTAGTGAACTCGAAATAAAACACACGTCACATAGTCTTCCATATCTGCTTCATATTTGGATATTTTATTGAACAAAGACGTTAACAGCCAACTAACAACTTAACTTTATGACAACTTTCCATATTTGTGTAACAATATTCCATTATCACCGGCATATGGTGTGTATGTCTCTCAGCTGATTCGCTACGAGAGAGATTTTTTTCAAACAGAAGCAGTCTATTGTCAAATTAAGCCGATGCTACAGGGGTTTCAGCAGTGTTATCAATGTCAGTAGTTATAATAGCGATCTAATTCACAAATACAACCTGTTGTGAGGTCGAATGCTGTCTGACGTGTTTCATCCCAATTGTTAAGCCGTTCTTTACATACTAATTTGACTACGGGTTACTCCGTTTACCTGACCAAGATAGAGGGTTCACGGCGGGTGTGACCGGTCAACAGGGCATCTGATCCCACCTCTGGTGTGTGCAGAAGTCGATGTTTGCCTTACTCTCAGTTTTGTATTCTTTATAGGAATTATGGGATTGATCACTGTGAATTATGGGATTGATCAATGTGAATTATGGGATTGATCACTGTTAACTTCGCTTTTTCATAATAACAATAGAAAGAAACACGCTGTATATGTGGACCTTGATTATTGAAATATACTGTTATGAATGATTTTGATTTAGTCAATGAAAATCTAATATTGTAATATCACGTGTATTTCTTTATCATTGAGTGAAGATGAGAATTCCGCTTCAGAAGAAAGTCATTTATGGTGAGTAAAAACTTGATATATCTAATATCTAACGAATATTAAATCAAGTGAAAATGATTATAAATTCCCCCCTCTCTCTCTCTCTTTCTCTCTGACAAATAAAATTGAATTCAAAGTTATTTTTACGCCTACATTACCATCGCATCTTGATTTAACAAAATTTCTTCCAAGTTAGCATTTTGCTTGAAATACTCATATCTTTATTGACTTCCAGAAAAAGACATGAACAGATAATCATGTATTTGTTAGTTTGTAATTACCAAATTAACCGGGTAAACGAAATATATACATGTACCAGTGGGTTAAGTCGAGGACAAAGAAGAATCGATAAGGTTTTTGTAAAGGATGTAAACGGCCAATGAAAGATCTTGAATATAAAAATGGACCTAGCGATATGTGTGTGTGTGTGTGTGTGTGTGTGTGTGTGTGTGTGTGTGTGAGAGAGAGAGAGAGAGAGAGAGAGAGAGAGAGAGAGAGAGAGAGAGAGCGTGTTGAAAACCACATGCACATATATATGTATAATATACGTTGTGCAATAGCATTTGATTCTATTGATATTTCTTTACGCTATTATATAGATTAACTGTAATGGATATATACAGGTAGAATTGTATCTGACAACTCAGTGACAGAGCGTCCACTGTAGGAATAAAACAACTCAGTGACACGGCGTCCACTGTAGGAATAAAACAACTCAGTGACACGGCGTCCACTGTAGGAATAAAACAACTCAGTGACACGGCGTCCACTGTAGGAATAAAACAACTCAATGACACGGCGTCCACTGTAGGAATAAAACAACTCAGTGACACGGCGTCCACTGTAGGAAGAAAACAATGGGTTAGGTTGTTTCATTAAATATTTTGTCCTCTTTCTTTCTTGAAAAATTGAGTTATTATTGTTTTTCAATGTCTAGCCTGATACATGTGTCATAGAGTAATCATTTGTGTATGAAAAGTGAAGATAACGAACAGTGATCAATCTCATAACTCCTATAAGCAATACAAAATACATAGTTGGGCAAACACAGACCCCTGGACACACCAGAGGTAGGATCAGACAAACACGGACCCCTGGGTACACCAGAGATGGGATCAGACAAACACGGACCCCTGGGCACACCAGAGGTGGGATCAGACACACACGGACCCCTGTACACACCAGAGATGGGATCAGACAAACACGAACCCCTGGATATACCAGAGGTGGGATCAGACAAACACGGACCCCTGGACACACCAGAGATGGGATCAGACACACACGGACCCCTGGGCACACCAGAGGTGGGATCAGACACACACGGACCCCTGGGCACACCAGAGGTGGGATCAGACACACACGGACCCCTGGGCACACCAGAGGTGGGATCAGACACACACGGACCCCTGGGCACACCAGAGGTGGGATCAGACACATACGGACCCCTGGGCACACCAGAGGTGGGATCAGGTGTATCTTATTTCATAATGATGTGTGACATCCAGTGGCTGAGTAGAAATACTCCCCCCCCCCTTCCCGGATCGAGGGTTAGGTGTCGCGTTGCATTTATAATCTGTCTGCAGCTACACACAGTGTTGAAAATGTTAAAACCTTGATGTTTTCCATACACACAGAATCATGAAAATTCTTATGATTATTCTTTCTTATTTTATCAACTAGGACCCGAATCTTCCGCTAGGGCTCTGCTCAGACACCTACGGGGATCTTGAGTAACCCTCGACCAGCACCGAAAATGAGACTGCCCCTTTAAAGGGCAAGCTACGCATCTATAAGCTATTTCAGTGGCTGAAGGACATTTATAATCAATTCTCAAACCTGGAGGTCAATTGTTGTTTTTTTTCCCCAGTTCAAAAGATGGCACGCATTGGTACATGTAAGCGATAAGCAGAATGGAGGAATGTAATCAATTTTCTTAACGGTAGGGACACACGGTCTCCGATGAAAGCGCTATTTACCTGTTACTGGTAGAAACCAAGCATTTATTCCTGGTTTTAAATCGAATCGATTTCTACTAATGTGATGTCCAGTGTTATATGAAGACTTATTCCTTTACCATCAGCCATTGTACTACAAAAGGAACGAGTAAGTAAACAAGGAAATTAAACATTCCTTAAAGAGTTACGTTGAATCAATACCAGTACCTCTTACCAATACCAGTACCTCCCAATTTCTGTACACGGGAATACTGATTAAGAAAAGAACACGTAATGTAATACACGTATCAATGAAATACACGTATCAATGTAATACATGTATGAATGGAATACACGTATGAATGGAATACACTACTGAATGGAATGCACGTATGAATGGAATACACTATTGAATGGAATGCACGTATGAATGGAATACACGTATCAATGAAATACACTACTGATTGGAATGCACGTATCAATGGAATACACGTATCAATGAAATACACGTATGAATGAAATACACGTATGAATGGAATACATAATATCAGTGTGAATTATATATATATATATATATATATATATATATATATATATATATATATATATATATATATTCAATAAATTATTTTTTCTTGGTATCGGGGTAGAATAAAGTCAAAAAATAAAATCAAAAGTTTGAGCATTGGATTTTATTTTTTGACTTTATATATATATATATATATATATATATATATATATATATTCACAAGTACATGATACACGTATTACAATCTTTTACAGAAAAAAATTCTTTTCAATTCCATTGAAGGTACCAGGAATTAAAATTTCATTCAACTAAACCTATTCAGTTTTATATTTTGTGCAAACATTGTTTTTTTTTTTAAGCTGTGCAATGTACATTATATGCATATACAACGACAAATACCGGGGAAAAAATTATATGTAAATAATTAGTAAAACCCGGAAAAAATCGACTTATCTAAGATGGTTACATTGTACGCGAGATTCAGTTCAGACTTCGGGGACTGAGGTGAGTGCAACATGTAAATATATATATATCCCTGTCTTTTGTAATGAAGAGGTCAATAAAATGGATCTTCTCAGGAAACAATACAAAATGCAGGTTACTGTAACAATAATCAATGTAGCTAAAAATAACTGCTCGTTACCGAAAACAAAATTCTCTTCGCGTTTGTTTTCTAAATCCCCTGTAAATCTGTGGAGATCAATTCCGAGGGAACTCAGGAATGGGGCGGAACGTCTCCAATAAAATCGAAAATCGTCTATAAAACAAAACCTACTGCAACATCGGGACCGAAAGTTACAGTAAATAATTGAAGGCTTTTGATGAGGTTTTGATATTCCGTTCAGCAGACCTACATTCTCCGTTCAGGGATATTTATGATAGTAATTTGTTCTTAAAATATACAAAAGAAATACGACTTTGTTTATTTGTTATAATTAGATGTACAGGCTATTGACAATGGGATGAGATAGAAGACAGTCTGCCATAGTTTTCGCCTTTGATAAACAAATTGTAATAATAGCCATGTAAATGAAATGGATGAGGGTCATTTCGGCATACTTCTAGGAAGAATGTTTCATTCTCCTCGTTGTAATCTTTGTCCTCGTGTTTTTGAAGTGTGTGTGGTCGTATAGAGAATTTACAGATATGTATTGTCTGGAACCTGGGCATGTTCTTTAAACAATCACGTCTCAATGTTGACAAACATCTATCGGAATCTAATCGGACTCTTCTCATTTTTGATTATGTATACCATAACTCGCTGGTGGTGGATTATAACCGAATTTTATCATGCAATAACCTTTTCGTCCCACGATTACGGTACTAAAATAAAAATTCTGACTTCCACATGACAAAACAAAGTTAAGCATGCACGTGAAGTGAGGAGCATGCGCGTGTGTTAAGGAGCATACACATAGTGTATTATTGTACATTTGTATCATGATTTGTCATAAATGTTGATAAAACACTGGTATGTATGGACCTTAGAATGAATTAAAACAAATATGTCTTCTACTTCTGCATTCTAGATGATAACATATGCGCTTTGACAGTTTTCAGGCATAGTGAATATTTCATCAAAATACATATTCAACTCTTAATCATTAATAAATATTCGTTTCCAAAGGTATATACGTAAAACATCGTGACGTCATAATTTGGCATGGCATTTCGAATTTTTGCGATAAACATGATTTGACTGAATCCGGAATTTTGGATGAGATCATCAGCACACCATGGTGTTGGAGGGGGAAAATGTCGGTGTTGGAAGGGTATGGTGCGAGGGTAATTCAGGCTTGATCATAAAGCGTGAACCCGAGAATAATTCACTCTGAACAATAAATTTCATAACAGCATAGCGCGCCATTAGCTATTAGCTTCATTTCTTATGTAGATTGGTTTATTTACTTTTCAATATATATATATATATATATATATATATATATATATATATATGTGTGTGTGTGTGTGTGTGTGTGTGTGTGTGTGTGATCATATATACAACACCCAATACCTAGAAATGTCTTTAGATGGTTCTTACTGGCAATTCAGGTGTGAGGGAGATTGGCAACAGCTCATTCCAAATTCACAAGAACTTACATTCATTCGTCTTTTTGCTCCCCCCCCCCCACTTCTATCCCAAATTTTGGAGTTTTCTTTCTATGTGAAATCTTTTGAAGGATTTATTTTTTTTTATAAAAGCAGCGCCAAGGCCAATTTCAACTAAATTTGGAACGAAACATTCATAGGTATAAAAGGGCTTCAAGTTTTGTTTAAATCAAGGACCAGGTCTCCAAAGGGGAGATAATCAAGAAAATGCAAAAGTAGGATGGGGTCATTTAAAGATATTCTTCTCAATAACCACTTTGTCAGAAAAGCTGAAATTTACATAAAGGATACAATGTCATTGATTTTTTAATTTATAAAAAGCACCGATATGAGCAACGACACGAATAATTCGATAATATAAATATTAATCATTGGCCGGGCGAACACGGACCCTTGGATTTTCACTAAAGAGTCGAGATCAGGTGCCTAGGAGGTCATCAAATTATTCGTGTCGTTGGTCATATCGGTGTTATATATATATAGAACCTCCAATGCTTTCTAATTATCCACATGCTATCTATATGTATTTATAAAAGGCTGTAAAGAAAGCCACACAAAAGAAGGATGCTCAGCGTCTTTGCCTGAGGTTGTGTCTATTCCCATACGTCTTGGCTGTGAACTTATCATATCTAAGAATCAAAGAAAAAATCAAAGGCAATTCATCACTTCGGATGTCATAAAACTCATCAAATGATACTGATGAGAGAGAGAGAGAGAGAGAGAGAGAGAGAGAGAGAGCGAGAGAGAGCGAGAGAGAGAGAGAGAGAGAGCGAGAGAGAGAGAGAGAGAATTAAATATTGGTTATGCAGTACTACCGGTTTTGTTTGGGTTTATTTAGATATCCTTTGGTGGTGTTTATCTTGCTATATGAACTTTATGGTATATGCTGTTTGACACACGCATATGGATGTTTCTAACTTCAGTTGTTATCAAGGGGGTGGGGGTGTATGTAAACAATGCAAAGATGCTGTATGTTCAGATAATGGCTCCTTGTTAATAAATGTAAAAATTGAACTAGAGCGTGATCCCCACCATTAGTATATATCTGTACAAATTAGTCACCACTTTATAATATTACAGATGATGTTCAAATTAGTCACCACTTTATAATATTACAGATGATGTACAAATTAGTCACCACTTTATAATATTACAGATGATGTACAAATTAGTCACCACTTTATAATATTACAGATGATGTACAAAGTAGTCACCACTTTATAATATTACAGATGATGTACAAATTAGTCACCACTTTATAATATTACAGATGATGTACAAAGTAGTCACCACTTTATAATATTACAGATGATGTACAAATTAGTCACCACTTTATAATATTACAGATGATGTACAAAGTAGTCACCACTTTATAATATTACAGATGATGTTCAAATTAGTCACCACTTTATAATATTTCAGATGATGTACAAATTAGTCACCACTTTATAATATTACAGATGATGTACAAATTAGTCACCACTTTATAATATTACAGTTGATGTACAAATTAGTCATCACTTTATAATATTACAGATGATGTACAAATTAGTCACCACTTTATAATATTACAGATGATGTACAAATTAGTCACCACTTTATAATATTACAGATGATGTACAAATTAGTCACCACTTTATAATATTACAGATGATGTTCAAATATGTGTACGTTAGTCTACATTGTATCAGAGTAAATTCGAATCCTATAAGAAATTCCAATTTTTCTTACGTACTCATCAGGTTGTTTTGTCACTACCATCAACTCTATCAAGTGAAAAGACACAAAATGTAAATTATTTCTGTGAATAATATTTCATGCAAATATTTGCAAATTGTTTGATTATTTAAAGCTAGCCACCTAAACCACACACCGCCGTATGTTATACAAGTTGCCTTTGGTTTTAGACCAATTCCCTTTGTCTGATGCATTAATTTATAAGAAATAATCAATAAAGGGAAGAAATGACATATTTATCTTAAGATATTATTCCGAACCAAGCAAGTGAATTCGAAGCAATTTGCGGTGGCTCGTGTAATGAGGGCTATTGGGAATAAAGTATTGCGACATTTAACGATGAGGTTTTGTCATGCCATAAAGTTGATCATGATGAAACAGTTTCACAGAAAAGACTAAGAGCGAGGAGTCAATTAGTGAAATATGTGATTAATTGTCGAAATAGAGGGAAAAACACATCAAAGGTTTTCTTTCAGAGAAAAAGCTCTTTTTTCTTTTTCGTTCTTTCGCTCCTTTTGGTTACAAGACGACTTTGAGACAAGGCTCTGGAAAATTTTGTATAGTGCAACGATCAGTTTGAAAGTAGCTGCAATCCGCGCATGCGTGGCATTGCAATCCCTTTAAGACACGATGAAATATTGGAAGCAATAACTACGAAAAAAAAAAGAGTTCAGTTTTTGATTATAAAACTCATCGCACAACTACAAGACAAAACATTTCATACATAAAGAGAATCAATTACTGGAGTGTTAAATCCAGAGATAAAGCAAATAAAAGAACAGATGTATTTATAGAATTGTACAACCCATTTACTTTTATGCTGCAGAGTTTTATGATTTGTACCCATTGTCATTTTTATCCAATTTAATCAAAAGACAATCAGCAAATTCAAAAGCAAAATCTACACGTGCGTGTTTGTACCCATCTTATCACTACCCCACCTTAAAACTGACACTAAAAGTGCTGGTGAAATCTAGAAGCGTATATTTACCTTAAAACTGTTACTAAAAGTGCTGGTGAAATCTACATGCGTACATTCACCTTAAAATTAACAATAAAAGTGCTGGTGAAATCTACAAGCGTGTACCTAACTTAAAACTGACACTAAAAGTGCTGGTGAAATCTAGAAGCGTATATTCACCTTAAAACTGTTACTAAAAGTGCTGGTGAAATCTAGAAGCGTATATTCACCTTAAAACTGTTACTAAAAGTGCTGGTGAAATCTACATGCGTTAGAATTAATACTAAAAGTGCTGGTGAAATCTAGAAGCGTGCATTCACCTTAAAATTAACAATAAAAGTGCTGGTGAAATCTAGAAGCGTATATTTACATGTACCAAACTTAAAACTGACAATAAAAGTGCTGGTGAAATCTACAAGCGTGTACCTAACTTAAAATTAACAATAAAAGTGCTGGTGAAATCTAGAAGCGTACATTCACCTTAAAATTAACAATAAAAGTGCTGGTGAAATCTACAAGCGTGTACCTAACTTAAAACTGTTACTAAAAGTGCTGGTTTCAGAGTACATTTTAGTTAGCGTCATTATTTCAGGTTTCTGGTACATTATATAATAACGACAGATGCGATCTGTCATCACAGACAGTACAAGGTTGTTGAGGGTAGATTTGCCCTCGGTCGCCCCCACATGATGAGTTGACTTGCATTAACAGCTGTGCACTGATAGTATTCGATTGTCGCACTCGACCTTTTGAATCATTTTCTACTGCACGGCAAAGATCCTGGTACATGCACTAAACGCACGCTTGTTATGAATGAACTCATTCATCATTTACAAAATAGAGTTCGATTTCAAATATATGCTCGTTTCATTAATTAGAATTCTCATGTCCAAGTTCCAATAATGTAATTTTCGTTACAAGATTTAGATTTGAAATGTGAAACTTGACACTCTAATGGACTACGCGATCGAAATCGCATGTGTATATTTATAGGATTCCAATACAAAAACGTTTCTGGGTCGCTGGCATAACAAAGGGATTAGACACTCACTAACAATTACACCAAGGGTAAATATTTGCTTGGTATTTCGCCGTCTCTGAAGGTGCAGTATGAGAATACGAGGTTTCCATCAACTATACACAGGAAAATACTTAATCCAAAATTGTACAAGCGATAAATATTTGTCTGAGAAGCATTGTCTTTTGATCAATTGGTGGTGCTATCTAATCAGGCAAGTCAATGTATTCTGACCTATACATTGAAGAATTTGTGGTGAAGAGGAGGGTTCAAGTTGCTTAATTTGCATGTAATGATTTATTTGTTGAGTTCGCTATGTCGCGTAAAGTTTGACTAGATATATGAAGTAAAGATGCATTATATGTCGTTTTCGTACTCTAAACCCACTGAAATACAGCCGCCGTGAAAAAAATCACCGTGATGCTTGCAAAAAATCTTCATCGCTGTTACATCTTCAAAGCTACCATGATTTGTGCAATATATCTGTTGAGTTAGCTGGAAGATCTTTAATAAGGTAAAAGCGATGAACACAGATTTAAGGTTCGAACTTCAAAATTAAATCAAAATATGTACTTCAGAGTTTCGATGCTTTCTGTAAATACACAAAATCTAGCGGCGACTATTTACTGTACAACAGAGGAATAGTGTCTTCATCTAAATTCAAATAATAACGAAAAAGGTTAAATGTTTTCATGTTTGTTAAAAAGTATGTGAATCAGGTTTTCACATCAAATACGACAAATGCAATAATATTTCTGGTAAATTCTTTGCAAATACAACACATCTTTCGGAAACTAGAACTAGAGATTTGTAAACAGTGGGTAATCATATCTTAAACTGTTCGATTTTCTGAATTTTAGCTTGTAGATATATAAAACTTTTAAAATATACATTATGCGTAATCACGTTTAGGCTAATTTTGCTCATAACCAATGTCATTTATCAACGTGGTGTCTGTAATGTAAATTGTTTTTCAAAAAAACAACAACAACAACAAAAAACCCAACAAGAACATTTATATTTATTATCAATGGTTGGTAGATATCTTCAAATCAAACTACAATTTTTACCGCTATATCAATTGAATAGAAATGAAATTATTCGCCTTCACCGAGTATGATTTACATTTCGGAAATAATAATTCGTAATTGATATCGACGAGCCTAATTAATTGAACAAATACGAAAAATACAAATGATACGCGAATTTAATCTGAGTTTCTATGACGAAATTAAACTGTACAAATTGACACAGTTACTTAGTCATTTCAAAATTACAAAATAATTACATATATATTTGCATACATCATAGCATGTTATTTCGACCATGATGGTTAACATCAGTCCTTGACCACTAATTAAGTGCTGGTGATGAAGTGTCCAGGGTGATGAGAGGTACAAAAATAGCAAGTGATGATATACATCTAAATCTATTTAGCACCAGGTACGTTTAAAAGTACTTTAAATAGCTTTTATTTTAGGTTTTATGGGGAAAAAAAAACCCCAAACATAAGACATTCGATTGTGAATGTTGGAGAAAATTTATCTGAAGCCTCTATCTTAAGCAAGTTACACATTCATTAAAACAGGCGATGTGGTTTCATTATCTTTAATTTAACAACATGGGGGGTTACGCTTTCAGTACACCATATCTTAATGGAATTTAGATAACACACATACTTCACTTATAAGAAGTGTTAGAATACTTTTCATCATTAAGCAAAATAAACCATTAAATAGCTTTCGTTTATTAGAGCGTACGAGATAGGTCTCGTAAGTTTAATTCTCAAAGAATTCATATACTGTACATATCGAAATGATTTGAATTAATGCCATGATGATATTCATGAAATAAACTTCAACTTTAGACAAGAAATTCATACAACACGAAACAACTTTTCAAAAAAACATACACCAACAAAAATAGGGAAGAGTATAAAAACGTTTATACGTCCAAAGTCAATGAATGTACCAAAGACCATGCAAGTACCATGAGAAGGTGAAGGCAACGAACAGTGATCAATCTCAAAACACCTAAGGAGAACACAAAATTAAGGGCTGGAAAAAAACGGACCCCTGGGTACATCAGAGGTGGGATCAGGTGCCCAGGAAGAGCAAGCATCACCCGCCGTGAGCCCCACACCCCGACCCGGCAAACGTATCAATCCACAGCCGAAATCAGTGTGCAAAGAACGGCATAACAATTGGCACGAAACAGAAAAACAGCACCCGACCCAATGACAGGTTGTATTGGTAAACTAGATCGTCATAACGACCATAGAATTTTGCGAAATCCTGACAATAAAAGAAACTGTTGAAAACCCTGTAACCAGTCCTCTTCATTCCCGCCCTCTCGTGACGTATTGCCCACATCACGAGACTGTAAATTTTGACGTCACTTATGTATGCATACTGTTTCAGTCCGTGATTAAAGTTCAGAGGAATACATGCATGCTGAAAACAAATTCTAACTGAGTGCCCACAAACACCACAATTTTTTTTTAAAGAAATCGTTTAATGGCCTTGTAATCCAATATCACCACGGCCACATTACCGACTTTACTTTTTGTTTGAAAATCTGATGAAAGGAAATATCATAACAAATAATTTTACAGGTTTTTTTTTCAAAATCATTTTTCAGGATCATACATAAATCAACCAAAAACGAGAGAGAGAGAGAGAGAGAGAGAGAGAGAGAGAGAGAGAGAGAGAGAGAGAGAGAGAGAAAGAGAGAGAGAGAGAGAAAGAGAGAGAGAGAGAGAGAGAGAGAGAGAGAGAGAGAGAGAGAGAGAGAGAGTTTTGACCACCTACCACAACCGTTGTCAGCACGTATAATTTCCACACGAAACAGCTTCCACGTTTATTAAAACATTAAAATAAACATTCTGCCCTTTCCCAATTGGATAGTAATAACACGAATTATCAACAACAAATTTCAAGAATCGATAATTTTGGAAATCCCGTCTCTCAGAAACATGATAAATTATCAGTTTTTGATATTGAACATGGATATCAAAGACCCCTCGCTGCTTTTAATGGGCATAAACATTTTTTCGCCTCTTTTTTATATGCAAGCTAAGAGTTTTACACCTAATTCATTAGAGGTATTGGCGTTCTATTGATATTCAAACTGTTTTAAAGAGAGCAATAGACCCTGTAGTTGTGCGAAAATAATATATAAATAGCGAATGTTGTCGAGAGTAACATTAGAAAATAGTACATGTTCTCGAGTGTAACATTAGAAAATAGTGCATGTTGTCAAATGTAACATATAAAGATGTTCACCCCGGGAAATTTTTTATCGTAGTAAAATTTTTGATAAAACCTCTGAACACTTTCTTAAAATATTTCAACCGTTACCAGTCTTCTTCAGTCGTTCAGTCGTGTTTATATATATATATATATATATATATATATATATATATATATATATATATATTGCATACCTCTCTTTTAGCTAGATTTTGTCGTAGATATATGAAATATATATGTGTTATATATATATATATATATATATAAATATATATATATATATATATATATATATATATATATATATATATATATATATATATATATATGAATTTATATAATTCCAAATTTTGCATTTCTCTTAGCGCGATTTTGTCGTAAAAATGTTAACAAGAGATTTTCAACATTGTGAAATCAATTCAAAATTAACAAGTTTTAAAAAGTTTCTCATTGGTAGATACAATCCCCCCGAAAAAGGTGTGGCATTTACTCCAATGGGATATATTTTTTCCAAACGTTTCGCGGCCAATTTGTTTTGATTATTTTCCATGAAAGCGTAATAATAGCATTCATCTATTTGCAGAGGAATAAGAAATATGACCATTGCTATCGAACTTCCAAAGATCTCGGAACCCCCTGCATAAAATCCAAAGGTTTTTTTTTTAAATTGCAAAGGAAACTTAAAAATTTAAAAATGTGTTACCTTAGGTAGGTTGCTAATAAATCCAGATCAAAGCTCGGTTATCAGATGAATTGCATTTGCCAGTTCCTTTTTGTCAACAGAACCAAGCTCAAATGAAGTTCTCAATGAAAAGGAAATTCGTCAATGAAAAGTAGCATTCGTGTTATACACCCAGACTATCTTCAGTAAATAACTGTCTGCATTCAAGCCAAAATACATATACACTGAAATCCTCCTGTAGTCTTCATAATTTTTTTTTATCAACGTGGATGCAGTAATGTTCAGCGCCTGGTCTAATCACATCATATAACAGTCATATATGTATCTAAGGCAGCAAATTATGAATGGTGTAGTTATTCAATGCAAGTCCTGGTTTAAAATATTGTTCGCAATTTGTTAAAAAAAAGGAAAAAAAGGTTTCAAATTGTCCACAGGTAAGATAAAGCAGGATCCAGGATGTGCACAGATTATTTTGTCTTTCGTTACTGACTGGATTTGCAGTTGTCGCATTCACTTACACAGCAGCCGATACACCGTGTAGTCTAAAGAGGAAGTGAATTAAAACCACCGCTTCGCTGCAGGACTACAGAGCGCGCGCGGGGCGATCGATTCATCTGGAGCGACTTCACGTCGTGCATCGCGTCCAGGAGCAGAAAATCATCAACCAAGCATCAGAAATCTCTGACGATTTACAAACACTTAATACTTAACTCATACGGGACTATTTTAATGTAACCATGGATAGATTACAAAATCCGTCTCAGGCACAACACTTTGGATGGTGTCATTTTCCTCTTACAAAGTAACACTGTAAGCTTAAGAAAAACTTGGAACAATACGTTAATAAGATTAACACAAAGTTTCACAGAGCAAACTATTTGTAGAACGAAGTCAAGTAAATGCTTATCAATAATTCATTGTTGATTTTTCCGAAATCAATACGAGACGTATTATACTTCAGTAAGGTATTTTAGATAAATGTTACATTGACGATTGTGCGACAGTTCGCGCAAAAAGACCACGGCGTGTTGCTCACAATCTGTACTTATCCTGTTCACAATCTGTACTTATCCTGTTCACAATCTGTACTTATCCTGTTCACAATCTTTCTTAGATCCTGTATGAGGTGTACCTTTTGTTGTCTGTATAGTTTGTATTCTTTCCGTTTTATCACTTCCTCTTTTCTCGATGATACAACGTATGAACCGTTTTCGCCTCATTTCTACCTATGCCTTTCCCTCCCCATTCCTATATATACCTTTCCTCCTCATTTCTACCTATGCCTTTCCCTCCCCATTCCTATATATACCTCTCCTCCTCATTTCTACCTATGCCTTTCCCTCCCCATTCCTATATATACCTCTCCTCCTCATTTCTACCTATGCCTTTCCCTCCCCATTCCTATATATACCTTTCCTCCTCATTTCTACCTATGCCTTTCCCTCCCCATTCCTATATATACCTTTCCTCCTCATTTCTACCTATGCCTTTCCCTCCCCATTCCTATATATACCTTTCCTCCTCATTTCTATCTATGCCTTTCCCTCCCCATTCCTATATATACCTTTCCTCCTTATTTCTACCAATGCCTTTCCCTCCCCATTCCTATATATACCTTTCCTCCTCATTTCTACCTATGCCTTTCCCTCCCCATTCCTATATATACCTTTCCTCCTCATTTCTATATATACATTTTCCTCCTCATTTCTATATATACATTTTCCTCCTCATTTCTATATACAACTGTATACATTTTCCTACTCATTTCTATATATACATTTTCATCCTCATTTCTATATACATGTCCTCCTCATTTCTATATGTACATTTCCTCCTCAATTCTATATGTACATTTCCTCCTCATTTCTATATGTACATTTTCCTCCTCATTTCTATGTACATTTCCTCCTCATTTCTATATGTACATTTCCTCCTCATTTCTATATGTACATTTCCTCCTCATTTCTATATGTACATTTCCTCCTCATTTCTATATGTACATTTCCTCCTCATTTCTATGTATATTTCCTCCTCATTTCTATATGTACATTTCCTCCTCATTTATATATGTACATTTCCTCCTCATTTCTATGTGTACATTTCCTCCTCATTTCTATATGTACATTTCCTCCTCATTTCTATATGTACATTTCCTCCTCCTTTCTATGTACATTTCCTCCTCCTTTGTATATGTACATTTCCTCCTCATTTCTATATCTACATTTCCTCCTCATTTCTATATGTACATTTCCTCCTCATTTCTATGTACATTTCCTCCTCCTTTGTATATGTACATTTACTCCTCCTTTCTATGTACATTTCCTCCTCCTTTGTATATGTACATTTCCTCCTCATTTCTATATGTACATTTCCTCCTCATTTCTATATGTACATTTCCTCCTCATTTCTATGTACATTTCCTCCTCCTTTGTATATGTACATTTCCTCCTCCTTTGTATATGTACATTTCCTCCTCATTTCTATATGTACATTTCCTCCTCATTTCTATATGTACATTTCCTCCTCATTTCTATATGTACATTTTCCTCCTCATTTCTATATGTACATTTCCTCCTCCTTTCTATGTACATTTCCTCCTCATTTCTATATGTATATTTCCTCCTCATTTCTATATGTACATTTCCTCCTCATTTCTATGTGTACATTTCCTCCTCATTTCTATATGTACATTTCCTCCTCATTTCTATATGTACATTTCCTCCTCATTTCTATATATACAATTTCCTTCTCCTTCCTATATATACCTTTTCTTCTCATGTTTATGTACATTTCCTCCTCCTCATCTCTCTCTCTCTCTCTCTCTCTCTCTCTCTATATATATATATATATATATATATATATATATTTCCTCCTCTTTTCTATATGTACAAACCCATAGGGATCCGGGTCAGAATAGGTCTTCAATACCCCTTGCTTGTCGTAAGAGGCCACTAAATGGGACGGTCCTTCGAAAGAGACCGCAAAAACTGAGGCCCCGTGTCACAGCAGGTGTGGGACAATAAAGATCCCTCCCTGCTCAAGGGCTATAAGCGCCGAGCAGAGGCCTAAATTTTACAGCCCTTTGCAGACAATGGTGACGTCTCCATATGAGTGAAACATTCTCAAGAGGAATGTTAAACAATATAGTATCAGTCATTCTAAATGTAGATTTCTCTCTCATTTCTCTAAGTACTGTTTTCTACTCATTTTTATATGTAGCGTTTTCTCCTCCTATTTAACCGGTAGCGGTGGTTTAGTGGTAGAGCGTTCGCTTCGAAAGCGGTAGCTCGTGAGTTCGAGCTCTGCTTGTACCATGGCCACGTCAAACATAGGTAGTGATTGCTCCTTCACCAAACGATCGGCATTTAGCAGTGAGAATGACGGGTCTTTCGGATAAAACCTTAAAACCAGAGGTCCCGTGTCGCGACAGGCGTTGACACGATAAAGAACTCTCACTGCTACGGCCCTGAGAGCTAAACATAGATCTAAATTTGTGTGAGAGCTGAACATAGGTCTAAATTTGTGTGAGAGCTGAACATAGGTCTAAATTTGTGTGAGAGCTGAACATAGGTCTAAATTTGTGTGAGAGCTAAACATAGGTCTAAATTTGTGTGAGAGCTGAACATAGGTCTAAATTTGTGTGAGAGCTGAACATAGGTCTAAATTTGTGTGAGAGCTGAACATAGGTCTAAATTTGTGTGAGAGCTAAACATAGGTCTAAATTTGTGTGAGAGCTAAACATAGGTCTAAATTTGTGTGAGAGCTAAACATAGGTCTAAATTTGTGGTACTTAACCTGCTACAGCTGGGGACCTCTCAATGTGAGTAAAACATTCTCAACGAGACGTAAAACAAACAATCGGTCAATCATTCTCTTTGTATGCACCGTTTTCTCCTCATTTCTATAAGAACATTGTCTCCTCATTCCTCTGTATTCTCCTCATGTCTATAAGAACGTTGTCTCGTCATTCCTCTTTTCTCCTCATTTCTATAAGAACATTGTCTCCTCATTCCATTCTTTTCTCCTCATTTCTATAAGAACATTGTCTCTTCATTCCTCTGTATTCTCCTCATTTCTATAAGAACATTGTCTCCTCATTCCACTCTTTTCTCCTCATTTCTATAAGAACATTGTCTCTTCATTCCTCTGTATTCTTCTCATTTCTATACGAACATTGTCTCCTCATTCCGCTCTTTTCTCCTCATTTCTATAAGAACATTGTCTCCTCATTCCTTTCTTTTCTCCTCATTTCTATAAGAACATTGTCTCCTCATTCCTTTCTTTTCTCCTCATTTCTATAAGAACATTGTCTCCTCATTCCTCTGTATTCACTTCATTTCTATAAGAACATTGTCTCCTCATTCCTTTCTTTTCTCCTCATTTCTATAAGAACATTGTCTCCTCATTCCTCTGTATTCACTTCATTTCTATAAGAACATTGTCTCCTCATTCCTTTCTTTTCTCCTCATTTCTATAAGAACATTGTCTCCTCATTCCTTTCTTTTCTCCTCATTTCTATAAGAACATTGTCTCCTCATTCCTCTGTATTCTCCTCATTTCTATAAGAACATTGTCTCCCCATTCAGTCAATCCTCCTCTTTGTATGCACCGTTTTCTCCTCATTTCTATAAGAACATTGTCTCCTCATTCCTCTGTATTCTCCTCATTTGTTTCCATATAAATGCAAACTTTTCGACAGGAGGTAAAATAATCAACCAATCCACATTTCTACATGTATCTGTCACCCTCATCTTTATCGACATCTTTTTCTCCTCGGTTTTAAATGCACTATCCTATTCATATTTAGAGGTACCCTTTCTTCTAATTCTATTTATCTTTTTCTCCTCATCTTGTATGCTATAACCGAAACCCGGAAATTTGTCTTTAGTTTTATAGTCAAATTTTGATTTTATAGATTACCTTTGCCCCTCGCGTGACGTTTATCTCATACACTGTGTGGAGCATGGCATTAGAGTACCAAACCCTCGGATGCGTAACCCGGACGCAGTTTTACCCAAGGTTGAGTGGCTCCAGGTATAAATGTCTAGGTGTTGCGTGATTAGCTAATATCTAGAGTGAAATTATTTGGAATTGAAAGAAATATCATAGAAGTTTAAACTGATTGTCAGGATGAAAAATTATCGCACAAAATCGAGAAATGACTTAGGAAATTACCATAGTAGGAGTGTGTTTGAAACGAAGGGTGTAGTTTACATGTTTAGCACCATTGAGTACTTTCAGCGCTTATGATTTTATAGGTACCGTTCACAATAATACATTCACATTACCTATATGTTTAGGGTGTTATACTGTTGGGGGGAGCGCAGTCAGTGTTTACTTAAAGGGGTATGAACACGATTTGAGCTGAAAATTTTCAAATTCCATTTTTCCATTTTTATTGCTTACAATGCTTAACTAACGCATTTCTAATGGTCAACCAAAATTTGAATATATCAGTTGTTGAGTTGCAACACTCGCCATTCTTTGTTATGTGAACAAGGCTCGTGTCATGCTTTTGTTTACATTAGAATGTTTGATAGAAAATGGCGTGTTTGAAACAAAACGAGATGTGCCAAACACTAGAAAATATTTAACTGTGTTAAGAATTCACTTATAAATTGGAAAAAAAATCTGCTTTTAACGAAACTTTTACTAGTTTATTTAACCTCTGTAAACAAAAGCATGACACGAGCCTTGTTTACATAACAAGGACTTGTTACCTCTGTATCTTTTATGTACCTTGACTACTGACATTCAAATTTCCAGCTCAAATCGTGTCCATGTCCCTTTAAGTAATATGTTTATCCATAACAGGAATACAGAATCGGAGTTCATCTCAATACACGACTTTAGACATTTGATCCGCCCATTCACTTAACGCGGGAAATGTAAACAGTGCATCGTGACGTCATATTTAGCTTCACTGTTATCAAAAACAACCAAACCTACAAGTTATCAACCAATATTTATCTCAAATCAAGTGTTAAATATGGCTGCATGTGATTCAAATGAATAAAATTCAGGAAAATATTTGTTTTTGTGATGATGTGGGTTTTTGAAAGTATGAATAATTGAATAGTTTTGGGATTTTTCCAAATGTATTGGTTGAAAACAATCCACTTACTTTCAAATTGACGTCATCAATGTTTACAGTTTTTGCCTAATAATGCATGGTTGAAAGAAAAAATACAGACATGACTACCACACAAATAGTCGATATTTATAAATTTTTGAATTATGAAACAATATTGGTATATCGTTTTTCACATTGCTTAATATGTTTTTACTACGTCCATCTATATAGACTGTTAAGCTGATATTGAAATATTTCGCAGCGTGAAAGTGTGTAATTTCGTCATGTTATCTGTGTGTAAGAATTTCCTAAATACCCCGTTCTTGAACGCTGGTCATGATCAATTGAAAAATGTTACGAGGTGTGCAGATTCGTTTCGGCGACGTATACGTCACGTGACTCGAACGAAAGAAACCAATGTAGCTCAAACTATACGTGTCACTATCAGAGCTTCCGTGAGGATCCGGGTTAGAGTAGGTCCTCAGTACCCCCTGCTTGTCGTAAGAGGCGACTAAATGGGGTGGTCCTTCGGATGAGACTGTAAAAACCGAAGCCCCGTATCACAGCAGGTGTGACACGATAAAGATCCCTTCCTGCTCAAAGACAGTAAGCACCGGGCATAGGCATATATTTTGCAGCCCTTCAGACAATGGCAAGTAAACAATTCTTGAGCGTGACGATAAGCAATAAATATACAACCAACCCTGCGCTCACTATCGTAGCTTTAAGATTTCCGCTCACTATCGTAGCTTTAAGATTTCCGCTCACTATCGTAGCTTTAAGATTTCCGCTCACTATCGTAGCTTTTTGATTTCCGCTCACTATCGTAGCTTTAAGATTTCATACGGAGAGGACGCAAATAGTTTTATATAGCATGTCGCCCACTCCTTTTTTTTGGTGTCGAATGAGATATTTTTAAAACTCAAACTTATATGCATGGTTTGCGTGGAAGCAAAAATGACTGGCTTTAATTCATGTTTACTAATCAGTTTGTGACTTTACCCTGTCGGTAGAACTTTGTATAACATAGACTGCATCGCACCATCCTATTGTTTTTATCATAAGCCCTTCAATGTTTCGTTTTTTGACAGTGTTGATTTCACATTGTGATTTGATTTTCCGTATCACCATACTGGGGTTTTCTGATTCTGTATCAGTATCCTCTGAAACTGATGACGTCACAATGCATCAACGCAACGTTGTGTGTGTGTGTGTGTGTGTGTGTGTGTGTGTGTGTGTGCGTGCGTGCGTGCGTGCGTGCGTGCGTGCGTGTGTGTGTGGAAAATATCAACCGCGGGTAGAATTTACTTTTTCGGTCCACGGAAGTTTACGTATGCGCATATCACGCGACCCATATCCTAGTTGCAATGCAAAAGTAAGCATTTCGACGTCATTTTGTTTCGGTGACTTGCAATAAAACAGGTCCATATAATGGTATTGCATAGCTTACCTCATAACTGAAAATCATCCAGACTGTTATTTAGGGTGCTAGTAACATCATCCAGACTGTTATTTAGGGTGCTAGTAACATCTGTAAAAGGTAGAGTGTTCTTGATTTTTGGAGGTTTGGGGACTGGATTTGGAACTTGTGTTTTCGTGTCCTTTGCAAAGTCCGATATTGCTGATTCTGGATTATAGCGAGCGCTGGCTCGTACTGCGAGCTCTAATGACTAGAGCGCGGGAAATAATCCGAGCTAAATCTCAACCTCTAACAAGAAATTTTTTTTGACGCCAGTCCCAGAAGTCCCTCGTACAAAATGGCGGATGGTTCGATTCGTAAAATAATAATAATAAAAAATCTTTGAAGTATTACAAACCTTTCTTATTTGAAAGGAAAGGATGACAATCATATTCTTTCCTCTTTCTTTTTCTTTTTAAAATATTGTCTAAAGAAATGTAAACAGTCACGTCACAACTACCAGGCTACGTCACAACATGCTCGTTGCATTTCCCGCTAAACTGGTTCCTATATTGGCAAGAAGAGCAAGACAGTAATCCTACGTATTGACAGTGAACCAGATCAGTTTTCCTTGTTTTCAACATAGATTTTTTGAAAATGTATTCAGATATGCTGCGCTCGCCCCAACGGTCACACCGTAATCATATTAAACTTCTTTAATACCGAGCAAAGCTCGGAAGGCCCTTCCGAAAAGCAAGGCCCTAAAGGTAACACGTATGCAAAAGAAAAACAAATGAGAAAATCAGCAAATGAATAGAAATAATAGAGGGCGAAGCCCTCTCACGGCCCGAAGGGCCGTGAGAGCGGAGCTCTCCCTATAGGTAACACCTATATACATGTTTAAAAGGAAAATATAGGAAAAAATGAAAAACTATACCATACCTATGGAACTTGAAAATTTTGGTACTAATGACGTCGATTCGAATATTATCGCGTGGACATGTATTTCTCCATTTTGAATCTCGTCTACCCTAGTTCACGTCGTTCTGAGATGTTACATAAAATTCGCAAAAGCATGTAAATCTTATTTTCTTAATCATATATAATCACTTCACGATTAACGCCATGTTTGTTGTTGTGGTTCAAACGCTATGTTTGTAAATTTCCTAAATAACGACGCTGAATATGACGTCACAATGTACTGTTTACATCAATTGCGTTATATTTCCCGCGTTCAATATGTAGGCGGATCAAATATCCAAAATTAGGATGCTTTGATACAGCTCCGTCCTCGTGCTAACTTCGGGTTGTCTTTGTTCTGTTTTGGATATAGATACCAATGCCAAAATTTGTTTGCTTCGCCCTCAAACACGGTCACGCCGTAAAACATATTACCGAGCGAAGCTCGGACGGGCCGAAGGCCCGTCCGCGAAGCAAGGCTCTAAAGGTAACACGTATGTAAAAGAAAAAAGTCAAATTCAGCAAAAGAAAAAGAGATAATCTCTATATACGTTCACTGAAATTTTCGTGATCCATATGGGCGCCGCCATTTATTTTTTCATTACCTGCTTCAACAGTTTTTCGTGTTTTATTTTGAATGCCAATAATAGAAGACTCTGACGTGCAATTCGTAATTTAAACACCCAATTTGTTCAAAATGAATAGTATAATTATCATTATAACAGGTTTTAGCAAATAATTACATATAACACCGTAATACGACTAAATAGATGAACGAGTTCATGAGTTTCTTTGAATAAGAATATACGATAAAATTACAGTTACTTTTTACCATTTTGAATTTATTGGTTAATTTTGTTTAGTTTTATAACGGCCCTTTTCATTGCATACGGAATGTATTATTATTGTTTATTGTTTGCTTTGAAAAAGAGAAAAAAGTCGAGGCTAAATGTGACGTCACAATGCACAGTTGACGTCGCCTTGCGTTTTATTTCCCGCGTTTAATGAATAGGCGGATCCTGTAAAACTGTTCTCCCCATAAAACCCCTTGAATATTGAGATCTTACTGGGTTTTTAGCGCAAGAAAAATTTCATGAAAAATATATATTTTTAAATGAATCATAATCTACCGTACTTAACGGAATTATGATTACCACTTGGGACACTCCAATGACCATTACATGCTTCGCTCGGTCCAACGGTCACACCGTATACATATTATCTACATACATGGATGTTCACTGAAAATTTTGTGATCCATATGGGCGCCGCCATTTTGTTTTGCTCATTAGTTGCTTCTACAGTTATTCGTGTTTTGATTTTGTTCATATGATTTTCTTTAAATAAAATATACGATATACTTACGCTTACTTTTTTTTTTTTTTTTTTTTTTTACATGTACCACTTCGAATTTGTTGGTTAATTTTGTTTAGTTTTAACTGTCTTTTAAATGGCAAACGGGATGTATTGTTGTTGTTTGTTTGATTTGAAAGAGAGAAAAAAGTCGAGTCTAAATGTGACGTCACAATGCACGATTTAGGTCGGCTGGCGTTATATTCCCCTCGTTAAATGAATAGGCGGATCCTGTAGTTATCCCCATATATCCCTCTTTAATATTTAGATGTTACTGTGCGTTTGGAGCAAGGGGGATTTCATAGATTCTTAAATGAATGATGATTTACCGAACTTAACAGAATTATGATTATCACTTGGGACAACATGTATGTTAAATTTTTCATTTCTACTGTAACTTGATCCGAAGAGTTGGATCACGTCTCGTTGACAGGCGCCTATCTCGTGTGATCTGATGATCCGCGCCTATCATCTCGGCGTGATCTGACTCTTCGGATCAAGTTACAGTAGTAATAATTATGTATATACAGTGTGACCGTTGGACCGATCAAAGCATTAAATGATCATTGGTGTGTCTCAAATGATTATTTAATTAGAAGTAAAAATAACCATTCTCTTGAAAATATACATTATTTATGAAATTCCCCTTGAATTATATTGATATTATGGAAGCGCATTTTTGTAGAATACTCTATTTCACATCCTTTTATTTTAACATCTATTGTAGTGTATTTTTCTCCACGATTTGAAATAAATCAAAGTAATGGACAGAAGATGTTATACATAACTTTTTCTTGCATATGAAATAATCGGGAATATAAGATATTGGTACATATTTCCTGGTATTTCTTCAACTTAGTTTCATATGTTAGAAATCAAAATGGACAAATCGATACCCGGTAACTACAAAGAATAAAATATAGCAAGTAAGCTTAGAGTCGTACATCCGTAAAAGACCAGGGCGGCAACCTTCAACTGAAAGGCATTGAGTTAGATTAAAATAAACAAATGTAACATACAAATTCAAATCAGTATTTATAAACGTAAGAGTATACATGTACGTCTCGTATGCTATTTTTGTTTGTTTGTTGAAACCCATGAATGCATTCATCTATTTAGTCGTACTACTGTTTTTTCTATAAATTTGGTGGTTTTCCAAAAACCGCTAAAGATAATTTTGATACTAATCATTTGGAACAAATTTGATGTTTAAATTGCGAATTGCACTCTAGAATCTTGTATTTTTAGCGTTCAAAATTAAAACACGACTTGAATAACTTATGAAGTAACTAAAGAGTAAAGAAATGGCCGACAGTGAACATATGTAGAAATGGTTTCTTTTCTATTACTGATTTTGACTTTTTTCTTCTTTTTTTCCCGGTCCGTCCGAGCTTCGCTCGGTAATATATATTGATATCGTATACTTTAATATTTCCCTCCTGAAGGTGCCGTACCTCGGAACATTCCCCTCTGTATTTCTGTTTTTAACGAGAATTTGATAGCTGCATGGATCCTTTAGAACATTTCAATTTTCGACCAATGAAAATCCAGGAAATGTTTACCCTCCCATTACATTTGATGTTGTTTATCTGGCGTTTTAGTGGAGTGAAATATTACCGGACATGTGTGCATGAAGTTTTTATTATCGAATTCAAAATTGGCGTGCAGTTTTTGGCTCGTAAAATAGGGGGGAAAAGAAACAAACATAAAAATCGGTGGTTTTGAAATTATACAGATTCTTTATATTTCTACTGAACCTTCTGAAAATTGTAATCTCCCAATACAAACTGGGTATTGATTTCGAAACAAACTTTCCATGTTTCACACCCCGAACAAAAGATTTTTGTCCACACCAAATCACTTGATACAACCCAAGTCCAAGCTTCATAGTTGGGTAACCGAGTCATGCAGGTAGTATTTATTATTAAACCAATAATTATCAACGATTCGTAACAATCAAGAAAGGGTGTCACGCTTTCTAAATACGGCGTTTTAGTTACCACATCGAAAATTATAATTGAGAAAGAAAATGCCCAAACGTTTTGGTGGTTTGGTCTGATATAATTTCTTTTGGATTAACCATGCAAAGATGCACACATTATCTTGATATTAGCATGGGCGACGGTTGTAGAAAGTTTTCCTGAGTGAAAACGGAAAAAAGATCATTTTCGCCAATGTTTGATAACTTAGATAAGCTATAATATATTGATGACGTCACAATATATTAGTACCGTAGTATTTCCTTTTCACATAAAATTATAGTTTATTTTCGTGTTGAAATGTGAAGATATCTTTTATATTCTAAGACTGATAAATGGTCAAATTGGATGGGAATCTATTTTCAAACGTTTCCCTGCACGGTATTTTGCAAGGAAACAATAGTAAACATGTATTTGCCCAGAGTCGTCTGGGGAGGCCGTGCGGCCATTGCAATTTAAGTAAGTCTTAAAATAGAGCCAACATTTAGAGTGATCCAAATGATTTGTGCGCCATGAAGGAGTGTTGTTTGCATTTATAAATCATGTAATGTCTTTCAAACTTCTTCTTGGGTAATACGAGATCCAGAAGCTTTCAGCATAAAAACGTTTTTGGTCGGTATTCAGACGATCTGTCCGGTCATAAACTGATAGGAGACCGCTAGATCACGTGACTAACAGTGTAAGTTGCCAAGATACAGTGGCTTTCCCTTAATATAATGAATACAATCAATAGTTGTTTTTTCTCAATGATTCATTTATTTTTTCAATATTTCAACTAATTTAAAGGCTAATTTAATTGGTATAGATGTTCAACATCAAGACTAATGTTTGAACCGTTACATCAATAGATATACCCAACGTGGAGCAGCCATGGATAGACAGAGTGTCAAACAAACTTCACATCAATAGACACAGGGACAAACTTCACATCAATAGACACAGGAACAAACTTCACATCAATAGACACAGGAACAAACTTCACATCAATAGACACAGGAACAAACTTCACATCAATAGACACAGGAACAAACTTCACATCAATAGACACAGGGACAAACGTCACATCAATAGACACAGGAACAAACTTCACATCAATAGACACAGGGACAAACGTCACATCAATAGACACAGGGACAAACTTCACATGAATAGACACAGGGACAAACTTCACATCAATAGACACAGGGACAAACTTCACATCAATAGACACAGGGACAAACTTCACATGAATAGACACAGGGACAAACTTCACATCAATAGACACAGGGACAAACTTCACATCAATAGACACAGGAACAAACTTCACATCAATAGACACAGGAACAAACTTCACATCAATAGACACAGGAACAAACTTCACATCAATAGACACAGGAACAAACTTCACATCAATAGACACAGGGACAAACGTCACATCAATAGACACAGGAACAAACTTCACATCAATAGACACAGGGACAAACGTCACATCAATAGACACAGGAACAAACGTCACATCATTAGACACAGGGACAAACTTCACATCAATAGACACAGGGACAAACTTCACATCAATAGACACAGGAACAAACTTCACATCAATAGACACAGGAACAAACTTCACATCAATAGACACAGGGACAAACTTCACATCAATAGACACAGGAACAAACTTCACATCAATAGACACAGGGACAAACTTCACATCAATAGACACAGGAACAAACTTCACATCAATAGACACAGGGACAAACTTCACATCAATAGACACAGGAACAAACTTCACATCAATAGACACAGGAACAAACTTCACATCAATAGACACAGGGACAAACTTCACATCAATAGACACAGGAACAAACTTCACATCAATAGACACAGGAACAAACTTCACATCAATAGACACAGGAACAAACTTCACATCAATAGACACAGGAACAAACTTCACATCAATAGACACAGGAACAAACTTCACATCAATAGACACAGGGACAAACTTCACATCAATAGACACAGGAACAAACTTCACATCAATAGACACAGGAACAAACTTCACATCAATAGACACAGGGACAAACTTCACATCAATAGACACAGGGACAAACTTCACATCAATAGACACAGGGACAAACTTCACATTAATAAACACAGGGACAAACTTCACATCAATAGACACAGGGACAAACGTCACATCAATAGACACAGGAACAAACTTCACATCAATAGACACAGGAACAAACTTCACATCAATAGACACAGGGACAAACTTCACATGAATAGACACAGGGACAAACTTCACATCAATAGACACAGGGACAAACTTCACATCAATAGACACAGGGACAAACTTCACATCAATAGACACAGGAACAAACTTCACATCAATAGACACAGGAACAAACTTCACATCAATAGACACAGGGACAAACTTCACATCAATAGACACAGGAACAAACTTCACATCAATAGACACAGGAACAAACTTCACATCAATAGACACAGGAACAAACTTCACATCAATAGACACAGGAACAAACTTCTCATCAATAAACACTGTTAAAAGACAAACAATCGGGTATAAATAGACACCGAGTAAAAATCGACATGACTGGACAGAGACAAAAACAAACGTGACCTGAAGGAAACAGGGACAATCAAATTTGATATAAATGGACACAGAGAATTAACACAGATGAAAACAAACTTGACTTGAACAGACATAGGGACAAACTTGAACAGAAAGAGACACAGGGACAAACTTGACAGGAATGGGGACACGACCATTTCATAATTAACCTCTATGTAAATTGTATATCCTTCTCATATGGACGTATTGTAAGTAACTTTGAAATATCAATGGTCGAGTAATTGCAAAATTTTGAAACATAAACATACACTAAATATCATAAAACTATGATTGATAAATTAATGTATGTTTGTTTCGTACTCACAATTGCATTGAGTTCACAGCCCCCCCCCCCCCCCCCTTAAATCAACCCATGTACCATTGCAGAAAACGCGTCTAAGCAGGTCTTGTTTTATTTGAAACAATTGGTTTAGATTTGCTGCAATTGTATAGTGTTTTGACGTTCAAAAGAATCTAAAAATAAAAAATCAGGCGGCGTTCTTGTAGAAAATTCATGAAATAATTCGATCTTTGTACGTTTCGGGAATATTCAATGCAAAACAAGGAAATGTGAGAAGTGTTTGGAATTTTAACGCAAAACGAAGAAATTGAAAGAGTTGATGCCTCCAAGAAATGTTTCTTTCTTGACTAATCAATAGAACGGATGGTAGGGATCTCATGAACTCATCTACAGTCCATGTTTATCATAGTGATGCAATTGATTGATTGTGTATTGTTTACATAATGCAACACCCCTCTCGAGAATTTTTCACGTCACCATTGCCGGTTTCTCAAACTAACAATTGGCCGAATGCCGAGAAGGTCACCAAACGTTAACTGTGATAGAGAAATGAAGAAGTGAAGATACCGAACAATGGTCAATCTCATAATTTACATAAATAATACAAAATTAAGAAAAGGACAAACACGGATCTCTCGACACATCAGAAGTGGCAATACGTGACTACAAGGAGTAAGCATCCCATGTTGACCAGTCACACCCGCTGTGAGCCCTATATCTTGATTAGGTAAACGGAGTAATCCGAAGTCAAAACCAGTATGTAAATAAAGGCCTAATCAAATCAAGCAGCATTCAACATAATAACCATTTGTATTTGGAATTTATATCATTAAAACGACCATAGAATATGCAAAATGTTGACATTAAACGATAGTGTTGAAACCCGTGTAACACCAACATTAGTCGCCTGTCTTGATTTAAAAATCTATCATATGTAGAACATGATCTCTTGTATCGAATCAGTTAAGACATACATACATACATACATACATACATACACACACATATATATATATATATATATATATATATATATATATATATATATATATATATATATAAACACCATATGCAGGTGATAGTGGAATTTTGCTACATGAATATGGAAAGTCGACGATGAAAAATCTGAATTCATCACATTTGTCATAAAGTTGACTTGTCAGTTGTAGTGGACACGAGTTTCTACCTATGCTATATACAATATAAGTAACTTGGGACAGTTTACGATTTTATGATCCGTGAAGCGATATTTTAAAGGCATAATATATTCCACATTATATTATATCGCATCAAACTTCCGCCAGAGTTCGTTTGCTCACAAACCAAACTCTTCCATTTAGAATATGTGTTGACCATGCATGTAGATCTAATGTATATTTTGCTATACCTTTATGATCGACTTTGAAGATGTTCCGACAGAAAGCAGAAACTCCAGTATAAAGACAGATAGTTATTCTACAATGTAGTGTAGTATTAAGCAGTAATTTGTCCCATGTTATTATGGTTGACAGGTCAACAGTTGGCAGTTTAAACATTTGTCGACAGTTGACAGGTCGACAGTTGACAGTTCAAACATTTATCGACGGTTGACAGATCGACAGTTTAACCTTTCCCTAGTTGAGTGATATCATGAAAAGCGTCAACTGTCGACCTATCAACGTTACCCTCCTCAAGTGATACCATAAAAAGTGTCAACAGTTGACTTGTCAACCTTAACCTACTCGAGTGATATCATGAAAAGCGGCAACTGTCGACCTGTCAACCTTTCCCACATTGAACCAACCAGCAATAAAAAAGATATTTGCGCAATAAATTATAAAATAAAATTTGAGAAAGGAACTATTTGTCCGGATACTACTGTTGAGCCCATATCTGCTGTTAATATCACACAAAACAAATCTTCGAATTCCAGAAAATGCGACAATTGTGCAGTGTTTGGTGTTATGGAGGATTTAATCTGCCTGAATAATTGATTGTATACAAATTTAAAAATAATTAAAGGTCAATGTGAGGTGACGTCATATAATGCATGTAAAATGTGATGCATCTTAAGCTATGAAAACCGACGAACCAAGCAGTTCTCTCCCAAGTGAAAAATGAAATAAAGCACAATTTGTAAATACTTTATAGTTATGCTATTTTGAATATCATGATACATGCAACATTTTTGTTTTCCACTCTTATCTGAATATTACACACAAAGCTTTTACTGATTTTTACCTGCATGTTTTGTGTGTCACCTGTCTAACAAAACCGACGTATCGTATTTAATTATCCCGTAGGGGTCCGGGTTAGAATAGGTCCTCAGTACCCCTTGTTTGTCGTAAGAGGCGACTAAATGAGCGGTCCTTTGGATGAGATCGCAAAAACCGAGGCCCCGTGTCACAACAGATGTGGCACGATAAAGATCCCTCCCTGCTCAATGGCCATAAGCGCCGAGCATAGGCCTAAATTTGTGCAGCCTTTCACCGGCAGTGGTCACGTTTCCATATGAGTGAAATATTCTTGAGAGGGACGTTAAACAACATTCAATCAATCAAACGTATTTAATTCTGTTGATGTTTTATTTTATAGTAGACATGGCTGCGTTGTAAATTGAAAAACAAAACAAATACGGAAGGAGAAGTAGAGTCCCGTTGGGTTGTCAAGGGTGCGTGTCCTCGTATAAAGATAAGGTACATTGTATACACCAAACTTGTAACCTATTATTTTTTTTTTTAGAGTGTTAAGTCAATTGAATTGCACGTTGAAATAATCCTCTTTACATGTACATCAAAATATATATAATGCTTGCTTTTATTCACTTTCGGAAATACTCCAATTATTTCCTAAAATTTACAAAGACTTTAACTATATGTACAAAAAATACAAATTACGAAATCGAAACAGTTCACGGCGACAGGAAGACTCGGGATATCACGCCAGTTGATTGCACACCCCAAAATGAGTAGAAATCTCACGAAGCAAGGAATCCTAAGTGATGGCTTATGACGTAGTAGATCCATCCTAGAATATGGCGAGTCTCAGTACACGCGTATTCCCTTTCGGCCTTTCAGGTAAATCCTTAGAGTGAAGCGCGTCCAGTAACTTTAATATGGTCCAATCTGTCCTCCATAACATCGAAATGGTTTCAGGCCTGGATTTGTAGTCGAAACTTGGACTTGCATGTAAATATGACATTGTGCTCAAAGTTTGACTATTCAAATAAAAGAAAACTAGACGTTTTGAGAAATCCAAAGCAGGAGTTTTCAAAACAATCTTAAGTCGAAACCTGGACGTTAAATTTGAGGTTTTACTACTCAGATTTTGACTGCTGAAATAGAAGAAAACTTCCGCGCAGGATGGGGTTAAACACTCAGGAAGGAATGCACGAGGACGCCACCCAAATAAAATCCGTATAGGTCCAATACTTCTGTCTGCATCTGCCCTGAATACTGACCACATTTATTCAGCTACTGCCGCACAAAGCTCAATAAGCTATCAAGCGTGAAGAACCAGTGACGCGCGTGAGTAAACAATTGTGTGACAATTTTAGTTATCATCGGAACTAATTGTAAATTTCCTCTCCCTGCTTTCTTACAACATTAACCGAATCGAAATGACCCTAATTTACCGCCCACATGACAATAAAAACCATTTATTTCAATTACACACGAATGTCTTAAATTTAGACATGAATGGGTAAATTCACCATTGTTATAAAAGCCATAGAAGTACTGGGAGAGAGAGAGAGAGAGAGAGAGAGAGAGAGAGAGAGAGAGAGAGAGGGTGTACTTGTATCAATTAGGTTTATGAATAGGAATTAGTCTGAAATATTCTGAAATATCCAGACGTCAAAATGTTTTGTCCGTATAATGTCAAGGAGGTATGCTGCTATTTTAATATCAGGTTTGCTGTACATTTTTCTATTCCGCTTTATTTGTTACGTACGTTGAACTGACGACCATCTGTTTACCCCGATGTTGTGAATCTTTGCCATAAGGTGTTAATAGGCTGATCAATTTCATTTCGTTCTCAATTCATTTCACATCATATTTATCATCCACAAGGCAGCATATTTAATTCACCCTCTGAGCATATAAAAATAGCTAGCAACTAGAGAAATAAAATACTCAAAACATATTTATACTTCAAAGATAATCGTTTTCGTTAAATCGAATTTTGAGTTTGTTTACGTCTGTTAGAAAGTTGTACATAAGCGAGCGTCGTATTATGGTCTTATTAGTGATGGAAACCATTTGAAACATTGATGTCGACGTCCTACTGATAACATCAAAATAAGCTCAAACGGGCGTCATTGAACGATCGGTTTCTTGTGAAAAGATGTCGGTGCATCGTTATATAAAACACTTGAAGTCATAAGATATGTCCTAAAACCAATGATATAAAAATATAAAAATTACACACTAGATCCTCATAGCATGTGGATTAGTTAACTTAAGGACACTTGATACAAACCACATGGATTCATGGGATTATACATATTTTTGACTTGGTTTGGTTCTAATAAGTATAAATAAAAAATCCTTTTTAAAAAAAGACCCCCCCCCCCCCAAATAATAATAATAAAATAATAAAAAATGAAGAAGAATTAAAAACCAAAGAACAAAAACCAAGGGACTTGCAAATTTTCTGTGATGCTCAAAGTTGAAATATACTACCCCTCCCTAAATAACTCTATGCAGATCTTCCCCACTGTTTTGAACTTAATTGAGAAATCACGAGAAAAAACATTCCATACCGTAAATTGTATTCATTTTATAAAGTCAGGAATTTTATTTTCATAACATAATTTTTTCATTTTTGAAAAAATAAATGCCGTTAAAAGAAAATTCAAACTCTCGGTATGAAAAAAAGCTGTTTGTATTGTAATCTAATGACATCCTTCTTCACGCACATTCGACTTTTCATGTCGCCTGACGATCATCATGCTTTGAAATCCCTTCTTATCTGACGCCTGTCCGTCTGTGTGTGTAGTCAATGAGTCACGTGACCCAAGACACGTATCATCTGCAGACGTCGCGACATATTGTATTGCCTCTAATATAGGTCACCTAAACGTTTTGAATAAAGCACCGGTGCACGTTCACAATCCAAGACATGCATTAAAGTTCCATTATCTAACTAATACTGCATCTGGTCATTCTTATCAAAGCGCCAGCTAGGCATCTCGTATTCCATAATAACCCCATCATAACCACCATTACGATAGCTGTCGACCAGCTCTAAATATCTCATGGAAGACGAAATGTCATAAATGTTTATGTTGTCGTTGATTGTCTAGTTCATCTGTCCTCGTATTCTTATTAACGGCGGACAGAACCCTGCTTATGTATGAGGAACATGCATGTATTACGAGAAGAGAAATAATGAGACCAATAAGAGTCATTTCTATTTCTACAAGCATGGCGGCGAGATAAAGTTCAAACATTCAAACTATTGACGAAATTCAGGGGAAATTGTACGAAATGCACTACGTTTCATTCTGTTTCAATCTTCCAGACTTTTTAATGTACTTTTAAAACCTGGAGGTTATAAAACGTTTGAGCGCGTTTTCATACTCAAACTCAAACGCTTCGCTTTAAATCGCACTTGTACACAGACGTCAATGTTATAACACTTTTATTCTCATACTCAAATAGAGTACATGCTCAAGATGTTTTGAGTTCGCTTGGAGTTTGCTCAGAGTTGTACTCTAAACAAACTTAGCTGTGTTTGAGTATGAGTACGGTAAAAGTTTTATAACCTCCAGGTCAGGAGCGGATCCAGGAATATTCAAATATGTGGCTTTATCATTAACCTCATTATCCACTCTTTCTATGACGATGTCCTTTGTCATTCTGTTGTAAAAACAACGTTAACGCATGCGTACAATACTTTCTCACATAGACTTAATAACGTTTGAAATGAAGTATCATGACCGGAATTGCTGTGTGTTTGATTTCCAATACCGAAGCAAGGCTGTCGTCTGATGTCGTCAAGAATATTATGGTTCACCAAAATATCTGAGTTATTTGTTTATAATTGGTCATTGACAATTGCTTTTAAATATCTCGATACCTCGCTTCTTACATGTAATATATAGTGACTCTTGTCATTTTCTGCAAATGTGGGTCAACATATAGTGATTCTCTCCACGACAGCCATCATTAAACACAACGTACCCCATTCAGCAACGCGTTTAGAGGAAGCTCTCGCACAACAACTCCACCATTGATTTATTATAACGATGGCCACCCAGTAACCAACATTTCATTATTTTTATTATAACGGGGGTGGTGAATTCTTAGTGGACCGAATTTTCTCTAATCATACTCGTTATCATCTCTTCATCAAGAAATGTACATGAAAATACTTTAGTTTCTTTATGTGTCGTTTAACGCACAAATTGAAATTTTTTCAATCAGGTAGAGCCACCGTGAGCTTTAGGTATAGTGCCACAAATCTTGTGAGGTCTGCGAGTGGATGAGTTACGATGAATCAGTAGTAACGGGTACGCTGAATTCTACCGCGAAATTGAAATGTTCGCTAAATTGAAATGTTCGCTAAATTGAAATGTTCGCCCATTTTCTTTGAATTTGTATATTGCTAGTGCAATAAAATTACATCTGACATGGTCGTAATTTGTTATCAATCTATATCAATTTCATTAAACATTAATCTATAAACATAACTCATAACAAGAGAATATTCCAGTTTCTTTCCCCATGAATATCGGTGAAATGAACAAGAAAACAGAAAAAGCCTAGAAACTTTTTAGCATTAATGAATCATATGCATTATTCATAACTAAGAAATGAGATCAGTAGTAAGGATTTAGACTATATATAGATCTCCAATCTGTCAGTCATAACAATGACAATGAACAATGAAAACGAACAGGGATCAATCTCATAGATCCTCTATATAGTACAAAGTTAAGAGTAGGGTAAATACGGAACCCTGGACACACCAGAAATGGGATCAGGTTCCAGGAGGAGTCAGTATTCCCTGATGACCGACCACACCCGCCGCGAACCATATGAAGGTAAACGGAATAATCCGTAGTTACAATTAGTATATTAAACGACCCAACAATTAGTATTAAACACGTTAGACATCATTCGACCTAATGTTAGGTTGTATGTTTCATTTATATTGTTATTACAACCATAAAATTTGCGAAGAGCTGACTTTATTTAAACAACCCTATAACAACTTATGATTCGATTTCAAAACTGATCATACGCAGAACGTGCTCTTGTGTATCGAATCAAATAGGAGACATAAACACCATATGCAGATAATAATGAAATTTTGCTACAAAATATGGGAAGGTGATGTTGGAAAAGCTGGAATCATCCTGTTTGTCATAAGGTTGAGTTGTTAGTTTGCCATCAATAAAATATTCATGTATGAAGCAGATATAAAAAAAAAAGTCTGTTTTTTCTTTTATTTCGCGTTAACTGGGATATATCGAATCGACACTTGATATCGTTATTAACCCAAACTTCGTCGATATATCTAAATGTCAAGTTGAAGGCCAGAACAAGAGATTTTTTCTTATTTATGTAGAAGTAGAAATTCTATCTAATGTGTATTAAGAATATAAAAACGAATCGGCTGATAAAGGATCACAATTCGTGCCCAAGGGAATTCCAACAGACTGTTGAAAGACCTAATCACCAAAGACTGCTTAGATATTTCGAATGAGGAACTCAAAAATCATCCAGTTGTAAAAAATTGTGTCAATTCCAATTTCGAAAGGGTTTTGCATTGCACATTCTGTAATTAACATAAACTGATCTTTGATCATGCAATTAAGGAGATAATATAGAAGGAATCAGAGTGGTGTTTAACAAAGAATTGTTTTTCCACAAACCCTATAAATAATATGAAATCAAGAGAATAACAAATGCAGATGTGTGTAAGTGCGTAGGGAAAATTAGCATTGCCTGTTGGTAGGTTACACCCGCCGCAAGCCCTGGTGTCTTGATCTCGTAAACGGAGTAATCCATTGTCAAAACCAGTATGATATAGAAAACGACCTTTTGCAATGAAACACGTTCGACAGCATTCAACTTAAAAAGGAATAAAAAAATCAGAAGAAGAAAAATGATTAGGAAGTGGAGGATATGAATTATGATATTTTGAAATTGAAAACAGTTTTACTTTATATTGTTAAAAAAGCAATTTTAGTGGAAAGTAATCTAAAAAAAAAACCTACTAGATTCGAACGCACGAACTACAGAATAGCGGTTGAAACATTACATGTACAGGTAACCTAACAGTTTTGGGTTATTCTGGTTGTAATTAGTACACTATTGAATTCCTAAAATATTAGGACCTCGTATATTTTCTATGATGATGCATGCATTGTCCCTCCGTATATAAGTCTATACACACAATTTAGTTTCCCCATTAATTTAAACATATTTTATTGAGAAACTCAATAGGATCAGGCAACAGGCATATCCCATGTAGGCCTTCTCCCAAATACAAAGGACAAGTACAAAGATATGATTGATAGCAGGGCTATTTGAAGATGTGACCATATTGTAACGAGGTTTACATGAGAATAGTTAATACGAGTTTTGCTGAATTTTGCTATGAAACGATTTCTTATAGATCAACACGTTCTACACATGCACACGTATACTTATAAAATCCTCCGCCTACATTCACACAAATACATACAATATAGATCAATCCAGCCCAATGGAAGAAAAAAGAAAATAAATAAATAGATAGATAAATGGCCCAAAAATTAGCATGTACAAAAACGCTTAGAAGATTTTGTAGCGGACAGTATAAGAGGGAACTTATACTGCTTCGCTAGAGAGCTAGCTTTTCTAGTGAAGTGGTAGAGTCTCTCTCTTGATCACGAAAGTTCAGCAACAGCGAGCGTGATCAGCACTTGGCCGGGTGACCGCTACACGTTACAAATGAGTGGCAGCGTAGTGACTCTAATGTTTGGTGGGACTTCTTCAGGTAGAGTCTCTTCGGAGCTTTGGATACGGACGTGGTTTCATCTGGGGACGGTTTATTGTTGTCGGTAACGGCGATGCCGTTGGTGAAGAGATGTCAGACATTCAGAGGGAGGTCACGCTAAGCTTCGGGACGAAGCATCCCCGAGCGGGGAGGGGGGGTGTAGCGGACATTATAAGAGGGAACTTATACTGCTTTGCTAATGAGCTAGCTTTTCTAGTGAAGTGGTAGAGTCTCTCTCTTGATCACGCAAGTTCAGCAACGACGAGCGTGATCAGCACTTGGCTGGGTGACCGCTACACGTTACAATTAAATGTAGTTATGAACATAAGAAATGATTTTGTAATTCAAATTATATGAATACTCAGCACTGACATACAGAATATAGTTCAACTGAAAAGGGACACCGATATCATGAAATTGCTGCAGAAGAATATCTCTCTGCTGAGTATATTTTGGACATTCAAGGAAATAATACACATTTCCTTCGAATTCATAGCCACAATGCAAACAATGTGGATGATTGGTCAAATAATCTTTCAATAAATGAGCATTTTGCTACATAAATATGGGAAGTTGATCGGTCAGCAGAGGATCCTTACTCCCCCTACTTGTAAGCACCTGCTTCCACCTCTAGTGTCTGTGTTTGCTATACTCATACAATTCTGTATTCTTCATGTGTGTTTATAAGATTCGTTATAATAGTACATTATAAATCACTTGTTCATAGTGTCGACCCGTGTCTACTCCATATTCAGATAGTTTATTGAACATTAATGTCAACGGCAAACTAACAAGTTAACACGACTTTATGACTACAGCTTCTCCACCTTCAACTTCTCCTAGTTCTGTAATAACATTTCATTATCACTTCGATATCGTGTTTATGTCTCTCAATTAGAGCATGTTCTTCGTATAATCAATTTTAATTTCAATGCATACTCCTCCTAGGTACCTGATCTCACCTCTGGTATTTGTATATCTAGGGTTCCGTGTATTCCTGTCTTTTAATATTTTGTATTCTTTATGGGATTTATAATTCATGAGATTGATCACTGGTTGTTATCTTCACTTGTTAATCTTAAAAGCTGGCTCCGGGGCCATAAAATTATACGAGCTCATGTATTATCTCAGTCTCACGTTCAAGAAATGAATAATTAGTGAAAAAAGTGAGATTGAGATTAAAAGTGAGCTGGTCCACGTTTTGTGTTTACGGAGCATTTCACAAGTACTGTAAATAACGATTTGGATATCATGAACTAGATATTGTCCGGTAAAGATAAAATTGGAAATCATGAACTAGATATTGTCCGGTAAAGAAAAAATTGGATATCATGAACCAGATATTCTCCCGTGAAGAAAGATTTGGATATCATGAACTAGATGTTGTCATGTACAATACAATTTAGATATCCTGAACCAGATGTTGGTGATGTCTATAGATAGGTTTGATATGACCAGTTTGTGTACCAACATCCGGGCTTCAAGGCACATAATCTACACTATATAGGGATGTTTTCAAACTTATTCCATAAAGTTATGATATTGTTCTTTCAAAGAAGGATACATATTTGTTTGAACCTCATAAATTAATCTACGATTTGTTTGACATATTGTGTTATTATGGCCTTTCTTCATTGCAGGGTTTACAAGCTGTAAAAAAAATACATACATTTTTCAAAAAATATTTAAAATGTCAAATCTGGCGGAAAAGCAACAAACACATCGACATGCATTATTTCAGATGAATTTTGAGAGGTGTTTGTTAGTATGTTAAATAGGCGAAATAATCAAATCTACGATGTTTGTAACACTACACACAGCTGATCAGAAACCTTACAACATAAACTGAACTATTTTTGCTCGACGAGTGAAGCACCTGGTTTCAATTTTCAAACCGCTGTCTTTAAAATAATTTATTTTTAGAATAAGTATCATAATTGTATTGTTGTAGGGAAATCTGTGACACTCAGCTGAGATAATGGGAATTCAATCACATAGATGATACTGGATTTCAGGAAAAATGGGTAATACATAATGCTTATTGATATTTTAGACTTGTTCTCATCGCATACACAAAAAATCAATATTCATACACCAAAAGTCAGTATTATATCTATTTATAAAAGGTGAAGATAATGAGCAGTGACCTATCTATTCCGAAAAATTAAATCCTTAAAAATTAATGTTTTTACATTACAGCATACACAGTGTAATGCTAAATGTGCAATATAATAATTTCTAAGAACTATTAAACTATCAAACTAATTGCTAAGTGAAAAATGATTTAAACTGCCTTTCTAACTGATCGACAATAACTATCAAATTTTTCAGTAAGAAGAATATATTCGTATGTGCCAATTAGCAAGGATTTATTCGAGAAAGCACGTTAAAATGATGCGCGATCTCCGGTACCTCACCAGACATATCGTTGAATTAATATTACATGCTGCAGTTTACACGTTTTATTCTATAACCCATCATTTATTTTTCATTACTGTTCACATTTCATGTACTAAACACCCAAAGATGTACTCAAAATGTGTTTCGCCAGCACTACCTTGGTCATTTCTTATTGATCTCTTGAATACATTATTCTGCTTAAAGATCGGGTTAACCAAATGTAAAAGGTTTCATTAGTAGATGATATCTATTTGTATTCATCGCCGACCTGCTCATCAGTAAACATTGGATTAAGAAGTAACACGTGACAAAACGAATCCTAGTAAGCTATGAAATGGTGTCGACTTTGCTGTACGCTCTTGCCAGCATGGTTTTTCACTGACACAGTTTCCGGAGGAAGTGTTTACCTGAATGATTACGGATTGCATAAGAACATCATATTTTCTTTTGATATCTGGTGATGTGTTAATGGCGGAAATGCGGGGAAAATCGGTCAAAACCACATAGGACATTTCAGTTTTTGCTGTATGAAAATGTTGTGTAGATAAATATGTTAAGAGCTTTGCTTTATAGAATGTCGGTCAGAACAGTTATATCATATGCAAACACTAAGATGTCGGTGAAGAACAGAATTATAATCTTGTCATTAAGAGGTCAATAGTTAAAGCTACAGCGAGGATCCCCCGCAGAGTAAAGCAACAATGGTTAAAACACTTCAACTGTCTCAAGGTATGCCTGTCTTGTATTCAGAACAGAATCTAGCATACCGTATCTTTAATGGTTAAACCACGTCAACTGTCTCAAGGTATGCCTGTCTTGTATTCAGAACAGAATCTAGCATACCGTATCTTTAATGGATGGTGACTATGAATATCCTCTGCGGGCTACATGTAAACCCTTATCTTATTTCTGGAATCAACGAAGTCAACACTGGCATAACTTTGACTCAGACTTATAGTCACCCCCAGTCAACTGACCACGTGTTATTCTAACAGTGGCTGTCGTCACATGTAGGGCGATGCTAAACATGTATTCATACACTGGTGTGTTCAAATATCGACATTTTCATACATTTTTGTGTTCATATTTTTGTGTTCATACACTGAGATGTTCATATATTGTTGTTTGTGTTCATACATTAGTGCGTTCATACATTCTTGTGTTCATATATTAGTGGGTTCATACATTAGTGCGTACATACGTAGGAGTATTCATATATTGGTGTTTTTCATAAATTCCTGACATGTTCATATTTTTGTTAGTTGGTTATATATTGTTTGACGTCCCGCTCGAGAATTTTTCTCACATGTATGTTTCATATTTTTGTTTTCATGTACATATGTATTGTGTTTATAAATTGGTGTGTTCATACATTGGTATGTTCATACATTGTGTTCATACATTGTTGTGTTCATACATTGTTGTGTTGATACACTGTTCTGTTCATACATTGTTGTGTTGATACATTGTTGTGTTCATACATTGTTGTGTTCATACATTGTTGTGTTCATACACTGTTCTGTTCATACATTGTTGTGTTCATACATTGTTCTGTTCATACATTGTTCTGTTCATACATTGTTCTGTTCATACATTGTTGTGTTGATACATTGTTGTGTTCATACATTGTTGTGTTCATACATTGTTGTGTTCATACATTGTTGTGTTCATACATTGTTGTGTTGATACACTGTTGTGTTCATACATTGTTGTGTTGATACATTGTTGTGTTCATACATTAGTGTCTTCATACATTGTTGTGTTCATACATTGTTGTGTTCATACATTGTTGTGTTCATACATTGTTGTGTTCATACACTGTTCTGTTCATACATTGTTGTGTTCATACATTGTTCTGTTCATACATTGTTCTGTTCATACATTGTTCTGTTCATACATTGTTGTGTTGATACATTGTTGTGTTCATACATTGTTGTGTTCATACATTGTTGTGTTCATACATTGTTGTGTTCATACATTGTTGTGTTCATACATTGTTGTGTTCATACATTGTTGTGTTCATACACTGTTCTGTTCATACATTGTTGTGTTCATACATTGTTCTGTTCATACATTGTTCTGTTCATACATTGTTCTGTTCATACATTGTTGTGTTGATACATTGTTGTGTTCATACATTGTTGTGTTCATACATTGTTGTGTTCATACATTGTTGTGTTCATACATTGTTGTGTTGATACACTGTTGTGTTCATACATTGTTGTGTTGATACATTGTTGTGTTCATACATTGTTGTATTCATACATTGTTGTGTTGATACACTGTTGTGTTCATACATTGTTGTGTTGATACATTGTTGTGTTCATACATTGTTGTATTCATACATTGTTGTGTTGATACACTGTTGTGTTCATACATTGTTGTGTTCATACATTGTTGTGTTCATACATTGTTGTATTCATACATTGTTGTGTTGATACATTGTTCTGTTCATACATTGTTCTGTTCATACATTGTTCTGTTGATACATTGTTGTGTTCATACATTGTTGTGTTCATACATTGTTGTGTTCATACACTGTTGTGTTCATACATTGTTGTGTTCATACATTGTTGTGTTCATACATTGTTGTGTTCATACATTGTTGTGTTCATACATTGTTGTGTTCATACACTGTTCTGTTGATACATTGTTGTGTTCATACATTGTTGTGTTCATACATTGTTGTGTTCATACATTGTTGTGTTGATACATTGTTGTGTTCATACATTGTTGTGTTCATACATTGTTCTGTTGATACATTGTTGTGTTCATACATTGTTGTGTTCATACACTGTTCTGTTGATACATTGTTGTGTTCATACATTGTTGTGTTCATACATTGTTGTGTTCATACATTGTTCTGTTGATACATTGTTGTGTTCATACATTGTTCTGTTCATACATTGGTATGTTCATACATTGTGTTCATACATTGTTGTGTTCATACATTGTTGTGTTCATACATTGTTGTGTTGATACATTGTTGTGTTCATACATTGTTGTGTTCATACATTGTTGTGTTCATACATTGTTGTGTTGATATATTGTTGTGTTCATACACTGTTGTGTTGATATATTGTTGTGTTCATACATTGTTGTGTTCATACATTGTTGTGTTCATACATTGTTGTGTTGATACATTGTTCTGTTCATACATTGTTGTGTTGATACATTGTTCTGTTCATACATTGTTCTGTTCATACATTGTTCTGTTGATACATTGTTGTGTTGATACATTGTTGTGTTCATACATTGTTGTGTTGATACATTGTTCTGTTCATACATTGTGTGTTGATACATTGTTCTGTTCATACATTGTTGTGTTCATACATTGTTGTGTTCATACATTGTTGTGTTCATACATTGTTGTGTTGATACATTGTTCTGTTCATACATTGTTCTGTTCATACATTGTTGTGTTCATACATTGTTGTGTTCATACATTGTTGTGTTCATACATTGTTGTGTTGATACATTGTTCTGTTCATACATTGTTGTGTTCATACATTGTTGTGTTCATACACTGTTCTGTTCATACATTGTGTTCATACATTGTTGTGTTCATACATTGTTGTGTTGATACATTGTTGTGTTCATACATTGTTGTGTTCATACATTGTTGTGTTCATACATTGTTGTGTTGATACATTGTTCTGTTCATACATTGTGTTCATACATTGTTGTGTTCATACACTGTTCTGTTCATACATTGTGTTCATACATTGTTGTGTTCATACATTGTTGTGTTCATACATTGTTGTGTTCATACACTGTTCTGTTCATACATTGTTGTGTTGATACACTGTTCTGTTCACACATTGTTGTGTTGATACACTGTTGTGTTCATACATTGTTGTGTTCATACACTGTTCTGTTGATACATTGTTGTGTTCATACATTGTTGTGTTCATACATTGTTGTGTTCATACATTGTTGTGTTGATACATTGTTGTGTTCATACATTGTTGTGTTCATACATTGTTCTGTTCATATATTGTTCTGTTCACACACTGTTGTGTCCATACATTGTTCTGTTCATACACTGTTGTGTTCATACACTGTTGTGTCCATACATTGTTGTGTTCATACACTGTTGTGTTCATACACTGTTGTGTTCATACATTGTTGTGTTGATACATTGTTCTGTTCATACATTGTGTTCATACATTGTTGTGTTCATACACTGTTGTGTTCATACACTGTTGTGTTCATACATTGTTGTGTTGATACATTGTTCTGTTCATACATTGTGTTCATACATTGTTGTGTTCATACATTGTTCTGTTCATACATTGTTCTGTTCATACATTGTGTTCATACATTGTTGTGTTCATACACTGTTCTGTTCATACATTGTTGTGTCCATACATTGTTGTGTTCATACACTGTTGTGTTCATACACTGTTGTGTCCATACATTGTTGTGTTCATACATTGTTGTGTTCATACACTGTTGTGTTCATACACTGTTGTGTTCATACACTGTTGTGTTCATACATTGTGTTCATACATTGTTGTGTTCATACATTGTTGTGTTCATACATTGTTGTGTTCATACATTGTTGTGTTCATACATTGTTCTGTTCATACATTGTTGTGTTCATACATTGTTGTGTTCATACACTGTTGTGTTCATACACTGTTGTGTTCATACATTGTTGTGTTCATACATTGTTGTGTTCATACACTGTTGTGTTCATACATTGTTGTGTTCATACATTGTTGTGTTCATACACTGTTGTGTTCATACATTGTTGTGTTCATACACTGTTGTGTTCATACATTGTTGTGTTCATACATTGTTGTGTTCATACACTGTTGTGTTCATACACTGTTGTGTTCATACACTGTTGTGTTCATACACTGTTGTGTTCATACATTGTTGTGTTCATACATTGTTGTGTTCATACACTGTTGTGTTCATACATTGTTGTGTTCATACATTGTTGTGTTCATACACTGTTGTGTTCATACACTGTTGTGTTCATACACTGTTGTGTTCATACATTGTTGTGTTCATACATTGTTGTGTTCATACATTGTTGTGTTCATACATTGTTGTGTTCATACACTGTTCTGTTCATACATTGTTGTGTTCATACACTGTTCTGTTCATACATTGTTGTGTTCATACATTGTTGTGTTCATACATTGTTGTGTTGATACATTGTTCTGTTCATACATTGTGTTCATACATTGTTGTGTTCATACATTGTGTTCATACACTGTTGTGCTCATACATTGTTGTGTTCATACATTGTTCTGTTCATACATTGTTGTGTTCATACATTGTTGTGTTCATACATTGTTGTGTTCATACATTGTTCTGTTCATACATTGTTGTTTTCATACATTGTTGTGTTCATACATTGTGTTCATACATTGTTCTGTTCATACATTGTTGTGTTCATACATTGTTGTGTTCATACATTGTTGTGTTCATACATTGTTGTGTTGATATATTGTTGTGTTGATACATTGTTGTGTTGATATATTGTTGTGTTGATACATTGTTGTGTTGATACATTGTTGTGTCCATACATTGTTGTGTTCATACATTGTTGTGTTCATACATTGTTGTGTTCATACATTGTTGTGTTCATACATTGTTGTGTTGATACATTGTTCTGTTCATACATTGTTCTGTTCATACATTGTTGTGTTCATACATTGTTGTGTTCATACACTGTTCTGTTCATACATTGTTGTGTTCATACATTGTTGTGTTCATACATTGTTGTGTTCATACATTGTTGTGTTCATACATTGTGTTCATACATTGTGTTCATACACTGTTGTGTTCATACATTGTTCTGTTCATACACTGTTGTGTTGATACATTGTTGTGTTCATACATTGTTGTGTTCATACATTGTTGTGTTCATACATTGTTGTGTTGATACATTGTTCTGTTCATACATTGTTCTGTTCATACATTGTTGTGTTCATACATTGTTGTGTTCATACATTGTTGTGTTCATACATTGTTGTGTTCATACATTGTTGTGTTCATACATTGTTGTGTTCATACATTGTTGTGTTCATACATTGTTGTGTTCATACATTGTTGTGTTCATACATTGTTGTGTTCATACACTGTTGTGTTCATACATTGTTCTGTTCATACATTGTTGTGTTCATACATTGTTGTGTTCATACATTGTTGTGTTCATACATTGTGTTCATACATTGTGTTCATACACTGTTGTGTTCATACATTGTGTTCATACATTGTTGTGTTCATACATTGTTGTGTTCATACACTGTTGTGTTCATACATTGTTCTGTTCATACATTGTTGTGTTGATATATTGTTGTGTTGATATATTGTTGTGTTCATACATTGTTGTGTTCATACACTGTTGTGTTCATACATTGTTCTGTTCATACATTGTTGTGTTGATATATTGTTGTGTTGATATATTGTTGTGTTCATACATTGTTGTGTTGATACATTGTTGTGTTGATACATTGTTGTGTTCATACATTGTTCTGTTCATACATTGTTGTGTTCATACATTGTTGTGTTCATACATTGTTGTGTTGATACACTGTTGTGTTCATACATTGTTGTGTTCATACATTGTTGTGTTCATACATTAGTGTGTTCATACATTGTTGTGTTCATACATTGTTGTGTTGATACATTGTGTTCATACACTGTTGTGTTCATACATTGTTGTGTTCATACATTGTTGTGTTCATACATTGTGTTCATACATTGTTGTGTTCATACATTGTTCTGTCCATACATTGTTCTGTTGATATATTGTTGTGTTGATACATTGTTGTGTTCATACATTGTTGTGTTCATACATTGTTGTGTTCATACATTGTTGTGTTCATACATTGTTGTGTTCATACATTGTTGTGTTCATACATTGTTGTGTTCATACATTGTGTTCATACATTGTTGTGTTCATACACTGTTCTGTTCATACATTGTGTTCATACATTGTTGTGTTCATACATTGTTGTGTTCATACATTGTTGTGTTCATACATTGTTGTGTTGATACATTGTTCTGTTCATACATTGTTGTGTTGATACATTGTTCTGTTCATACATTGTTCTGTTCATACACTGTTGTGTTCATACATTGTTGTGTTCATACATTGTTGTGTTCATACATTGTTGTGTTCATACATTGTTGTGTTCATACATTGTTGTGTTCATACATTGTTGTGTCCATACATTGTTGTGTTCATACATTGTTGTGTTCATACATTGTTCTGTCCATACATTGTTCTGTTGATATATTGTTGTGTTGATACATTGTTGTGTTCATATATTGTTGTGTTGATATATTGTTGTGTTGATACATTGTTGTGTTCATACATTGTTGTGTCCATACATTGTTGTGTTCATACATTGTTGTGTTCATACATTGTTCTGTCCATACATTGTTCTGTTGATATATTGTTGTGTTGATACATTGTTGTGTTCATATATTGTTGTGTTGATATATTGTTGTGTTGATACATTGTTGTGTTCATACATTGTTGTGTTCATACATTGTTGTGTTCATACATTGTTCTGTTCATACATTGTTGTGTTCATACATTGTTGTGTTCATACACTGTTGTGTTCATACATTGTTGTGTTCATACACTGTTGTGTTCATACATTGTTCTGTTCATACATTGTTGTGTTGATATATTGTTGTGTTGATACATTGTTGTGTTCATACACTGTTGTGTTCATACATTGTTGTGTTCATACATTGTTCTGTTCATACATTGTTCTGTTCATACATTGTTGTGTTCATACATTGTTGTGTTCATACATTAATGTGTCCATACATTGTTGTGTTCATACATTGTTGTGTTCATACATTGTTGTGTTCATACATTGTTGTGTTCATACATTGTTGTGTTCATACATTGTTCTGTTCATACATTGTTGTGTTGATATATTGTTGTGTTGATATATTGTTGTGTTCATACATTGTTGTGTTGATACATTGTTGTGTTGATACATTGTTGTGTTCATACATTGTTCTGTTCATACATTGTTGTGTTCATACATTGTTCTGTTCATACATTGTTCTGTTCATACATTGTTCTGTTCATACATTGTTCTGTTCATACATTGTTGTGTTCATACATTGTTGTGTTCATACATTGTTGTGTTCATACATTGTTGTGTTCATACATTGTTGTGTTCATACATTGTTGTGTTCATACATTGTTGTGTTGATATATTGTTGTGTTCATACATTGTGTTCATACATTGTTCTGTTCATACATTGTTCTGTTCATACATTGTTCTGTTCATACATTGTTGTGTTCATACATTGTGTTCATACATTGTTCTGTTCATACATTGTTGTGTTCATACATTGTTGTGTTCATACATTGTTGTGTTGATATATTGTTGTGTTCATACATTGTTGTGTTGATACATTGTTGTGTTGATACATTGTTGTGTTCATACATTGTTCTGTTCATACATTGTTGTGTTCATACATTGTTCTGTTCATACATTGTTCTGTTCATACATTGTTCTGTTCATACATTGTTCTGTTCATACATTGTTGTGTTCATACATTGTTGTGTTCATACATTGTTGTGTTCATACATTGTTGTGTTCATACATTGTTGTGTTCATACATTGTTGTGTTCATACATTGTTGTGTTGATATATTGTTGTGTTCATACATTGTTGTGTTCATACATTGTTGTGTTCATACATTGTTGTGTTCATACATTGTTGTGTTCATACATTGTTGTGTTGATATATTGTTGTGTTCATACATTGTTGTGTTCATACATTGTTGTGTTCATACATTGTTGTGTTCATACATTGTTGTGTTCATACATTGTTCTGTTCATACATTGTTCTGTTCATACATTGTTCTGTTCATACATTGTTCTGTTCATACATTGTTCTGTTCATACATTGTGTTCATACATTGTTGTGTTCATACATTGTTGTGTTCATACATTGTTCTGTTGATACATTGTTCTGTTCATACATTGTTCTGTTCATACATTGTTGTGTTCATACATTGTTCTGTTCATACATTGTTCTGTTCATACATTGTGTTCATACATTGTTGTGTTCATACATTGTTGTGTTCATACATTGTTCTGTTCATACATTGTGTTCATACATTGTTGTGTTCATACATTGTTCTGTTCATACATTGTTCTGTTCATACATTGTGTTCATACATTGTTGTGTTCATACATTGTTGTGTTCATACATTGTTCTGTTGATACATTGTTCTGTTCATACATTGTTCTGTTCATACATTGTTGTGTTCATACATTGTTGTGTTCATACATTGTTGTGTTCATACATTGTTGTGTTCATACATTGTTGTGTTCATACATTGTTGTGTTCATACATTGTTGTGTTCATACATTGTTGTGTTCATACATTGTTGTGTTCATACATTGTTGTGTTCATACATTGTTGTGTTCATACATTGTTCTGTTAATATATTATTGTGTTCATACACTGTTGTGTTCATACATTGTTCTGTTCATACATTGTTCTGTTGATACATTGTTGTGTTCATACATTGTTGTGTTCATACATTGTTGTGTTCATACATTGTTGTGTTCATACATTGTTGTGTTCATACATTGTGTTCATACATTGTTGTGTTCATACATTGTTCTGTTCATACATTGTTCTGTTCATACATTGTTGTGTTCATACATTGTTGTGTTCATACATTGTTGTGTTCATACATTGTTGTGTTCATACATTGTTGTGTTCATACATTGTTGTGTTCATACATTGTTGTGTTCATACATTGTTGTGTTCATACATTGTTCTGTTAATATATTATTGTGTTCATACACTGTTGTGTTCATACATTGTTCTGTTCATACATTGTTCTGTTGATACATTGTTGTGTTCATACATTGTTGTGTTCATACATTGTTGTGTTCATACATTGTTGTGTTCATACATTGTGTTCATACATTGTTGTGTTCATACATTGTTCTGTTCATACATTGTTGTGTTCATACATTGTTGTGTTCATACATTGTTGTGTTCATACATTGTTGTGTTCATACATTGTTGTGTTCATACATTGTGTTCATACATTGTTCTGTTCATACATTGCTGTGTTCATACATTGTTGTGTTGATATATTGTTGTGTTGATACATTGTTGTGTTCATACATTGTTGTGTTCATACATTGTTGTGTTCATACATTGTTGTGTTCATACATTGTGTTCATACATTGTTCTGTTCATACATTGTGTTCATACATTGTTCTGTTCATACATTGTTGTGTTCATACATTGTTGTGTTCATACATTGTTGTGTTCATACATTGTTGTGTTGATATATTGTTGTGTTGATACATTGTTGTGTTGATATATTGTTGTGTTGATACATTGTTGTGTTGATACATTGTTGTGTCCATACATTGTTGTGTTCATACATTGTTGTGTTCATACATTGTTGTGTTCATACATTGTTGTGTTCATACATTGTTGTGTTGATACATTGTTCTGTTCATACATTGTTCTGTTCATACATTGTTGTGTTCATACATTGTTGTGTTCATACACTGTTCTGTTCATACATTGTTGTGTTCATACATTGTTGTGTTCATACATTGTTGTGTTCATACATTGTTGTGTTCATACATTGTGTTCATACATTGTGTTCATACACTGTTGTGTTCATACATTGTTCTGTTCATACACTGTTGTGTTGATATATTGTTGTGTTCATACATTGTTGTGTTCATACATTGTTGTGTTCATACATTGTTGTGTTCATACACTGTTGTGTTCATACATTGTTGTGTTCATACATTGTTGTGTTCATACATTGTTGTGTTCATACATTGTTGTGTTCATACATTGTGTTCATACATTGTGTTCATACACTGTTGTGTTCATACATTGTGTTCATACATTGTTGTGTTCATACATTGTTGTGTTCATACACTGTTGTGTTCATACATTGTTCTGTTCATACATTGTTGTGTTGATATATTGTTGTGTTGATATATTGTTGTGTTCATACATTGTTGTGTTCATACACTGTTGTGTTCATACATTGTTCTGTTCATACATTGTTGTGTTGATATATTGTTGTGTTGATATATTGTTGTGTTCATACATTGTTGTGTTGATACATTGTTGTGTTGATACATTGTTGTGTTCATACATTGTTCTGTTCATACATTGTTGTGTTCATACATTGTTGTGTTCATACATTGTTGTGTTGATACATTGTTGTGTTGATACATTGTTGTGTTCATACATTGTTCTGTTCATACATTGTTGTGTTCATACATTGTTGTGTTCATACATTGTTGTGTTCATACATTGTTGTGTTCATACATTGTGTTCATACATTGTTGTGTTCATACATTGTTCTGTCCATACATTGTTCTGTTGATATATTGTTGTGTTGATACATTGTTGTGTTCATACATTGTTGTGTTCATACATTGTTGTGTTCATACATTGTTGTGTTCATACATTGTTGTGTTCATACATTGTTGTGTTCATACATTGTTGTGTTCATACATTGTGTTCATACATTGTTGTGTTCATACACTGTTCTGTTCATACATTGTGTTCATACATTGTTGTGTTCATACATTGTTCTGTTCATACATTGTTCTGTTCATACATTGTTCTGTTCATACATTGTTCTGTTCATACATTGTTGTGTTCATACATTGTTCTGTTCATACATTGTTCTGTTCATACATTGTTCTGTTCATACACTGTTCTGTTCATACATTGTTGTATTCATACATTGTTGTGTTCATACATTGTTGTGTTCATACATTGTTGTGTTCATACATTGTTGTGTTCATACATTGTTGTATTCATACATTGTGTTCATACATTGTTGTGTTCATACATTGTTGTGTTCATACATTGTTGTGTTCATACACTGTTCTGTTCATACATTGTTGTGTTCATACATTGTGTTCATACATTGTTGTGTTCATACATTGTGTTCATACATTGTTCTGTTCATACATTGTGTTCATACACTGTTCTGTTCATACATTGTTGTGTTCATACATTGTTGTGTTCATACATTGTTGTGTTGATACATTGTTCTGTTCATACATTGTTGTGTTCATACATTGTTGTATTCATACATTATTGTGTTCATACATTGTTGTGTTGATACATTGTTGTGTTGATACATTGTTGTGTTCATACATTGTTGTGTTGATACATTGTTCTGTTCATACATTGTTCTGTTCATACACTGTTGTGTTCATACATTGTTGTGTTCATACATTGTTGTGTTCATACATTGTTGTGTTCATACATTGTTGTGTTCATACATTGTTGTGTTCATACATTGTTGTGTTCATACATTGTTGTGTTCATACATTGTTGTGTTCATACATTGTTCTGTCCATACATTGTTCTGTTGATATATTGTTGTGTTGATACATTGTTGTGTTCATACATTGTTGTGTTCATACATTGTTGTGTTCATACATTGTTGTGTTCATACATTGTTGTGTTCATACATTGTTGTGTTCATACATTGTTGTGTTCATACATTGTTCTGTTCATACATTGTTCTGTTCATACATTGTTGTGTTCATACATTGTTGTGTTCATACATTAATGTGTCCATACATTGTTGTGTTCATACATTGTTGTGTTCATACATTGTTGTGTTCATACATTGTTGTGTTCATACATTGTTGTGTTCATACATTGTTGTGTTCATACATTGTTGTGTTCATACATTGTTGTGTTCATACATTGTTGTGTTCATACATTGTTGTGTTCATACATTGTTGTGTTCATACATTGTTGTGTTCATACATTGTTGTGTTCATACATTGTTGTGTTCATACATTGTTGTGTTCATACATTGTTGTGTTCATACATTGTTCTGTTCATACATTGTTGTGTTGATATATTGTTGTGTTGATATATTGTTGTGTTCATACATTGTTGTGTTGATACATTGTTGTGTTGATACATTGTTGTGTTCATACATTGTTCTGTTCATACATTGTTGTGTTCATACATTGTTCTGTTCATACATTGTTCTGTTCATACATTGTTGTGTTCATACATTGTTGTGTTCATACATTGTTGTGTTCATACATTGTTGTGTTCATACATTGTTGTGTTCATACATTGTTGTGTTGATATATTGTTGTGTTCATACATTGTGTTCATACATTGTTCTGTTCATACATTGTTGTGTTCATACATTGTTGTGTTCATACATTGTGTTCATACATTGTTCTGTTCATACATTGTTGTGTTCATACATTGTTGTGTTCATACATTGTTGTGTTGATATATTGTTGTGTTCATACATTGTTGTGTTGATACATTGTTGTGTTGATACATTGTTCTGTTCATACATTGTTCTGTTCATACATTGTTCTGTTCATACATTGTTGTGTTCATACATTGTTGTGTTCATACATTGTTGTGTTCATACATTGTTGTGTTCATACATTGTTCTGTTCATACATTGTTGTGTTCATACATTGTTGTGTTCATACATTGTTCTGTTCATACATTGTTCTGTTCATACATTGTTGTGTTCATACATTGTTGTGTTCATACATTGTTGTGTTGATATATTGTTGTGTTCATACATTGTTGTGTTCATACATTGTTGTGTTGATATATTGTTGTGTTCATACATTGTTGTGTTCATACATTGTTGTGTTGATATATTGTTGTGTTCATACATTGTTGTGTTCATACATTGCTGTGTTCATACATTGTTGTGTTGATATATTGTTTTGTTGATACATTGTTGTGTTGATACATTGTTGTGTTCATACATTGTTCTGTTCATACATTGTTGTGTTCATACATTGTTCTGTTCATACATTGTTGTGTTGATACATTGTTGTGTTCATAGATTGTGTTCATACATTGTTGTGTTCATACATTGTTGTGTTCATACATTGTTGTGTTCATACATTGTTGTGTTCATACATTGTTCTGTTCATACATTGTTGTGTTCATACATTGTTGTGTTCATACATTGTTGTGTTCATACATTGTTGTGTTCATACATTGTTGTGTTCATACATTGTTGTGTTCATACATTGTTGTGTTCATACATTGTTGTGTTCATACATTGTTGTATTCATACATTGTTGTGTTCATACATTGTTGTGTTCATACATTGTTGTGTTCATACATTGTTGTGTTGATACATTGTTGTGTTCATACATTGTTCTGTTCATACATTGTTGTGTTCATACATTGTTGTGTTGATACATTGTTGTGTTCATACATTGTTGTGTTCATACATTGTTGTGTTCATACATTGTTGTGTTCATACATTGTTGTGTTCATACATTGTTGTATTCATACATTGTTGTGTTCATACATTGTTCTGTTCATACATTGTGTTCATATATTGTTGTGTTCATACATTGTTGTGTTGATACATTGTTGTGTTCATACATTGTTGTGTTCATACACTGTTCTGTTCATACATTGTGTTCATACATTGTTGTGTTCATACATTGTTGTGTTGATACATTGTTCTGTTCATACATTGTGTTCATACATTGTTGTGTTCATACATTGTGTTCATACACTGTTGTGCTCATACATTGTTGTGTTCATACATTGTTCTGTTCATACATTGTTCTGTTCATACATTGTTGTGTTCATACATTGTTGTGTTCATACATTGTTGTGTTCATACATTGTTGTGTTCATACATTGTTGTGTTCATACATTGTTGTGTTCATACATTGTTGTGTTCATACATTGTTGTGTTCATACATTGTGTTCATACATTGTTCTGTTCATACATTGTGTTCATACATTGTTGTGTTCATACATTGTTGTGTTCATACATTGTTGTGTTCATACATTGTTGTGTTCATACATTGTTGTGTTCATACATTGTTGTGTTCATACATTGTTGTGTTCATACATTGTTGTGTTCATACATTGTTGTGTTCATACATTGTGTTCATACATTGTTCTGTTCATACATTGTGTTCATACATTGTTGTGTTCATACATTGTTGTGTTCATACATTGTTGTGTTCATACATTGTTGTGTTCATACATTGTTGTGTTCATACATTGTTGTGTTCATACATTGTTGTGTTCATACATTGTTGTGTTCATACATTGTGTTCATACATTGTTCTGTTCATACATTGTGTTCATACATTGTTGTGTTCATACATTGTTGTGTTCATACATTGTTGTGTTCATACATTGTTGTGTTCATACATTGTTGTGTTCATACATTGTTGTGTCCATACATTGTGTTCATACATTGTTCTGTTCATACATTGTTCTGTTCATACATTGTTGTGTTCATACATTGTTGTGTTCATACATTGTTGTGTTGATATATTGTTGTGTTCATACATTGTTGTGTTCATACATTGTTGTGTTGATATATTGTTGTGTTCATACATTGTTGTGTTCATACATTGTTGTGTTGATATATTGTTGTGTTCATACATTGTTGTGTTGATATATTGTTGTGTTGATATATTGTTGTGTTCATACATTGTTGTGTTCATACATTGTTCTGTTCATACATTGTTCTGTTCATACATTGTTGTGTTCATACATTGTTGTGTTCATACATTGTTGTGTTGATATATTGTTGTGTTCATACATTGTTGTGTTCATACATTGTTGTGTTGATATATTGTTGTGTTCATACATTGTTGTGTTCATACATTGTTGTGTTGATATATTGTTGTGTTCATACATTGTTGTGTTCATACATTGTTGTGTTCATACATTGTTGTGTTGATACATTGTTGTGTTCATACATTGTTCTGTTCATACATTGTTGTGTTCATACATTGTTCTGTTCATACATTGTTGTGTTCATACATTGTTGTGTTGATACATTGTTGTGTTCATAGATTGTGTTCATACATTGTTGTGTTCATACATTGTTGTGTTCATACATTGTTGTGTTCATACATTGTTGTGTTCATACATTGTTCTGTTCATACATTGTTGTGTTCATACATTGTTGTGTTCATACATTGTTGTGTTCATACATTGTTGTGTTCATACATTGTTGTGTTCATACATTGTTGTGTTCATACATTGTTGTGTTCATACATTGTTGTGTTCATACATTGTTGTATTCATACATTGTTGTGTTCATACATTGTTGTGTTCATACATTGTTGTGTTCATACATTGTTCTGTTCATACATTGTGTTCATACATTGTTGTGTTCATACATTGTTGTGTTGATACATTGTTGTGTTCATACATTGTTGTGTTCATACATTGTTGTGTTCATACATTGTTGTGTTCATACATTGTTGTGTTCATACATTGTTGTATTCATACATTGTTGTGTTCATACATTGTTCTGTTCATACATTGTGTTCATATATTGTTGTGTTCATACATTGTTGTGTTGATACATTGTTGTGTTCATACATTGTTGTGTTCATACACTGTTCTGTTCATACATTGTGTTCATACATTGTTGTGTTCATACATTGTTGTGTTGATACATTGTTCTGTTCATACATTGTGTTCATACATTGTTGTGTTCATACATTGTGTTCATACACTGTTGTGCTCATACATTGTTGTGTTCATACATTGTTCTGTTCATACATTGTTCTGTTCATACATTGTTGTGTTCATACATTGTTGTGTTCATACATTGTTGTGTTCATACATTGTTGTGTTCATACATTGTTGTGTTCATACATTGTTGTGTTCATACATTGTTGTGTTCATACATTGTGTTCATACATTGTTCTGTTCATACATTGTGTTCATACATTGTTGTGTTCATACATTGTTGTGTTCATACATTGTTGTGTTCATACATTGTTGTGTTCATACATTGTTGTGTTCATACATTGTGTTCATACATTGTTGTGTTCATACATTGTTCTGTTCATACATTGTTGTGTTGATATATTGTTGTGTTCATACATTGTTGTGTTCATACATTGTTGTGTTCATACATTGTTGTGTTCATACATTGTTGTGTTCATACATTGTGTTCATACATTGTTCTGTTCATACACTGTTGTGTTCATACATTGTTGTGTTGATACATTGTGTTCATACATTGTTGTGTTCATACATTGTTGTGTTCATACATTGTGTTCATACATTGTGTTCATACATTGTTGTGTTCATACATTGTGTTCATACATTGTTGTGTTCATACATTAATGTGTCCATACATTGTTGTGTTCATACATTGTTGTGTTCATACATTGTTGTGTTCATACACTGTTGTGTTCATACATTGTTCTGTTCATACATTGTTGTGTTCATACATTGTTGTGTTCATACATTGTTGTGTTCATACATTGTTGTGTTGATATATTGTTCTGTTCATACATTGTTGTGTTCATACATTGTTGTGTTCATACATTGTTGTGTTCATACATTGTTGTGTTCATACATTGTTGTGTTCATACATTGTTGTGTTCATACATTGTGTTCATACATTGTTCTGTTCATACACTGTTGTGTTCATACATTGTTGTGTTGATACATTGTGTTCATACATTGTTGTGTTCATACATTGTTGTGTTCATACATTGTGTTCATACATTGTGTTCATACATTGTTGTGTTCATACATTGTGTTCATACATTGTTGTGTTCATACATTAATGTGTCCATACATTGTTGTGTTCATACATTGTTCTGTTCATACATTGTTGTGTTCATACATTGTTGTGTTCATACATTGTTGTGTTCATACATTGTTGTGTTGATATATTGTTGTGTTGATACATTGTTGTGTTGATATATTGTTGTGTTGATACATTGTTGTGTTGATACATTGTTGTGTCCATACATTGTTGTGTTCATACATTGTTGTGTTCATACATTGTTGTGTTCATACATTGTTGTGTTCATACATTGTTGTGTTGATACATTGTTCTGTTCATACATTGTTCTGTTCATACATTGTTGTGTTCATACATTGTTGTGTTCATACACTGTTCTGTTCATACATTGTTGTGTTCATACATTGTTGTGTTCATACATTGTTGTGTTCATACATTGTTGTGTTCATACATTGTGTTCATACATTGTGTTCATACACTGTTGTGTTCATACATTGTTCTGTTCATACACTGTTGTGTTGATACATTGTTGTGTTCATACATTGTTGTGTTCATACATTGTTGTGTTCATACATTGTTGTGTTGATACATTGTTCTGTTCATACATTGTTCTGTTCATACATTGTTGTGTTCATACATTGTTGTGTTCATACATTGTTGTGTTCATACATTGTTGTGTTCATACATTGTTGTGTTCATACATTGTTGTGTTCATACATTGTTGTGTTCATACATTGTTGTGTTCATACATTGTTGTGTTCATACATTGTTGTGTTCATACACTGTTGTGTTCATACATTGTTCTGTTCATACATTGTTGTGTTCATACATTGTTGTGTTCATACATTGTTGTGTTCATACATTGTGTTCATACATTGTGTTCATACACTGTTGTGTTCATACATTGTGTTCATACATTGTTGTGTTCATACATTGTTGTGTTCATACACTGTTGTGTTCATACATTGTTCTGTTCATACATTGTTGTGTTGATATATTGTTGTGTTGATATATTGTTGTGTTCATACATTGTTGTGTTGATACATTGTTGTGTTGATACATTGTTGTGTTCATACATTGTTCTGTTCATACATTGTTGTGTTCATACATTGTTGTGTTCATACATTGTTGTGTTGATACACTGTTGTGTTCATACATTGTTGTGTTCATACATTGTTGTGTTCATACATTAGTGTGTTCATACATTGTTGTGTTCATACATTGTTGTGTTGATACATTGTGTTCATACACTGTTGTGTTCATACATTGTTGTGTTCATACATTGTTGTGTTCATACATTGTGTTCATACATTGTTGTGTTCATACATTGTTCTGTCCATACATTGTTCTGTTGATATATTGTTGTGTTGATACATTGTTGTGTTCATACATTGTTGTGTTCATACATTGTTGTGTTCATACATTGTTGTGTTCATACATTGTTGTGTTCATACATTGTTGTGTTCATACATTGTTGTGTTCATACATTGTGTTCATACATTGTTGTGTTCATACACTGTTCTGTTCATACATTGTGTTCATACATTGTTGTGTTCATACATTGTTGTGTTCATACATTGTTGTGTTCATACATTGTTGTGTTGATACATTGTTCTGTTCATACATTGTTGTGTTGATACATTGTTCTGTTCATACATTGTTCTGTTCATACACTGTTGTGTTCATACATTGTTGTGTTCATACATTGTTGTGTTCATACATTGTTGTGTTCATACATTGTTGTGTTCATACATTGTTGTGTTCATACATTGTTGTGTCCATACATTGTTGTGTTCATACATTGTTGTGTTCATACATTGTTCTGTCCATACATTGTTCTGTTGATATATTGTTGTGTTGATACATTGTTGTGTTCATATATTGTTGTGTTGATATATTGTTGTGTTGATACATTGTTGTGTTCATACATTGTTGTGTCCATACATTGTTGTGTTCATACATTGTTGTGTTCATACATTGTTCTGTCCATACATTGTTCTGTTGATATATTGTTGTGTTGATACATTGTTGTGTTCATATATTGTTGTGTTGATATATTGTTGTGTTGATACATTGTTGTGTTCATACATTGTTGTGTTCATACATTGTTGTGTTCATACATTGTTCTGTTCATACATTGTTGTGTTCATACATTGTTGTGTTCATACACTGTTGTGTTCATACATTGTTGTGTTCATACACTGTTGTGTTCATACATTGTTCTGTTCATACATTGTTGTGTTGATATATTGTTGTGTTGATACATTGTTGTGTTCATACACTGTTGTGTTCATACATTGTTGTGTTCATACATTGTTCTGTTCATACATTGTTCTGTTCATACATTGTTGTGTTCATACATTGTTGTGTTCATACATTAATGTGTCCATACATTGTTGTGTTCATACATTGTTGTGTTCATACATTGTTGTGTTCATACATTGTTGTGTTCATACATTGTTGTGTTCATACATTGTTCTGTTCATACATTGTTGTGTTGATATATTGTTGTGTTGATATATTGTTGTGTTCATACATTGTTGTGTTGATACATTGTTGTGTTGATACATTGTTGTGTTCATACATTGTTCTGTTCATACATTGTTGTGTTCATACATTGTTCTGTTCATACATTGTTCTGTTCATACATTGTTGTGTTCATACATTGTTGTGTTCATACATTGTTGTGTTCATACATTGTTGTGTTCATACATTGTTGTGTTCATACATTGTTGTGTTCATACATTGTTGTGTTCATACATTGTTGTGTTCATACATTGTGTTCATACATTGTTCTGTTCATACATTGTGTTCATACATTGTTGTGTTCATACATTGTTGTGTTCATACATTGTTGTGTTCATACATTGTTGTGTTCATACATTGTTGTGTTCATACATTGTTGTGTTCATACATTGTTGTGTTCATACAGTGTTGTGTCCATACATTGTTGTGTCCATACATTGTGTTCATACATTGTTCTGTTCATACATTGTTCTGTTCATACATTGTTGTGTTCATACATTGTTGTGTTCATACATTGTTGTGTTGATATATTGTTGTGTTCATACATTGTTGTGTTCATACATTGTTGTGTTGATATATTGTTGTGTTCATACATTGTTGTGTTCATACATTGTTGTGTTGATATATTGTTGTGTTCATACATTGTTGTGTTGATATATTGTTGTGTTGATATATTGTTGTGTTCATACATTGTTGTGTTCATACATTGTTCTGTTCATACATTGTTCTGTTCATACATTGTTGTGTTCATACATTGTTGTGTTCATACATTGTTGTGTTGATATATTGTTGTGTTCATACATTGTTGTGTTCATACATTGTTGTGTTGATATATTGTTGTGTTCATACATTGTTGTGTTCATACATTGTTGTGTTGATATATTGTTGTGTTCATACATTGTTGTGTTCATACATTGTTGTGTTCATACATTGTTGTGTTGATACATTGTTGTGTTCATACATTGTTCTGTTCATACATTGTTGTGTTCATACATTGTTCTGTTCATACATTGTTGTGTTCATACATTGTTGTGTTGATACATTGTTGTGTTCATAGATTGTGTTCATACATTGTTGTGTTCATACATTGTTGTGTTCATACATTGTTGTGTTCATACATTGTTGTGTTCATACATTGTTCTGTTCATACATTGTTGTGTTCATACATTGTTGTGTTCATACATTGTTGTGTTCATACATTGTTGTGTTCATACATTGTTGTGTTCATACATTGTTGTGTTCATACATTGTTGTGTTCATACATTGTTGTGTTCATACATTGTTGTATTCATACATTGTTGTGTTCATACATTGTTGTGTTCATACATTGTTGTGTTCATACATTGTTCTGTTCATACATTGTGTTCATACATTGTTGTGTTCATACATTGTTGTGTTGATACATTGTTGTGTTCATACATTGTTGTGTTCATACATTGTTGTGTTCATACATTGTTGTGTTCATACATTGTTGTGTTCATACATTGTTGTATTCATACATTGTTGTGTTCATACATTGTTCTGTTCATACATTGTGTTCATATATTGTTGTGTTCATACATTGTTGTGTTGATACATTGTTGTGTTCATACATTGTTGTGTTCATACACTGTTCTGTTCATACATTGTGTTCATACATTGTTGTGTTCATACATTGTTGTGTTGATACATTGTTCTGTTCATACATTGTGTTCATACATTGTTGTGTTCATACATTGTGTTCATACACTGTTGTGCTCATACATTGTTGTGTTCATACATTGTTCTGTTCATACATTGTTCTGTTCATACATTGTTGTGTTCATACATTGTTGTGTTCATACATTGTTGTGTTCATACATTGTTGTGTTCATACATTGTTGTGTTCATACATTGTTGTGTTCATACATTGTTGTGTTCATACATTGTGTTCATACATTGTTCTGTTCATACATTGTGTTCATACATTGTTGTGTTCATACATTGTTGTGTTCATACATTGTTGTGTTCATACATTGTTGTGTTCATACATTGTTGTGTTCATACATTGTGTTCATACATTGTTGTGTTCATACATTGTTCTGTTCATACATTGTTCTGTTCATACATTGTTGTGTTCATACATTGTTGTGTTCATACATTGTTGTGTTCATACATTGTTCTGTTCATACATTGTTGTGTTCATACATTGTTCTGTTCATACATTGTGTTCATACATTGTTCTGTTCATACATTGTTCTGTTCATACACTGTTGTGTTGATATATTGTTGTGTTCATACATTGTTGTGTTCATACATTGTTGTGTTCATACATTGTTGTGTTCATACATTGTTGTGTTCATACATTGTGTTCATACATTGTTCTGTTCATACACTGTTGTGTTCATACATTGTTGTGTTGATACATTGTGTTCATACATTGTTGTGTTCATACATTGTTGTGTTCATACATTGTGTTCATACATTGTGTTCATACATTGTTGTGTTCATACATTGTGTTCATACATTGTTGTGTTCATACATTAATGTGTCCATACATTGTTGTGTTCATACATTGTTGTGTTCATACATTGTTGTGTTCATACATTGTTGTGTTCATACACTGTTCTGTTCATACACTGTTCTGTTAATACATTGTTGTGTTCATACATTGTTGTGTTCATACATTGTTCTGTTCATACATTGTTCTGTTCATACATTGTTGTGTTCATACATTGTTGTGTTGATACATTGTTGTGTTGATACATTGTTGTGTTCATACATTGTTGTGTTCATACATTGTTGTGTTCATACATTGTTGTGTTCATACATTGTTCTGTTCATACATTGTTCTGTTCATACATTGTTCTGTTAATACACTGTTCTGTTCATACATTGTTGTGTTCATACATTGTTGTGTTCATACATTGTTGTGTTGATATATTGTTGTGTTCATACATTGTTGTGTTCATACATTGTTGTGTTCATACATTGTTGTGTTCATACATTGTTGTGTTCATACATTGTTGTGTTCATACATTGTTGTGTTCATACATTGTTGTATTCATACATTGTTGTGTTGATATATTGTTGTGTTCATACATTGTTGTGTTCATACATTGTTGTGTTCATACATTGTTGTGTTCATACATTGGTATGTTCATACATTGTTGTGTTCATACATTGTTGTGTTCATACATTGTTGTGTTCATACATTGTTGTGTTGATATATTGTTGTGTTCATACATTGTTGTGTTCATACATTGTTGTGTTCATACATTGTTGTGTTCATACATTGGTATGTTCATACATTGTTGTGTTCATACATTGTTGTGTTCATACATTGTTGTGTTCATACATTGTTGTGTTGATATATTGTTGTGTTCATACATTGTTGTGTTCATACATTGTTGTGTTCATACATTGTTGTGTTCATACATTGTTGTGTTCATACATTGTTGTGTTGATATATTGTTGTGTTCATACATTGTTGTGTTCATACATTGTTGTGTTCATACATTGTTGTGTTGATACATTGTTGTGTTCATACATTGTTGTGTTCATACATTGTTGTGTTCATACATTGTTGTGTTCATACATTGTTCTGTTCATACATTGTTGTGTTCATACATTGTTGTGTTCATACATTGTGTTCATACATTGTTGTGTTCATACATTGTTGTGTTCATACATTGTGTTCATACATTGTTGTGTTCATACATTGTTGTGTTCATACATTGTTGTGTTCATACATTGTTGTGTTCATACACTGTTGTTTTCATACATTGTTGTGTTCATCCATTGGTGTGTTCATACACTGGCATGTTTATACAGTAGTGTGTATATATATTTGTATGTATTGGTGCGTCCAATACAATTAACCGATACACCCGTTGAAGAAGGTATATTACCTCATCATAACAGCTGACTTCTTTAATATGAATGAGAATATTTATATATTGTTTTTTAATTGTCTAGTTGGGTAGGTATACTACCTCATCATAATATCTTACTTCTTTTTATGAATGAGAATGTCTATCTGACGCTTTCTAATTGTCTGGTTGGGTAGCTCGGTCGGTTAACTGTTGATTTGTAGATTTGAGTCCAGCAGCGTTTTTATTATTTTTCAGATTACGTTTTAGTAAAACTGCATTTTTTGACTGAATAAATTAAGTTTGAAAGTTTAAAATTTTCAAAACATTATTGTACACATTCACGTTTCATTCATATCAAATTGCTCTGCTGTATTTCTCCTTACGACTTGCTACGATACGAGCAGCATGCCCGCTATTTGAAGCTTCCGCGTTTCGAGTGTGACCTTATTTCAGAGGTAAGTTGTATCCTCTATAGATTTCATGCCAAGTTAATCCACAAAGGACATATACCGCTTTGTAAACACTCAATATCCAACAGTGAAAATGCTGAGTTATATTTTTTCATACTTGAGCATTTGGGAATCGTGCGTGGTAGATTCTGCATTGATAAAGACACCTTGAAATGCCTGATTCTTTCACTTCAAAATACCCGTTTCTTACACGAAATTCATGTTTATTCCACCTCGAAATGCCTAGTTCTTCCACCTCAAAATAACTGGTTCTTGCACTTCGATATGCTTGTTTCTTACACCTCAAAATGCTTGGTTCTTCCACCTCGAAATAACTGGTTCTTCCATCTTGAAATTCTTGTTTTTTCCACCTCGAAATGCATGTTTCTTACACCTCAAAATTGGTTCTTCCACCTCAAAAATGCCTGGTTCATATACCTCGAAATACAAGGATCTTACACGACATTGTATATTGAATGTTTTGTAGATACACAGTACTAATACAAGATTTGCGTTTTATGTCGTGCAATTTTTCGGATTATGCTAGAGTAAACATGCGAGAGCGATCTGATAAAGAAAATTACCTCGGAATGAATGACAATTATCGTTAAAAGTTCCAGTTTCCACGTGTGTTATTATACGCTAATTACATAACGTGACGTATTAACTTGGGATTATAACCAAGATAACACGGTTTAAACGCTAAATCCAAATGAAAGAGAGTAGAAAGCAGTGCTGTGCTGCAACTATGAGTTACGTAGTAATTCACGTAATTTAATTTTTCTGTGGGAAAACAATTGAATTAAACATCCATAGTGAAATAAATGCTTCCCACGTGGTTTATGGTCTCTCAAATGCAGCGCTTCTCTGGAAGACAACAATTCTTGGTGAAAAATATACCCTCTGCAATATTTCCTCTTTTCTTTCCTTAACCGTAGGTTCAGCGAACTGATGTACATGTATATTTCAGTGAAAACGATATCAATTGGAAGCCCTTTGAGACGTTCATGCCAAGTACATTTAAGGTAAAAAAGACTGTAAATACAAATAGGTTAGATTAACTACACATAGAAGTAGATTAGGTGAACTGTACGTACAGCTAGGTCAAATGGACACGTACAGGTATACTAGAGGGACTACACATACAGGTAGATTAATGGACTATTTATACAGGTAGATTAATGGACTACACATACAGGTAGATTAATGGACTATATTTACAGGTAGATTAAAGGCTATTTATACAGGTATATTAATGGACTACACATACATGTAGATTAATGGACTACACATACAGGTAGATTAATGGACTATTTATACAGGTAGATTAATGGACTACACATACAGGTAGATTAATGGACTATATTTACAGGTAGATTAATGGACTATTTATACAGGTAGATTAATGGACTACACATACAGGTAGATTAATGGACTATATTTACAGGTAGATTAATGGACTATTTATACAGGTATATTAATGGACTACACATACAGGTAGATTAATGGACTACACATACAGGTAGATTAATGGACTATATTTACAGGTAGATTAATGGACTACATATGCAGGTAGATTAATGGACTATATTTACAGGTAGATTAATGGACTATTTATACAGGTAGATTTATGGACAACACATACACGTAGATTAATGGACTGTTTATACAGGTAGATTTATGGGCAACACATACAGGTAGATTAATGGACTACACATACAGGTAGAGTAATGGACTATATTTACAGGTAGATTAATGGACTACATATGTAGGTAGATTAATGGACTATATATACAGGTAGATTAATGGATTACACAAACACGAAGATTAATGGACTACACCTATGGTATGGTAAGTAAATTACTCGTTAATATATCGAATTTTAGAACCAAGAAATTATGATCCCGCTAAGAGGCCACCAAACTGAATCTAGGAAAATTTCGGCCCGGTATGGACATGGAGTCGAAAGTATGAAATATTCTTATAACTGGTGCTTCACGCGGTATATTCAGACATACCTTTAACGTATAACGTTATGAAATATTCAACAATCCACTTAGGTATAAAATAGACAAACAACGATCGTTAATATGATGTTTAATTTACATTGAACACCTAATGTACACAGACATACAGACAACAGAAAAATCCATGAATTGCGTAGCAACGCAAAAAAAGTAAACATAGTTCGTCAATACAACCTCGCATTGTGTCAAATGCTGTCTAACGTGTTTCATACCGATTGTTAAGCCGTTCTTGGCACACTGATTTTGACTGCGGATAACTCCGTTTACCTGATCAGGATATGGGGCTCACGGCGGGTGTGACCGGTCAACAGGGGATGCTTACTCCTCCTAGGCACCTGATCCCACCTCTGGTGTGTCCAGGGGTCCGTGTTTGCCCAACTATCTATTTTGTATTGCTTGTAGGAGTTATGAGATTGATCACTGTTCGTTATCCTCACCTTGCATGATACAACAAAAATTTGACAGCTGACAATATAAGTAACACAAGGTAGATCTGTAACTTTAACATTTGTTATTCAAACAGTTAATTTTCTGCTCTTTGTGACGGAATTGTTTTATTCTAACTTCAATATTATTGAAGATTACAGGTCATTCAGATATTGCCTTACAAACGGGGGTTCCGTGTCCCAGCAGGTATTAGCATGTTAAAGTACTCTCATTATCATGGCCATAAGATTGAAGGACAGGTCTAAATTTGCGGTTCTTCACCTACAACTGGTGACGTCTCAATATGAGTGAGAAATTCTTGACGGGACGTAAAACAACCAAACGACCGATATTTTTACAGATAATTTTCGTTCTGTGTAATTTCAATATTCTGTTTAACTTCAAGGATTTAACAAATACAGTCTGTTCTGTGCGACTTCAATATTTTAACAAAGAGTTAAAGACAATGATTAGAGACCAATTTCATAACTCCTATAATCAATACAAAATAGGGTCAGGTTCCTAGTAGGAGTAAGCATCCCCTGTCGATCGGTCACACTCCCCGTAAGCCCTTTGTCTTGATCAGGTAAACAGAGTTATTCGTAGTTAAAATCACTGTTCAAAGATCAGCTTAACAATTTCTCTGCGATAAGCCAGACAGGCTTTATTGGTAAATTAGATCGTTATGATGATCATAGAATTTGGGAAATGCAGACTTTAGACGAGATTGTTGAAACCCCTGTAACATTAAGTTATTTATGAGTAGCCAGCTGATCATACCCAGAACAAGAGATATAAACAGCAGATAGTGGTGATGATGGAATATTACGATGGGAAGCTGATGAACGAAAAGCTGAAGTCATCCCGTTTATCATAAAATTGAGTTGTTAGTTTGCCATTAACATCTATCTTCAATAAATTATCTAAGTATGAAGCAGATTTGGAAGACTGTGGTGCCCTTTATTTTGAGTTCACTGGGACATATCGAATCGACATATGAATGAAAATGACTTATTAATAGATAAAACATAGTCGCTGTATCTAAATGTTGAGTTCAAGGCCACAGCAAGAGATATTTTTTTCTTCTTATGTAGACGTTTTTAAATAAATTCTGTCTGGTAAGAATGTAAAAACAAATTAGCTAATAAAGGTACACAATTCCTGCCCATGGAAATTCCAACAAACTGTTAGAAGACCTACTCACCAAAGACTACGAAGACATTGTCAATGAGGAACTCCAGCATCTGTTTTATATCAACTTCAGAGTACTTGTACGTGGAATCAGAATGATAGTTAACAAAGTAATTTTGAATGACTGATCACTAGATATGAATATTGCATTTTTCTGCTTTTATCGAAGAAGGAACTGTCTACGATGTCAAATAGTATATGTTGAATTATTGTGAGAAATGGTCATGTTTTGATATTAAATTTACTAAACAAAAATGTATGGAATTTGTTAGAACTCATATTTGATTTACATCACTTCTGGCGAAGATAACGAATAGTGATTAATCTCATAACTTCTATAAACAATACGAAATAGCGAGTTGGGCAAACAAGGACCCATGGATATACCAGAGGTGGGATCAGGTGTCTAGGGGGAGAAAGCATCCCCTGTCGACCGGTTACACCCGTCTTGAGTCCTTTATTTTGATCACGTAAACGGAGTTATCCGTAATAAAAAAAAATCAGTGTGCCAAGAACAGCCTAATATATGTTGTAGCACACAACATTTGAAGTGTCTGCTTCACAGTATTTATTATCCCCGTGAGGAGGTAATGGACGGGCTCTATAGAACATTTAAGTGATCCAGCAATGAATCTATGTAAGTGGGTTTTTTAAAGTTTAGGATCCAGTATAGATACGATAACTCATATTCATCCGACCCATTCACAGGGATATTCAATGTGTTTAAATCTGAAGCATCATTTTAAAGAATGCCATCGTTGAAAAGGCAGTTGGAGAATAAGTAGGATTACCAAATGTGGAATTAATGCCACGTTCATTTAAAATACAATTGCAATGATGAGCCTTACCAACTAAGACAATGTTATTACAAGCTTTGTCAACTGGAACCAAGGAACCAAACATGTTCCTTATGTAACCCATCTAATTCTTTTATCACTTCTGGCTTACTTTTGAAGAATTTCATTTCTTTAAAAGGAAGTTGAAGTATAATTACCAAATAATTTTTGTTCTGTGTATTTTCAATATTGTTCAAAGACAGAATGGCGGTGTGAATTCATAGTAGATGTTCAGTTTATAAGAATCCGGGAATCTGGATACCCCCAACAGATGTCTCTATTATTGTCAGCAGTAGTTATTTACCAATGTAATTAACTTTATTTCTCATCTAATATCGGGGTGAATTATTCATAACGAACGAGAGCGTACATTACTCGAGGTCAATATTAGGAACGAGAGAAAGGTTTCGAGGAGAGTAATATAATTATTGAAATACCAGACCTTGTGACTCCCGCATGAAAAGGTGAACACAACAAACAGGTATCAATTTCATAATACAAAATAAAGAATTGGGCAAACACATACCCCTGGATATACCAATAGCAGGTGCCTAAGAGGAATAAGCGCCCCCTGTCGACCGGTCACACCCGCTGGTTTATAATCGTCACGCTGATACGTGAGCAGCTTGTCACATGATCACGTGAAGCATACTTGGGATACTGATATTGACTACGGGTTACTTCGTTTACCTGATCAAGATATAGAACTCACGGTGAGTGTGACCGGTCGACAGGTGATGCTTACTCCTCCTAGGCACCGAGAAACTATGGGTGTGTTCGGGGGTTCGTGTTCGCCATATTTTTAATTCTATATTTTTTAAAAGATTTATGACCCTGGTCACCGTTTGTTATCTTCACCTTTTCACAAAATACAAGAACGCTTGAACTAAACAAATCTACAGCATATTTTTCTTTGAAGACGTGAATATTGAAATTACGTTTAAAGGGTATTCAAGGTACAACATTTAAACAGCTTCCTATGGGCTATTTTAATTGCATATTATCAGTTAACTTATAACGAGATTGTTTCGTGTCTCTATGCATATGGTGAGCCATTTTGCTGGAAGAAAATTAATACATTGTCACAATAAGGACATTCCCTCCGAGTGATTACGTTTGGTGTAAATGTCAGCTCTACATGCAACTGTTACTTAACGTTGAGTAATGAAGTTGAAAACCCTCCTAATTATTCCATTACAATATCAGTTAACCTACTATATCACATGGAAATTAAAAAACGAACTTTTATAGTCCATATAGTAGGTACATTGTACTTATTTTGACTACGGATGTCCGTGTAGATTTAACCAAATATTAGAAATTTATCATCATATGATACCCGTAATTCTAGTGACTACACACTTTCTAGATGCAGACTTGAATTACATAAAAAAAGTCATTTATTCCCGACACAATTAGAAAATGGAACTTGCTGAGTACAGAAATAAAGGAGATAACTTCAATTGATAAATTTAAAAAACACATTAAAATAGCACCCTCAAAACCACCTTTATACTATTCATATGGCCAGCAACATGTTAATATTATTTATACCAAATTAAGACATTCTTGCATTTTAAATAATGATCTCTATCGCAAAAACATCATTGCCTCTCCAAATTGTATATGTAGTCATATTGAAGATGCCCATAATTTCTTCTTTGCATGCAAAAGATACACTCAAGCAAGAAATTGTTTTTTCAATGAACTGCTTCAGCTAAATCATATTGCTATTGTCGATACCCACCTTTTATTATGGGGAAATGAATATTTTTCAAATGATGTACATTTTTACATTTTCAGAGCAGTTCAGAAGTTTATTAAGAACTCTAACAGATTTTAATCGGACCTATATATCATAATTTTAAAATATGTTTTGCATTTTATGCCTGATTATGTACTTACATGAACCCAAACATATATTGTATATTATCATAATTGTACATTATAACGAATATTATATTTTCTTTGGTACGACTATCTTTATATGTACATGTATAGCATAAAAAAGGGCGAAGCTCTCTCACGGCATAAATGGTCGGGAGAGCTGAGCTCTCCCAAAAGGTAGCACGTATATACATGTTGAAAAGGAAAATATAGAAAATTAATGAAAAATTAGACCATACCTATGGAACTTTGGTCCCAATGGCGTCGATTCGAATACTAGCGCGTGGACATGTATTTCTCCATTTTGAATCTTGTGTACCCAAGTTCACGTCGTTCTGAGATGTTAATACATAAAATCCGTAAAAGCATGTAAATCTTATTTTCTTAATCATATATCAACACGAATTGTACTGTGTCTCCTATGTTTATGTATTTGCTAAACACCGACGCTGAATATGACGTCACAATGCACTGTTTACATCAGTTGCATAGAGTTTCCCGCGTTCGTTGAATAGACGGATCAAAAATGTCTAAAGTTAGAATACTTTGATTAAACTCTATCCTCACACGTTAGGTGCTACTATTCGTGATATTTTTGCCCAGTTATGAATCTAGATACTAATGCCAATACTTTTTGCTTCGCCCTCAAACACGGTCACGCCATAAGACATATTATATTTTGTATATGGGAGAGGTTGTCTAAGTTGCTAGAATTTGTAACCAATCCCTTTGTATATCTATAACAAAATATATGTTCAAATCAATCAAATCATGTCTGTGGTATGTCCAGGGGCCTGTCTTTTCCCCTTCTTTTAATTGTGTATTCTTTATAGGATTTATGAAGTTATTGATCACTGTTCGTTTTATTCACCTTTTCATTATCAAGATATAGGGCCCATGGCGGATGTGACCGCTCAACAGGATATGCTTACTCCTTCTAGCACCTGACACCACCTCTAGTATCGGAGGTCAGTGTTTGTTCTAATTTTAATTTGGAATTTATTCTTTATAGGATTTATTAGAATGATAACTTGTTCATTTGAGAGATGAAATGAAATTTAACATTACGCAGCGGTGGTCAAGTGTTAGAGCGTTCGCCTGCGGAAGGTCGGGGTTCGAATCTCGTCCGCAACAAACCTAAGTCCTTAAAACAGGTAGTGACAGTTCCATCGCCAAACTCTCGACATCAGGTGTGAATGTCCCGGGTCCTCGGAGATGACCTGAAAAGTGTCACACTAGGTGTGGCACGCTAAAAAAAAGAAAACCCTCACTGCTCAATGGCCGTAAGCTCTGAGCATAGGCCTGAAGCCCTTCACCGGTATTGGAGATTCTATCTCCATATGAGTGAAAAATTCTCTCGAGGGACACTAAACAAGATACAATAAATCAATCATACGCAATAGTTTCTTTAAACTCAAAGTGAAAGCCGTCCTAATGATACCCCCCCCCCCCCGGTCAGAAATGAATGACATACTCTGTATAAAATTCTGACTGTTAGAAAATCCGATGGCCCACGTTCTCATTTTGAAGCGATGGCACTAAGATCTTTTGTTACATATTTACCCCTTTATCTAGTGGGTATCATCTTTCCAATTCCACGCACCAACTAAACCCTGAATCTGCCGCATACAACTGAACAAAACGCGTTGGTTATATATATTATTATCATAAAATTATATGTAACCACTATGGGAGATTCCCCCCCCCTCTCTCTCTCTCTCTCTCTCTCTCTCTCTCTCTCTCTCTCTCTCTCTCCATATATACCTGTGTGCATATGAAAACATGGATGCAGGTCTATTATAAATGTGTGTAAGAACTGGTCGTGATTCATAAGAATAGTTACATGACTTTAATGATGATAATTGTCCTGGAGTAAGAGTATTAACATACGCCGACATTGAAACTGACCATACCAGTAAACGATCTGTGCTGATCGGAGTCTCCTCAATCTTCAGATAATCACACATCAATGTTATACATTTATTTCGTCTGTATAGCTTACGTTATTTAGATAATGACTGACAGACTCGGTCGAATGCAACCAGCAATAGGTGACGGGACTCCATTCAAACTTTCCTGTTCGTCTTTTTTATATCATGTACTTTTGATTTAATTGATGGTTGCGTTTTCTTCCCACGTAGAATGGTACGAGGAACGTGTCTTTTAGTACCATTTGTCTGAAGCACGCTCTCATA
>NC_079173.1:6140494-6400494 GCF_947568905.1 Ostrea edulis | reverse complement strand
CGTTATCTACACAGCTTAGTCCGCAATAATATATCCAAGTCGTCTTAGGCTGGCAAATACGTTTAGTACATGATGGTCCCTCGCAGTATCGTGGTAAGATTTCCAGAACTGTGTTCATTGACGGAGGTATAGATAAAACGGAGGAAAGGGCACTAAAGAAAAGCTTTATTCAAATGGCAGATTGGTCATTAAATGTCGACATATTGATTGGCTTCCAAGACTTTTCCTCATTATTCCTGTCTGAGAATTGAGGTAGTCTTGTTTTGTAGATGTCGAAGTACTTAATTTCTCACAGAGATCCCTCATTAAACGCAGAAATTGCTCAATCGATGCTCACTAAGTGTAATTTAGTTACTTTCTCTATTCATTTCTTAATTAGAACACAACGCTGGTGAGGAAGGTGTGACTACACGGATTGATGATATCTGACCATCTCCCACATATCGTTCTAGTTTCGCTTTCATGAGACTATAAATGATATTTTACTCTCCTAGTAAAACAACTCTCGCCGTTCTATCAGCTCGGGGAATTTGGATCGGATATTGTTCCATACGATGCTAGGACTGGATTTTATAAGAAGACTGGAAGATGTTGTTAAATCATTTTGTCTTGATAAGAGTTATGACATTGATCGCTGTATGTTATCTTCACCTCTTCATTCATGATGAAATGACTATCATTGCAATTGGTGAATATACTATCTACCAAAAGCAAAACATCGGAAATGTAAATATTATTGAAATAAAGATGTGGTTTTGTGAGGATATTGGGAACAGAGAACATTTTTGGGGTTATTAAAGGGCACTAGTAACTTGCTGAAATAAGCAATAGTAATCATATATAGCAATTTTGTAAATGAGAGCTTTATCGCTTTATGCACATTACATGTTGCACGTCGGAGTAAAACAGCACAGATGAGACAGTAATACTCATTATATGCATGATAATATTTTGAATCTATCAACACCATGAAACTTATGGTCTGTAGAGAATATGCCCTCTTAATAACTGCATTTTATGGATGACCTTTTGTATGTTATTATAAGAGGCGCTATCACGTGATCGGCTGGGAAGAATTATGACCATCATACATGCGGTACATACATTGATAGACAAACTCGTGAGCGATACGAACGAATGAACAGTAAATATTCTTTTTACAAAAAATATGTTTAGATAAATGCGAGATAATAGAAGCTGTTCTTTCCTATAATATATATTATAAGTGTTTAGTCTTTAGTTGTCGGTAGATATGAGAGCTGTTGTTTTCTATATAAGTGTTTAATCTTTAGTTGTCGGTAGATATGAGAGCTGTTGTTTTCTATATGAGTGTTTAGTCTTTAGTTGTGGGTAGATATGAGAGCTGTTGTTTTCTATATAAGTGTTTAGTCTTTAGTTGTCGGTAGATATGAGAGCTGTTCTTTTCTATATGAGTGTTTAGTCTTTAGTTGTCGGTAGATATGAGAGCTGTTGTTTTCTATATGAGTGTTTAGTCTTTAGTTGTCGGTAGATATGAGATATTTGATTTCATGAAGGTGATAAATACATGTAACAATACACAAAATCTTAAAGGGTATAGAAAACAAATGTTATGACGAGTGATGTAATGTAATTATTCAAAGCGTTCAAGGGAATTCTTCGGGAAAAGTTTCATAATTGCACTTTAAAAAGCTTGAAGGGAATGTCTACAACCGAATTTCATAACAAAAGTAACGTTCTTTTGCTAAGTTTATCTTAACCTGTAAATGTTAAACACATTTTAATCATCGATGTACTCCAACTTTCCATTACACTCTGTATATTTTCCGATATTTTCAGATAATGACTTGCGTTCCAAAATACAATTTAGATACGAGGGTATTTTAATTGAGCAACATTGCAAAACACATTATCTCAAATTTGAGAAAGGCGAAACGGCTAAAGTGCACAAGCAATTTATATGTCAGATATTCTGAATGAATCCTCGTGTAACCATTGTAACACGGCACTGTATGTATGACAAACTATGTATTTTCAAAGTGAATAAATATTCTACATCATAGTATATTATTTCAAAAATATATAAACCACAACTTAGTAGGAAAATAAAAAACAAATAAAAAATGTATCAAAATAAATTCAATAGCATTGTTAAGGAAACTTTTTTTTAAACTTTCGTATCATATTCAATGTTTTCTATTTCATTCTCAGTTACTCCATTCAGCACAGGCGTCAGATGAATTCAAAGAGAGTACGAGATGAATTACCCAGATGAAACTCCCGAGTCTCTTGTAGTGGTTTAAGTATTATCCTTTAAATTCTTGTGAAGGTTACTATCATGCCCTGCATCTTTACCATTAAAGACGAAATAATATTGACCCACTTTCCAACCAAATCATTAAATCTGGTCAGCAAGATTTATCTACCATACTATGACGTCATAAAAACAATGATATCATCGCTAAATTTCTAAATCAGTTAAGTCATATTCAATAGTCATTATCAAAACAGAGATCGTGGGTTGACTTAGAAGTGCTGCAGTTTGAACTGACATAGATACAGGGTGAGTTTCCTGTCAATCATCTTTCTCCCGTTGAGTCTCTGAAGGAAAACAGATTCACCGAAATTATGACGTGTTCACCGCTAAATTTCGCTTTTATTTTCACATTAACTGCATTACTATGACCGTGCCTGTGATTGTAGCAGAGAATTACACGGCTTTATTAGATTTGGGAACATCTCTGTACTTCAGCTGGTCAGCGGTGACCTTTTGTCGGCTTTATCGTCCCTGATGGGAGTTACGATAAATAGTCCGTGACTGTGCCCGTGCCTGTGATTACTAAGTTATATTAGAAATGACTATACTCTTTAGGAGCTTTGTCGTATCAGTTAATGTTTTACCGGTAAATCACATGAATGAATTGGATTAAGTGGGTTTTTTCTTTTGATAACTAAGTTGGTGGCACACTAAATAAACCGAACTAAAAGAAAATAAATCGATATGAATGCGATGCATAGATTGGTCTATTCACATATGGACTACTCTGGTTATTGCAAACAAAACGCGTAATGGCAAACCAAAGACGTCAAAAAGTAGACTGGAAAGCCAAAATAATGCATTTTAAAGATGTACAGTTATCATAATAACAGGATTCAAATACGATTCAAATGTGTGACAACGCGGTTAAAAGGTGTGACAACGCGATTGAAAGGTGTGACAACGCGGTTGAAAGGTGTGGTATGATGTATATAACGCGAATGAAACTGTTCAGTTGTAAATTGAGTTCTCTGCACGTTCCATTCACATTAGAAATGGTGCATATCATGCAAGAATAAATCGGGGATCAAAACTTGTTACCTCTGTGTTTACTAACGGGGACTCTAGTGTGGGTAGATATTTACATTTCTGATGTTTTTGCCTTTGATATATTTACAGATTGTAGTGACAGCCATTTATTCATGAACGCGCTGCAGTTGTGAACAGCTGTTCGCATTAGGAATGTCGTACGCCACAGTTCATTTTATCTTACTTAGATACCGTATTGAAAATATACATTAACGGCAAACTAAGAGCTCAGCTTGATGACAAACGGCAGGATGATTTCACCTTCTCCATCGGCAACTTCCCATATCTATGTGGTAATATTCCATTATCGCCTCCATAATTATGGTGTTTATATCTCTCAACTGATTATTATTATTATTATTATATTCATTTATAAAGTGCAAAATTACCTATAGTTTCTATGCGCTGTATAATGTTTCGATACGCAAGAGCTTGTTCTGCGTATGATAAGATTTTAAATCTAGGCAGGCTACTGAAACACAAGTTGATGTTACGGGAGTTTCAACAATCTCGTGTGAAGTCGGTATTTCGCAAAGTCTATATTATAACGATATAATTTGCCAATTCAACCTATCATTGGGTCAAATGTTGTCTGACGTGTTTCATACGGATTGATTGGCCGTTCTTGGCACACTGATTTTGACTAAGGATGGTTACGTTTGCCTGATCAGGTGCGGGGCTCCCGTCGGGTGTGACCGATCGACAGGGGATGCTTGCTCCTCCTGGGTTACTGGTATCACCTCTGGTATATCCAGAGTCCGTGTTTACCTGACTCTCAATTTGGTATTCCTTATAGGAGTCGTGAGGTTGATCACTGTTGGTTATATTTACCTTTCATTTACCTTTTTTCTTTACCTTTCATTCCCTCGTGTGTTTTCAAAAAAATGAATTTTATTTCGTTGATAACCGTTTTAAACATAATATGGGATAGATTATGACATACATGTTGAATGTACCTATTACACGAATTTAAAAAGGTAAATACATGTAAAATTGATTACCATGACTAAATGGGTTTGGGGGGGGGGGGGTGACTTAAACAAACCGACAAAATACATGTAAGAGACCCATGCACAACCATGAGAAGCAAACCTTGTTGTGTTGTTTATGCTGAAAAGTAGCCATACACAAAATTTGCAAGAGTGGTTGGACCGGGTCTCCGTATTTGATTTGGGTAGCCTGGAACCCTTTTATTTCATTTACGCAATAAGGAGACCCATTCATTTTATTTGGGAGGAATGAAATTTAATCCACTTGAACCAGTCAGAGCGTACAACATGCAGTTAAAATGATTACAATGTAAAATATAACAAGTCTATTTCAATTTTTGAAAATATATCAAATGTCCTAGTCTGAGCTTCTTTACACCGACATGCATATAATGGAGCGGTAAAATGTAGCGCGCACCATTCAATGTGAAGCGGCTCTAGGCATATCTTCTCATATACATGCATATAATGGAGCGGTAAAATGTAGCGCGCACCATTCAATGTACCATGAAGCGCCGCTAGGTGTAACTTCTCATATACTTTTAAAAAAACTATATACATATACATATATCAAGTAAATTCTACTGTGGAGGCGCTGGGGAGTCGCTTACCTCACTGATCCAGCCTCTTTTTCCTATATGACCCTGTCGTTACGCCTGCTTGACATTATGATTACACGTTATTACACGTTGTTCTGCGTTATTATGCCTTTGCTCTGCGTTACTACATCTCTGTTTTGCGTTATCTTGGCTTTCTTTTGCGTTATTATGTCATTGTGTTGTGTTATTGCGTCTTTGTGTTGCGTTATGTCAATATATTGCGTTATTATGTCAATATGTTGCGTTATTATGTCAATATGTTGCGTTATTATGTCAATATGTTGCGTTATTATGTCAATATGTTGCGCTATTATGTCAATATGTTGCGTTATTATGTCAATATGTTGCGCTATTTTATCATTGTGTTGCCTTATTGTGTCATTGTGTTGCGTTATTACGTCTTTGTGTTGTGTCATTGCATCTTCATGTGGCGTTATTGCGTTATTGTGTTGCGTTATCATATCATTGTGTTGCACTATTGTGTCATTGTGTTGCATTATTGTGTCATTGTGTTGCTGTCATTGTGTTGCATTATTATGTCAATATGTTGCGTTATTGTGTCAATATGTTGCGTTATTATGTCAATATGTTGCGTTATTGTGTCAATATGTTGCGTTATTGTGTCAATATGTTGCGCTATTTTATCATTGTGTTGCCTTATTGTGTCATTGTGTTGCGTTATTACGTCTTTGTGTTGTGTCATTGCATCTTCATGTGGCGTTATTGCGTTATTGTGTTGCGTTATCATATCATTGTGTTGCGCTATTGTGTCATTGTGTTGCATTATTGTGTCATTGTGTTGCTGTCATTGTGTTGCATTATGTCAATATGTTGCGTTATTGTGTCAATATGTTGCGTTATTGTGTCAATATGTTGCGTTATTGTGTCAATATGTTGCGTTATTTTATCATTGTGTTGCGTTATTGTGTGATTGTGTTGCGTTATTGTGTGAATATGTTGCGTTATTGTGTGAATATGTTGCGTTATTGTGTCAATATGTTGCGTTATTTTATCATTGTGTTACGTTATTGTGTCAATATGTTGCGTTATTGTGTGAATATGTTGCGTTATTGTGTCTATATGTTGCGTTATTGTGTCAATATGTTGCGTTATTTTATCATTGTGTTGCGTTATTGTGTGAATATGTTGCGTTATTGTATGAATATGTTACGTTATTGTGTCTATATGTTGCGTTATTGTGTCAATATGTTGCGTTATTTTATCATTGTGTTGCGTTATTGTGTGATTGTGTTGCGTTATTGTGTGAATATGTTGCGTTATTGTGTCAATATGTTGCGTTATTTTATCATTGTGTTGCGTTATTGTGTGAATATGTTGCGTTATTGTGTGAATATGTTGCGTTATTGTGTCAATATGTTGCGTTATTTTATCATTGTGTTGCGTTATTGTGTGAATATGTTGCGTTATTGTGTGAATATGTTGCGTTATTGTGTCAATATGTTGCGTTATTTTATCATTGTGTTGCGTTATTGTGTGATTGTGTTGGGTTATTTTGTCATTGTGTTGCATTATTATGTCTTTGGTTCGCAGCATCAGACCATTGTTTTGTATTGTTAAAGTTATCTTTATTTTTTTGCATTATGACGCATATCAATTTCGCTTTATTACAAGTTTGATTCGCTATATTGCATCTTTGTTTCGCTTATCTAATCATTTGTATCGCATAATCAATCATTTGTTTCGCTGAATCAATCCCTTAAGCCACTATATCGTACCTTTACTTTACGGTACTAGACTTCTGTTTCTCAGTATCGCACCTTGACATTCCTTCGCCTCGCCCAGTACGGGGTTCCATTACACACCCTGGGAGACCCCGTGGTATGCCACAAACTGATTATGCAACTATAATAATATAAGGTTTTCCGAAGATACTTCGTTTAATCTTTTTCTTTGCGTTTAGATGACTTTAATAACTGTTCCGCAATCAAATGAGAATGAAATGCCATAAATATTCTGATAGTGTCACTGATTTTAGAATTATAAAACCGAAACCTTATAGTGATAGACGACACATGCTTAAATTGAAAAATAATTCGATCTGGCGCTCAAATATTATAGACAATTTCTTCAATCTCAGAAATGTTGCATACTGAAATCAGATTTGGGAATATGATGATGCAATCACTCACCACTAATGGATGATTAGTATCGTTAAAATGTCGTCTTACCGCCGGTACCAGCAGTGGTGGAAACTCTAACAGTAAATAATCGATTCCAATACTAACTACATTTTTTCACGTGTGAACGGCTTATTGAAATGTGCGTGATCTTATACCGAGGCTGAAATATTGTCCGAGTTGTACTAGATATATCTAAGTATGTATGAACGCAAAATCCATTAATGTTCGCAGACACATTCATTTTCAAGTTCGTCAGAGACGAGAATAAGTTGAAATGAAAATTATTTCTTTGTAAGCGGTATTTTAGAACTAAAGCTGTTTGTTTAGGTATCTAATATTACCTAGTGCCTAGGGGTAGGACAAATTTATATCTGTGCTTCCAAAAATATTCCATCTCTAAAAATTGCTTTCTTCTCATTCATCTATGATACGCATTGATTCGCTATTAGTATTACCTTTTTAGACACCGTGATTATTCCGTGTAAATTGCAGACAATGGAATATTTGATCAGCAGTTTTTTTTTTTTACATCCGGGATCTTGGAAACGAGCTCATACCAAGTTGTCATAAAGCCAGCGGGGAGGTCTCGAGATCTATTGATAATTTTCAATATCATTTCTGGTTTGATGAACACTGATGAAGTCACCAACTGTATTTTATTTGCTGTAAATTGCGCTATTGTCAGTGCGTTATTGTGAAGTCCAGCTCATTTTCTAATGCATCAGTTTCAGCTTACGACGGGGTGATTGTGTTATTGCCAATTACCAAAAAAAAAAAAAAAAAAAAAAAACAACAACAAAAAAAGAGAAAGAATCATAATTTTAAAAAAATCAGTTAGATGATAAATTAGCTAATGGCTATGTCACCACGTTATCAATTGGTGCGAGTGGTGGAAATTGTTCCTCCAAATGTTATAATGATTAAATTACAGATTTTGAAATATGATTAAACAAATCGGTAATTTACTTTAGTTATTGGCATGTCATGTATATAGATGATATTAGATTCTTATGCAATGCACTGACGTTTGTATTAAGGGCGCCAAATATTCAAATGCGCAACGGCATTCATTTTGTTTCATCTTACCGGTTGCCAAGAAAATCTGGCCTCAAGACCATAAACTGAGAATAGGCTTGAATCCAAATTTTTATTACTTATATCTAGCACATATTTTTAAAAACTACTGGTTTATAAAAAAAAAAAATATGTAAACATTTATGAAAATTAAGTTAATTGGATTCTAAATTTAGACTTAAGTCTATTCTTGGTTTACGGTCTTGATATTTCTTCTAAGGGAAAGAGAACCCATCCGGGATCTGGAAACAAAGATATTACATATATTGTAGGAGTTATGAGATTGATCACGGTTCGTTATCTTCACCTTTCATTGTTAAATTGTTATGTTTTGTAGGGGCTGAATTTTAGTGAAATTTATTTGCCCCCCCCCCCCTCCATCCTACAAATTTCCCACCACGATATATATCCGTGATATGTCAGTTTACAAAAACCACATCCACGAAATGATACAATTATCATGATTAACGTTTACTGGACACAAGAGGGGGGAAAGTTAGAGCATTGATTTGAAATTGTCAACCGGTTCTTGTAAAGAGTTATGTCGACTTACAAGCGGGTCATGGCAAATCCCTCCAAAATAGCCTACAAAATCTACAACCGACTTATAGGCGAACCGATCGCATTGTAAAATACCGGATCATCAACACAAATTAACCTTCCAGAATTCAAATGACTATTCATTTCGAAGAAGTTTCAAAGTATGAATCTGTATTACACAACAATGATTATCAATTTATATGTATATCATATTGCATTGTTTCGACACCATCTCTATTTATTTACTTTATATTATATAACTAAAATAACGAAGTACCTTTAAATATTACTACGATCAACGATCAGTTTTATAGTTTCATATCTGGTAATTAACAAGAAGAAATATGGATGTATAATTGTCGACAAACCCAGTCTACATGTATATTTCATCGTAGATATAAAAAAAAAAAAACCAATCCCTCATCGTAGAAATCCAATACACTAATAATAATTTAAATCGTATCAAGGAAGATAAAATAAACAAGCACAAAAATGTCTGATTGTGGAGATAACTTGTGGACTCTATAAATTTAAGAGTATACATGTAATTATGGATATCATGCATGTCAAGTAGCATGTCATTAATTCATTTTCTTTCCTCTCGGTCTTGGAGAGTTCCCAGCAAGAAATTCATTTGCTCGTATATGTTGATTCAATGCGTATAAACTATAATCCCGGAAGGGGTTTGTTTTGAATTAGGCATTTTAATATGATTTCCAAACACTTGATTTTCATTTTCATGATATACAGGATAACAAAGGGGATATCATATTAAACGGAACGCCTGTATGTATATATTCATGTATATTCAATAAATTCTTTTTTCTTGGTATCGGGGTAGAACAAAGTCAAAAAATAAAATCCAATACTCAAACTTTTATCAATAGCGCTTTCGCCTTGCGGGCTCATCAGTAGATTAATGACGAGCCCACAGGGCAAAAGCGCTATATAGATAAAAGTTTGAGTATTGGATTTTATTTTTTGACTTTATGCACACACACACACACATACACACACACACATATATATATATATAATATTTATATTTCCAGACGTGTTTCATTATTTAGCTAAATAGAGAGATCGTTTGTTTGTTTACGTCCCGTCGAGAATTTTTCACTCGTACTTAGACGTCATCAGCTGTAGGTCAAGTACCACAGATTTAGACCTATGTCGAGCGCTCAAAGCTGTAGCAATGGAGGTTCTTTAACATGCCAACACCTACCCATCGTCGGAAACCCACGGTCAGTCTCTCCACATTTACCTCGTAGTGCGTTCGACCGTGGGTATCCCACGATGATGCCACTCCAACACATGACAGCCTTTAATTGAAATCCTTTCAGACCTTGTATCGTAAGGTCAACCAATTCTGCAGGCTGCCTTCGTTGCCGCACTTTCTGCTGTACTTTGAACAAGTCTTGCTGTATGCACAGTAGTTGAAGGGCTGCCACTTATACTACGTGTCCTGAGTAAGGCTGCAGTATAAGCAATAGTCCGAGGCTGGTCAGTGTAAGGCTGACAGTCAACCTACCCAGTCATTAGATACTAGTGTAAGGTTGACAGTCTATCTACCCAGTCATTAGATACTATTGTAAGACTGACAGTCATTAGATACTATTTGTAAGGCTGACAGTCATTAGATACTATTTGTAAGGCTGACAGTCAATCTACCCAGTCATTAGATACTAGTGTAAGGCTGACAGTCATTAGATACTATTTGTAAGGCTGACAGTCATTAGATACTATTTGTAAGACTGACAGTCATTAGATACTATTTGTAAGGCTGACAGTCATTAGATACTATTTGTAAGGCTGACAGTCATTAGATACTATTTGTAAGGCTGACAGTGAATCTACCCAGTCATTAGATACTATTTGCTTCCATTTAGTCGTCGTGATTATTAACCTAGATAAGGTTAGGCCATACTATTTGTATATATTGGCAGGCCTTTATTTCAATCATTTTGCTCAGCATTTATCAAGGAAAATTTTTATATTAAAGTTTATTCCCCAAACCGTTGAATTGACAAGGCACGAGCCCTGGTAGGTACTGACGACTAAGTCAATACGTTGCGCTAGGTACTTCAGGAACAATCGTATATTTCATATTACACAAATACATGGCTTCGTTGGCCAAACCAATGATTTATATTACTAAAATCGTTTATGACAGTAAGCTTCATAAATGAAATTACGACCCACATGATATGGTAGAAAATTTCCCAAATCCTGATTTATTGCAGAGATTTCAATAATCCAATTCACTGAAGGGATCAACTGCGATCTTGATAAATGTCAGACGTATGTAATAGCATGATGATGTATCTTATCTAACGTAGTATTAAGAGTAATATATAGGTGTACGGGAAAACGAACGCCGACATTGTCCATAAAACGATGACAATATGTCATTTATTCTTTACAGTTAGCAGAGTAAATAGATCTACATACTTCACATCCAAGAAGCAGAAACAGAGAAAGACAAGCGAGATTTCGGCATGTTTCACATATCTGTTCAAATACCGGACGAAATACGACACAGTGAAATGGTAAATGTTTTTACCGGAATCAGATTTAGCATCGAAGCTAAATATTGTTTGAAATACAGATTCACTTGGCCTCCCGGGATAGATCTACATATCAGTTTGTTTTCTATTTTATATGAATAGGGTTCCTCCATTAACAATTATTTATTTGTTTGTGAAACACTGATGTCCCTGTATAGCAACAAAGTACATGTGTAATTCTTGTACTGAAAGAAAAAGCTTGTCAAAAGGAACATGTGAAATATGAAAGCCCTATCACCTCACATTCAAAAGTTATGGCCAAAGTTATATACATGTACTTTTGCGGACAGAGATATTAATTAATTGATTGTATCTTGTTTAACGTCCCTCTCGAGGATTTTTCACTCATATGGAGATGTTACCAAGACTGGTGAAGGGCTTCAATAGGCCTTTGATCGGCGCTTACGGCCATCGATCAGTGAGGACTCTTAAGCGTGCCACACCTACTGTGACACCGGACATCGATTTTTAAGGTAATCTCCGAGGACCCTTAACATTCACACCTGATGCCGAGCGTTTGAGGATGGAACTGTCACTACCTCTTTTAACGACTTAGGTTTGTCGCGGCCGGGATTCGAACCCCGGGCCTTCCGCATGCGGGGCGAACACTCTACCCTCTTAGACCACCACAGCGGTTATAGACAGAGAGAAAGACAGAATGATCGATCAAAAGTTCTACACCCGAGAATCTCCGACTAAAGAGGCTTAAAACATTCGAATTTTGATCAACAGAGTCTCTTAGATATTAAATCATCAACATTCTTTTGGTGACGTCAATGGTGATTGCTAAAGTTGCTCCCAGCGTCAGTGGGCATTTTGACAGTTTCTAAGTCAGTGTATATTGTAACGTGCTTTTTCTAACGTCATTGTATATTGTAACATGCTTTTTCTAACGTTAGCGTGTATTGTAACATGCTTTTTCTAACGTCAGTGTATATTCTAACATGCTTTTTCTAACGTTAGTGTAGATTGTAACATGCTTTTTCTAACGTCAGTGTATATTGTAATATGCTTTTTCTAACGTTAGTGTATATTGTAATATGCTTTTTCTAACGTCAGTTTAGTATAGTAACATGCTTTGAGCCATATATCTTGATAAGAGAAAAAGGAGTATTCGTAGACAAAATCAGTGTGCCAGGAACGGCCTAACCATTGGTATGAAACATGTCAGACAGCATTTCACACAATAACAGGCTGCATTGACAAACTACATCGTTATAACGACCATACAATTTGCGAAATGCTGACTTTGAACGAGACTGTTAAAACTACTGTAATATCAACTTGTATGTCAGTAGTCTGCCTCGTTTCATTATCTTATCTTACGCAGAACAACCTCTTGCGTATCAAATCAGCTGAGAGATATTAACACCATATGCAGGTGATAATGAAATATTGCTATAAGAATATGGGAAGTTGACGATGAAAACTATCTACATTGTATTTGCTTATCTATCAATCGAATCATTAGAATTAGAATGTAGAGTCCCCCCCCCCAAATTTTTTTTTAAAAAACCACCCACATCTTTTACGCTGACATAAACGCACACACTGTGAAATCTATTTAGAAAGCACTGTTCATTGCAAACAGACACTGGGATCTATTTAGAAATCACTGGAAACGGTTCATTTCTAACATAGACAATGGGATCTATTTAGAAATCACTGGAAACGGTTCATTTCGAACATAGACAATGGGATCTATTTAGAAATCACTGGAAACGGTTCAATTCTAACATAGACAATGGGATATATTTAGAAATCACTGGAAACGGTTCATTTCGAACATAGACAATGGGATGTATTTAGAAATCACTGGAAACGGTTCATTTCTAACATAGACAATGGGATCTATTCAGAAATCACTGGAAACGGTTCATTTCTAACATAGACAATGGGATCTGTTTAGAAATCACTGGAAACGGTTCATTTCTAACATAGACAATGGGATCTATTTAGAAATCACTGGAAACGGTTCATTTCTAACATAGACACTGGGATGAATTTATTTAGAATGGGATGAATCTATTTAGAAATCACTGTTCATCGCAAACGTAAACAATGTGAAATCTATTGATAATTTACTGTGGATTGCAAACGTAAAAACTGCGAAAGCTATTTCAATGTGAATTTTATTATTTTAGAAACCCTGTTCATTGCAAACGTAAACAATGTGAAGTCTATTTAGAAATCACTGTCCACTGCAAACGTAAAAGAAAAAGTGATGAACAATATATGTTGCCATGACAACGGAAGTCGCAGACAAGGAAATCAAGTACTTGTCGTTATGCATAATAACTATTACAAGCGAACAGTTTTGTCTTGATCGGTCAGGGTAATTAAATATATGTATATTCGCTGATTTATAACGTGCTGACGTTTAAGTGAATTTTTCTCGCTATGCACGGTCGCCAAAATACTCCTCAGGTGGATCAGCTTTTACATAATTGGTGATCGATATATTGCAGTTCACAACATAGTACAACCCATAAACCGATAATATATCCATCACACACAATCTGACGTATTCTCAAATACTTCAACTTGAATCATTTTGATTCGCGAGACTGTTTTTTTGTCTGATTTATCAACGAGACATATTGTATAACCGGCATTTCGTATAGGAAAACATCCGGAAAAATTACAATCGCGAAATATACATTTACGTGCATACCGTATTTAAGAGCTATTTTTAGCGAGACACAGCGATTTTTCGGTAATCTATGGATATATATATTTAGCGAGAGTTAATTTTAGCGACTTAATAATTCCATAGCTATATTACCTCCAATATGACATAGATATTTGCGATGTTCAATTTTAGCGATCTCAACGCTAATAATGCCAAAATGAAATCCTCGCTAAAAAATCTGCTTATACGGTATATCATATAGCGGTTTTTTTCCCGCAGGTGATAAATTTGGATTATTTTAGCGGTTAAATAACTTTTTGTCAAAATTTCATTCGCTAAATATGCAACCAATAGTGACTTTAGTATTCGCAAGAGAGGTAACTTTTTTGCCCGCCAAATCTATTCCGCTAAATTATCAGCATATTTTTTAGGTAAGAAATCGCCAAAATGTAGACCCTCGGAAAAAATACGCTGTTTGATAGGTACATGTATAATGCAACCGCTGAATATTGAAACGCAGATTATAATGCTAGCCTACTATTTAAGAATCTCACTCCTAATATCTCGTAACCGCCGCAGTTGCCTAGAAGTTAGAGCGTTCGCCCCGCATGCGGAAGGCCGGGGTTCGAATCCCGGCCGCGACAGACTTAAGTCGTTAAAACAGGTAGTAACAGTTCCATCGCCAAACGCTCGGCATCAGATGTGAATGTCACGGGTCCTCGGATATGACCTTAAAAACAGATGTTCCGTGTCACATTAGGTGTGAAATGCTAAAGAACCCTCACTGCTCAATGACCGTAAGCGCCGAGTAAAGACCTAAATCTGAAGTCCTTCAACGATCATGGTGACGTCTCCATATGAGTGAAAAATTCTCGAGTGAGACGTTAAACAAGATACAATTTAATATCTCGAGAGGGATGTTAAACAATACACAATCAATGAATACAATTTAAATACCGAGCGTTAGGCAAGAAAACAATCACTATTGTATGTTTATATGCAATTTCCTTTTGTTTTAGCAATCTAGAAGAGGATAGAACTTTCTTCACATTGCATACTATTTTTAAACAGGATCAGATAAAAGTGAAAGTTTTCCTTCTTTGATGAATGTTGAAATACATTCCATTCAAAAACATACAATAACATATAATAATAAGATATATTGTATCTTTTATACTCATCACAGGCAGCATCTAGAATTTCTTAGACAATCTTGCAGATCCCCTTGCAGTATGAGCAGTTGGAAACTACATTTGTACCACAGTGATTTCAAAATAAATACACGGTTAACAACACACTGTATTTATACAAAACACTTCAAATAAAATACATGTAGCATGCACTTTGCTTAGTTTATAAAAATCATTCCATTCTCTTTCATATGAATATCAATTACAGGGCCGTAAATTAACCTTCAATTTGGAGGAGGCAGGAAATTAGGCGGGGGTCTGGGGGCCGCCCAGGCCCCCAGACGCTGAGCACATTTTGTGCACACTGAACACGTTTCGTGCAAAATCCTTGATTCTAGGGCCTTCTAAGATGTTACTTGACTAACTCATTCTAAAAGAAAGATTTGGAATGCTTTTTAAGGGAGGTATCATGTTCTTAGTTATTGGAAACAACATAAATTCTAATGAACTTTAAATTTTAATTTTTTTTGGCTCAAAAGTTGGAGGAGGCAGCTGCCTCCTCCGCCTCCATGTTATTTACGGCCCTGCAATTACGCTGCATATTTAATGATTATTTAGAGGTGAATATGGACTTTTATTGCAGACATGCCCCCCGTCGTATCATCGCGAGGATGGTGATGACAATGATACGATGCTATGGAGGCGGTGCTACAATCGTACCATTGCCCTTTTTTGATATAGATATTTTCAATGTATTTACGCATGCGTGAACCTGCGGAAGAATGAAAGGAACATTTAGTCTTTAGCGCATGCGTAATCACACATATTATGGAGGGTGATGGTACTATGGCGATGATATGATGGGACACCTTGCAGTAATAGGATTCCATTGGCGAACAATTATAAATCAAAAGCAACAGAAATGTTGACAACCTGTGGTCAATGCATGAATTTTTTTTAAATGAAAGACATATCTATTAGTTAACATCGGTCAAATAGTCAACATTCATTGTTAAATCATACGTATGCACTTGAACAAGGCGATTCTTTATCTCCATTTTCAAAGTACTTTGAATGCATTTCTTTTATCCACGCCATTGTTACGTATCGTAAATAAATGATGTGGTGGAATTTGCACTATTCTGTATAGATCAGCCTTTGTCTTTATTTGATATTTAGTACGGATTTGTATTAATGAGAAACATCTTTCTTGACTATCCCATTGGCGCGTGACAGCTTCAGATCTAGCATACGATAAGATAGAAATAAATTGCCGTCCATTGATAGAGATTTTTGACCAAATATTCAATACTTTCAACGATAACGTAGGAAATGATTGTTCAATTAACGAACCTCTCACCAATAACATGTTGGAATGAAGCCTATTTGCTGACAAACTGATAATTAGACAAATTATTTTACTTTTGTCTCTCTGACAGGTCATCTTCATGTACTTCTAACAAATTCCAGCACGTTGTCCTTCTCAATCTGTTAGTAACTATAAAGGCATTATTTGAGGACTCTGTTAGTATGACGAATATAAACACACGTGACCCACTCATTAAAGTCCCTGCTGGTCTCTCATTGGCTAATTCGTCGTGCCAGATTTGTACTAAACGCACAGTGCGAGGTTGAAACGTCAAAAACAATTCAACAATTATTCTAGCGTAAATGTTCTAAATCATGGCAATGTAGAGAAATGTACTATAGAAGGTTTTTTTTTTTTTTTTTAAATTAATCACTTTATTGCTACAATTCAAACTAGTTAACCTTTACGTGAAATCAATCTTCGCTGATGAACGTTCGACTCTATTTCCCGTTCTCTACTATTTACAGGTAGAATACAATCACGTGACACTACTATTTACAGGTAGAATACAATCACGTGACACTACTATTAACAGGTAGAATACAATCACGTGACACTACTATTTACAGGTAGAATACCTGTACAGCAATACGTTAAAAGTTGGGACAAAGCAATGGGGAGGGGGAGAGGAGAGCGAAAAGAAGTGAAAGAACATCGGGGTGGAGGGAGTGGAGGGACGACAAACAAGAGCAGGAAGGGGTGAGGAGATCCTCCCATCTTCTTAGATTCTGGCAATGACAGCAGTACGGAGGATTAAATACTACTACTACTACTCTCTCTCTCTCTCTCTCTCTCTCTCTCTCTCTCTCTCTCTCTCTCAAGCCATATCAGACGAAATTTGATTGTTACAGGAACATTTTGGTTAGCGTTATGCTGTAGATACGTTACCCGGGAATGTCCCCTACAAAGGTCGTTAACCATTACTTCTTACCCTTAGTCTCTCTCTCTCTCTTACCCGGGAATGTACCCTACAAAGGTCGTTAACCGTTACTCATCTCATCCCCCCCCTCTCTCTCTCTCTCTCTCTCTCTCTCTCTCTCTCTGGAATGTCCCCTACAAAGGTCGTTAACCGTCACTGCTTATCCTTCATATTTCAAACACATCGAGCTGTTTTTGTTTACGATCATGAAATCTGGGAGTTAATTTTTTCCACGTAAGATTAATTTTTCAAACAATCGTTGACGGTTTTATGACTTCAAGGTTATCGGTGTCATGATTAATTAAAGAACAAAACGATATAAACTCGACCGAGTTGAAATGGGCATTTAATTGTCTATTTTTACCAAACCCTATAAATATTCAGCTGTTGGAGGAGTTTCTTCCTCTGATGTTTGTTTTGTATACCCATCTGAATTATTTAGGGAGAATATTCAAATTTCATATTAGTGATATTAACAGTGCTGTAAAATGGTTCAAACAAACAATTACACCGTTAAAGAGATACTTTGTCTACGCGCATGTTCCAAAAACAAAAAATCCTTTTCTGGTAAGATTTTTCTCTCTCTCTAAATCTCCGATTTACGACATCAGACCTAAGATAGTTTTTGAATATGACGTACATGTATATCAGAAACACAACCAGAAAAAAAAATATGTATCCTAAATAGTCACAGCTGTATACATAAGTTAGATTTAGTTTTATGACATTCTTGCTTGGTGCCTCTGATTATCTAGACAATTAAGGCTAAGGTGGGGTCTGTGGAACTTGAATTAAGAACTATATTTCATTCTCTCCATTGGAAACTTTGAAAGTACACTGTACTCACTTTTAACTCCACAGAACAAAAATGTTTCCAAAAACTATGGAAATACGCCGTAACTGATGATAGCAGCAAAGTATAGTTAGTGTAAAGTTGCATGAGTTGAACTTGCGATTTCTCTTGAGAAATTGAGATACCAACTTTCTCCTTATTATATGATCCGATATCTCTCCTATTTATTTGCCATTATGCACCATATTGCAACAATAATATTATATCAAAGCAAACATATTATGCAGAAATAACGATCAATGTGTAAAAGTCTAAAATTATCAGAGGAAATTCGGTAAAGATTGCATTTGTCAGTGTTTTTCCTATAATTCTACTTAGCAAAAAGACAGAAATAATTATGTTCATACAAATAGTTTATGGTACGGTTTATGACAGAAGTTGTAGCAAACCACAGGTATATGATTTACACCTGCCCAAATGGAAATTTAAGGATATATGCCAAGGACACATTGTGACCTTGAACTGATCTTATCACAAATCTGTCTTTTCAATAGCTGTTGGATGCAAAATAACTCATCTCGACGTGTTCAATGAATATGAGAATAATCGGTCTTTAAAACATTCGAACGACCTCAAAGTCTTCAGTTTCAGTTGCTCTACAAAATCGATTTTAAAATCTTATATTTCAAAAGACAATGCTGTTAATACATAAAAATACGCTCAATTTATCAGTGAATGGAATGCATATCACGAAATATGTACATCTGCAGAGCAATAAATCATCAAGATGTAAAATAAAAACTACCGTAACATGTCATATTGGGAGAAACTCATTCATTTTCTTCATTTTGAAAATATTATCCTACCAAATTGCAGAATCCCCATTATGTCCATTCTGTAGATGTGAGGTCTAGCGGTTTATTCCCAGTTGTGCTATAAAAGATAACAAATCCTAAACTACCCTGTAGATTGAGAGGAGTTCTAAAACGATTTCGCAATGAAATATCATATACATGTACTTGAAATTCATGAAATTGGAAAATTTTCGGACTGTGAATATTGATTGAATGAATATTGTTTAACGTCCCTCTCGATAATATTTCACTCATATGGCGACGTCACCACTGTCAGTGAAGGACTGCAAAATTTCGGCCTATGCTCGGCGCTCACGGCCTTTGAGCAGGGAAGGATCTTTATCGTGCCACACCTGCTGTGACACGGGACCTCGGTTTTTGTGGTCTCATCCGAAGGACCGCCCCATTTAGTCGCCTTCTACGACAAGCAAGGGGTACTGAGGACCTTTTCTAACCGGGATCACCACGGGTTCTACATTTAGAAAGTTGAAGGAATATCACCATTATCAAGGCCCGTATACTTCTAAAAGGGTTAGAAAGCATGCCGCAAAATGCTTTCTCTCCTCATGACTTGAACGTCTTATTACAGGAGTGGATTCTACTCACCTTCTTAATCTTAATATATAGGCTATGAGAAGATATGAAAAGGTAATACTCAAGAAAATTTAAAGTTATGTTTTTTGTTTTTTTAAACTCAAAACTACGGTAGCGATATAAAAAAAAAACCTAAGGTAATGATAGAGAAAATCTTGGGTAATCTACGAGAAAAATTAACTTTGTGTTTAAGATAAAAGTAAGGTAATGTTCAAGAAAAATGGTAAGGTACTGATATTACAGAAGCTTATCTAATGATCAGATCAAGAAAACTCAAGAAAAGTCAAAGAAATGTTCAAGAAAAACTTTTTTAAAAACGTCCTAAAAATAATAAAAAGAATTAAACAATGTTAAAAAACAACAAATAAATTGTTCAAGAAAGGCACAAAAAAGGTTATGTCTGACTAAAACTAAGGTATTGTTCAAGTAAAAACTAAAACTAAGGTATTGTTCAGGTAAACACTAAAACTAAGGTATTGTTCAGGTAAACACTAAAACTAAGGTAATGTTCAAGTAAACACTAAAACTAAGGTAATGTTCAAGTAAACACTAAAACTAAGGTAATGTTCAAGTAAACACTAAAACTAAGGTATTGTTCAGGTAAACACTAAAACTAAGGTATTGTTCAGGTAAACACTAAAACTAAGGTATTGTTCAGGTAAACACTAAAACTAAGGTATTGTTCAGGTAAACACTAAAACTAAGGTAATGTTCAAGTAAACACTAAAACTAAGGTATTGTTCAAGTAAACACTAAAACTAAGGTAATGTTCAAGTAAACACTAAAACTAAGGTATTGTTCAAGTAAGAACTAAAACTAAGGTAATGTTCAAGTAAACACTAAAACTAAGGTAATGTTCAAGTAAACACTAAAACTAAGGTTATGTTCAAGTAAACACTAAAACTAAGGTAATGTTCAAGTAAACACTAAAACTAAGGTAATGTTCAAGTAAACACTAAAACTAAGGTAATGCTCAAGTAAACACTAAAACTAAGGTAATGTTCAAGTAAACACTAAAACTAAGGTAATGTTCAAGTAAACACTAAAACTAAGGTAATGTTCAAGTAAACACTAAAACTAAGGTAATGTTCAAGTAAACACTAAAACTAAGGTAATGTTCAAGTAAACACTAAAACTAAGGTAATGTTCAAGTAAACACTAAAACTAAGGTAATGTTCAAGTAAACACTAAAACTAAGGTAATGTTCAAGTAAACACTAAAACTAAGGTAATGTTCAAGTAAACACTAAAACTAAGGTAATGTTCAAGTAAACACTAAAACTAAGGTAATGTTCAAGTAAACACTAAAACTAAGGTAATGTTCAAGTAAACACTAAAACTAAGGTAATGTTCAAGTAAACACTAAAACTAAGGTAATGTTCAAGTAAACACTAAAACTAAGGTAATGTTCAAGTAAACACTAAAACTAAGGTAATGTTCAAGTAAACACTAAAACTAAGGTAATGTTCAAGAAAACACGAAGGTAATGATGAAAAGAACTAAGATGATGTTGAAAAAAAACGTACATGAGGCATGTAAACATGTCGGCTTTTATTAGTTAAACAACGACGACCAATTGCAATAAAGATTTCAAATAAAACGAAATAAGTTTCTCCCAATGCATTAAGCAGTTGCCTCTTCAAAGAAATAGCAATATCATTACTGTGCATGTCTATAAACTTAAATAACTGATTTCGAGCCATCGGAAACCTCAAAAACCTATACATTGAAGATGCATTCTGCCAGCGTTATTGTTGTATCGAATTAGTGTATCAAATTTTAGTTTATCACTTCCAACGACATTGCTTATGATCCATTAAACGAGACTTTTAGTCTGAATGTCTTTCTGATATTTCTTTATGAATCTAGGAATAGTTTTGAGTTACGCAGTCATGTGCCCGACTTTATATTAAGTTCAGTTTATTCACTGAAACCATAAGCAAGGTTACTTGATGTATAAGAACTCACAGTTATAAATTGAAAACAGATATTCTACAGGTCAGAGAAAAATACGTAAAAAATTATGGAAAAACCCAAAGAAACTGGCAGGTCTTATACAATGTATGAAAGTTGAAGATAATGAAGAGTGATCAATCTCATAACTCCTATAAGCAATACAAATAGAGAGTTGGGATACACCAGAGGTGGGTTCAGGTGCCTAGGAGGAGTAAACATCCCCTGTCGACCGGTCACACCTGCCGTGACCTACATCTTGATTAGGTAAATGGAGTAATCCGTAGTCAAACTTAGCGTGCCAAAAATTACGAGTATGTACAAACATTTCATTTTATAAATACTTGTAATAAACAAATATAATTTGTGTTAATGATTTTACATGAAGTTTTAACATTTGCGTACACTTGGGTTGATACAGTATCTATAATCTAGAAACTGTTTACATAGTTTTCGATAATGTCCCATACTCTAAAATATAGTGATATTCTTCGGCTACTTATCCTTGGTTAACATTGATCATGTGATCTTTCAATGAGTGGGGTACCTGTCCTTGTTTTGCCTTGGTCACGTGATCTTTCAATGAATGGCATGCCTGTCCTTGTTTTACATAGATACACGTAAAAGTTCTGCCTTATTTTTTTAGCTTGTTCATACAAGTGTTTCTTGGCCTTGAAAAGAATACGGATCTTGAAAATTATTAAATCATTTCACTTTTTCTATCACTTTGTTTTCATAACAAAACACATTTTAAGTAATGGACGTCGTGCGAATGTTAGATTTTTGTTAAAGCACGTGATAGCTAGTACAGTTTAACTTAGTACTAGGGGGTGGTTTCAAACTGTAGACTCATTAGATTTCTTTGAAAAAATGGAGATACACATACTTAAAGTGATATTACACGTGTAAATACGTGATGAATAATGTTAGGATCCATGTCCAATGTAGCCGAGTGCTTAATGAAAAAGAAATGCCACAAGCAGGTGTCACCATACTACCTAGCATATAGATGAGTACAAATACGAAACTAGAACACGTGGTCAGTAAAATGGCTGAAGAAATTCAGATTCAAAACTACATGGTTTAGAGAAAGGTCTGTTGATATGAAGGAAGCTGATGACCCCAGATAAAAGGTAAAATATAAGAAAGGTAGACATAGTTTTTTATCGTACATTACATCGCATGGTACTCTGATGGAGTGTGGGTGGTGCAGATTTAGCCCATATGAGAACAAATCAAAGCAAGAAGGAGGTATTTGCTCAGAGCATGTTTTTGCACTAACACCAGCATGTGTGGATGACGTGTAATTTTAGGGTCCTAATTTATTAGCTACATGAAATGCATGTACATGTAAGGGAAATATGATTTTTTAAAAAGCTTGTCATAACCGGACATGTTTCGTAACAAAAAACTCTCCCCTGTCACCCAAGCTCTGTGTTTTCTCCATGAAACAGTACGGTATGTGTGTATGTGCGTGCGCGCGCGTGTGTGTAGAGAAACCGATTTAGTACCATCAAAAATTAAGTATACCTATCTACTGTTCATATATGAGATACCTGTCTAATTTCTATAGTCAAAATAGTGTAATAAATACGTAAATACGAGTTCTCGTTTTATCATATTAATGAATTTTTCGATCAGATCCTTAAAAGAATTCGTATTGACATCCATTGAGGGAGATCAACCCCAAAGACTGCTTGCTGTCAATATCGATATATTTCCAACGGTCGGATTTCCTATCGCAGATACACAGTACCAAGACGGGAATGTTCTATTTTTAGGAACTAGGTAATTACGTTTCAAGAGCGGTGAGGTTATGACAAGATCAAAGCCCAGTAGTGATTTTGACACTATCAAGCTTTTTAAAAACATTGATGCTTTATATCATACATTTGGCAATGACTGGTAAAAGTTTGGCTAGGTATCAGATATAATGTGATGTCGAACACATGGGGTGAGGACATACGCGGTATTTCTCAAAAATATATAATTTTTCGTGACATATCACAGATAATTCGCTTGCATTTTCCTATCTCGTTTCTTTTTTAAAGACCTTTGGGGATCCGGGTTAGAATAGGTCCTTAGTATCCCTTGCTTGTCGTAAGAAGCGACTAAATGGGGCGGAATGAGATCGCAAAAACTGAAGTCCCGTGTCACAGCAAGCGTGGAACGATAAAAATCCCTTCCTGCTCAAAGGCTGTAAGCGCCGAGCATAGGCCTATAAATTTTGCAGCCCTTCACCGGTGATGGTGACGTCTCCATATGAGTGAAATATTCTCGAGAGTATTAAACATATTGAACAATATACAATCAATCTTTTTTAAAAATTCTATGGGGATATCATCATGTTCCTGGTTGTTGCAAGTAACCATGTCAAGTCAGCTCTGATCACTCTAATATTGTAGCAAAGGAGAAAAAAAACTTCGGAACAATCGGGTATCGAACCCGGGACTCTTGCATTTCTAGTTATATGATCTTTTATTATTTTTGTTTGATCTTTTATTGATTGTAATCTTCATACAATATCTACACATATTTGATAATGAGGATAACTAAAACCACACGAAATTTTAAATATAAACATCAAAACATAATCTGTTTCTTTGACTAGGGGATTTGGGTACAATAATTTTCTATAGAACAATTTTTTTCTGTTTTGAACAATACAAAGTTGATAATATTTGTGATTATATAAAATATAATGTCTTAATATACATTTGTATAAGCGAGATAAGTCAACCTTTTTGTTTTCTCTCTGTCAAATCCGGATTAGAATAAATCCTCAGTACCCCCCTTACTTGCCGTAAGGGGTGACTAAATGGGGCGGTCCTTCGAATGAGACCGCAAAAACCGAGGCCCCGTGTCACAGCAGGTGTGGCAAATAAAGATCCCTCCCTCCTCAATGGCCATAAGCGCCGAGCATAGGCCTTAATTTTGCAGCCCTTCACCGGCAGTGGTGACGTCTCCATGTGAGTGAAATATTCTCGAGAGGGACGTTAAACAACATTTAATCAATCAATCTCTGTCAAAATACGCTAAATCTACAGAGGGATATAAAACAAAACCTCACACATTGACGTTTTATGATATAACAACTGAACTACCCAGATCTATATAAACAAAGTATGTTAAAAATCTAATTCGGAAATCACACAGGAACTCTTCATATCGAGGAGATACAAAAACGTGATTTGATACCAAACTGATACGCCCAATGTTTACTAGCCTCATTACCCCCTATACATATTCAGTTGGTGTTGAATTTTGCCTGCCTCAAGCAAAAACAATGCAAAGTCTCCTCGGCAATGTTCTATCGTGGAGCATAAATAATTTTAGAGATAATGTTAGAAACAACGAGGGAAGTTCTACTGCTTTCATTACTAATGATATCTAAATGACAGTATTAGTGATTGCATTGGGGGAAATAAAACATTGGGGTAACGTGATATTGTAGAAGTGAATAAAAATTTTAAGCATTTGCTTCGGGTTAAGAAGAAATGAATGCTGCCACTTCGACAGAAATGATGCATTAAATAAGCCATTGTCGCTCTCCATGTTCAGTTAACTCATGCATGTACATGTATGCTATCCTAGAAGTATCCCAGGTCCTCTTCTACCCCATTAAATATTTACCCTTTATATGTCTCCATGGATGAAACAAATTGCAACGCTTCACGTAGTGTATCAATAAAATTCAATTTTCTCAGTATATATATATTTCGTGACATTTTCTCAGTATCTATATATTTCGTGATATTTCAGGTATAATTCACTTGCATCTCATTTTGTTTCTACAAAAAAAACCAAAAAAAACCCACTCATTAAAAATTTAGGTATATTACCAGGTATGTTTGATAGAGTTGATAGTTTCTGGTTGTGGTAAGTAAAACGTATAATAAGTCGTTAGGGATGACAGAAGTTTATACGTATATGAAAGGTAAAGATAACGAACAGTGATCAATCTCATTAACTCCTATAAGGAATACAAAATAAATAGTTGGGCAAACACGGACCCCTGGATATACCAGAGGTGGGATCAGGTGCCTAGGAGGAGTAAGCATCCCCTGTCGACCGGTCACACCCGCCCGAGCCCTATATCTTAATAACTGACAGGTAAATGGAGTAATCCGTAGTCAGAATCAATGTGCCAAATACGGGCTAACAATTGATACGAAACACGTCAGACATTATTTGACCCAATGATAAATTGTATTGGCAAACTAAATTGTCATAACGACCATGGAATTTGTGAAATGCCGACTTTAAACAAGACTGATGAAACCCATGCAACATCAACTTGTTTGTCAATAGTCTGCCTCGATTTAAAAACTGATCATAGGTAGAACAAGCTCTTGCGTATCAGTTGAGAGATATAAACACCATACGCAGGTGATAATGGAAAATTGCCAGATAGATATGGGAAATTGACGATGGAGAAACTGAAACCATTCCATGTGTCATAATGTTGAGTTGTTAGTTTACCGTTAATACTTATTTTCAATACATATCTAAGTACGAAACAGAAGTAGACGACTCTGTGGTGTGTTTTATTTCAAGATCACAGTGATATATCGAATCGACATATGAATGCAAATCATTATTGGTAATAGATAAAACGTCGTCGATACATGTGTATCTAAATGTCGAGTTGAAGGCCACGGCTAGAGATTATTTCCTCTCATGCAGAAGATTATGAATAAATTCTACTTCACGGGAATATAAAAAAGGTCAGCAAAGGAGTACAATTCGTGCCCATTGGAATTCCAACAGACTGTTGGAAGACCTGATCACTAAAGACTACGATATTGTAAAGGAAGAACTCCAGCATGTTTTTGATTTCAACTTTAGAGTAACTGTGCATGGAATCAGAGTGTGTTTAACAAAAGTAATTATTTGGATGATTGATCTCTAGATATGTATTTTCTATTTTTGTCGAAGAAGCAACTGTATATGATACATGTATCAGATATTCTAGTGTTTAATTCATCGTGATGAATGGTCGTGTAAAGTGTTGAAAAGTCGCATGTTTTGATGTTGATTTGAAAAAGCTATGCGATTTCAAATTTACTAAAAGTTCTTTAGAATTCTTTATAATCACATTTAATTTGCACCACTTCTTGCATATGTTCTAGCATAGTATGTTTGAAGTTTCTCCTTCACAGCTGTTAATATTTCCGTGAGGAGCAAAGGTAGGGGCTTGGTAGAGCACTTACTGGATCCAGCAATGTAGCTTCTTTGTAAGAGTTTTGGTGAAGTTTAGAAATCCAATATAGGTAGGGTAACTGATATTCATCCCACCCATTGGTTGGGATATCAAATGTGTCTAAAACTGAAGCATAGTTTTGAAGTTTGATTGATTGTATCTTGTTTAACGTCCCTCTCGAGAATTTTTCACTTATATGACAGAGGATGCTTACTCCTCCTAGGCACCGGATCCCACCTTTGGTGTGTCCAGGGGTCCGTGTTTGCCCAACTATCTTTTGTATTGCTTATAGGAGTTATGAGACTGATCACTGTTCGTTATCTTCACATTTCATGGATACATTGATTTTGTATAATTTAATCTTTCGAAACAAGTTTTTGAAGAATTTAATCTTGTTTTAAAAAGGGCAGATGGAGCTACTTAGTTATTGTAGCAAAGCAGGGATATTTGTTTTGGAACAATCGGGTTGTATATATGGATATCACGAATTCATAGTATCAATGGAGAAGAGAAAAGAATTTGGATGAGTCAGAGCCCAGGACCCTTGTAAGGAGATCTAACCACTGAGATACACAGACTAGCATACTAAGTATGGTAATTATTACTACACTGTGAAAGTTAAAGGTATCCCGGAATTTATGCAGGAACTCTTCATAAAGAGGAGATAATAAACGTCACGTATGACGTTAAATGAGAATGGAGATGGACTGTATCTATACATATTGTACAAAATATGCATTATTGGAGTATTACAGGAAAATATACAGTCAGAATTCAGCAGTTGCATTTTGTTTTACAAGCGTCTTCATGAATTCAAGCGTTTCTCGTATATCCTATAGCGAAGTAAAAGTTAGAACCGAAAAAAAGGTGATCGGTGAACCCTCTTCAGCAGTTCCGCGGAAATCTCGAATCTATAGAGACGATTTAACAGTTGTAAATGTCGACATATGATGACGAGTTTTCAGAAGAAGCTACATTCACACTCTTCGCTGTTACTGCTTTTCATTATATTGTCATAAAGTTCAGAGAAAGGAACATATTATTAATCTTCAGTATAATACACTTTGTTAGCTAAGTAAATCTACATGGTGTCAACTATGAAGTCATGTATAAGTGGATTTTCCCGTGGGTTTTTTTTTTAAAGTAGTAAAAGACACACATTTTCAAAACATTTTGAATTTTAGAAAATGCATATAATTACATTATGATTATATCATACTGTTCCATACATCACCTACCACAAAGCAAATTATTACACCACGCACATCGTAATGTCTGAAAGTTGACATGGGAAACTATTGTGGGCAACGAGTGAAAAAATGAGGGAAATATATTCTCTTCCATTGAGGTTTCTTAAATGTACTATTAAACTATTACATCTTGTTGACGTCATAATTCCGCAAAAGAGAACTTGTTTGCCTCAATGGATTCTGAATTGTTGTATACAGATATATTTAACTTTTATTTATACCACTGAGGATATTTCCGTTTTTAGGGTCATTGCGTGTAAATAGTGAAAATATCATAGACTCTTCCTTTATCAAACTCGGACAACGATTTATTGATTGCTGAGACGGTCCCTCCACTTCCCATAAACTATGTCATATTAAGTAACAGATTCTAGAACAACTTTATCGATATTAACATTGATTGTAATCATTACAGAAGCAGACGACCAAACCAAATATGAATACAAAGACACATTGTATTACTAGTGTTTTCAAGGGACATCATAATCATCATACTTCTATACTCTTTATTATGAAAACATAAGCGTCTTTAATGTAGAAATTTGCATGATAAATCTTGATATCCCTCGATCCGGTTCCCACTAATTTCCTCCCTTATAATAAAAACATCTCCGAAAAAACAATAAACCTGATTCCGATGCAGTGTAGCGCTGAAAGTTGCCATTGAGAAATATTTAGAACATGAGAACAGTTAGCTTTGTTGATACGAAATCTGTCAATTATAGATGCACCTAAAAGTGTTTTACAACCATGATCTTTTTTGGAGAGAGAGAGAGAGAGAGAGAGAGAGAGAGAGAGAGAGAGAGAGAGAGAGAGAATTCTTCAATCAAGCTTAAGAAGAAAAATGAGTGTTTGCTTTGAATGCCGATTCCGACCTTGTATGTTTTCTTTCGTTATATTTTTGGAACATCAGAATGTAATGAGTTCCCCATCGGACTAAGGCGGTTTTCAAATGATTCATTCGCATCAGGTATCCCAATATCTGACGTCACAATCACAGTCGATTTAATTAATCTAAGGATGTTAAGCACTGAAGATAGACATGAGAGTCTTTTAATTAATTGCAACGGAGGAAAATGAGCCGGAGAGAGAGAGAGAGAGAGAGAGAGAGAGAGAGAGAGAGAGAGATGCAGGGACAACAATTGAAATACTTGGAATCGTCCCCGAGGATGTTTTCCTGTTCCTTTTAACTGCTTAGCCTTGGTGAGTGTACATACACCCGTCCAAATTTCAGAAAAAAATCTTCTATTGGCTTCGCAGAAGTGTGATAAGATAATTTTCATAGTGCCATCACTCCAGAATGTCCCACCGTTCCTGCTGAAATAGATACAGTTACTTATCTACCTTCATATACTCTACGTAATAATAAAACCACGAGCAATATCACAACACATATATTCATTGTTTGAAATTAATAAAATACAAGCATCACAACATCACAAATAGCCACCGTTTAATATCAAGCAACATCGCAACATCGCAACAACTCACACATTCACGTGCACCGTTTAATATCAATAAACAAGCAACATCGCAACAACTCACACATTCACGTGCACCGTTTAATATCAATAAACAAGCAACATCGCAACAACTCACACATTCACGTGCACCGTTTAATATCAATAAACAAGCAACATCGCAACAACTCACACATTCACGTGCACCGTTTAATATTAATGAAGGGTGAAGATAACGAACTGTGATCAATATCATAACTCCTATAAGCAATACCAAATAGAAAGTTGGGCAAACACGGACCCCTGGATATACCAGAGGTGGGATCAAATGCCTTGGAAGAGTAAGCATCCCCCACCCCGTCGACCGATCACACCCACCGTGACCCCTATATCCTGATCAGGTAAACGGAGTCAAATCCAGTGTGCCAATAACGGCCAAACACGTCAGACAGCATTTTACCCAATAATAGGTTGTATTGGCAAATTAGATCGTTATAACGACCATAAAATTTGCGAAATGCTGATTTTAAACGAGACTGTTGAAACTTCTGCACCATCAACTTGTTTGTCAGTAGCCTGCCTCGATTTAAAAACTGACCATACGCAGAACAGGCTCTTGCGTATCGACTCAGTTGATATAAACGAATAACATCAGAAGAAGTCGCATATCCACCGTTTATACGAGCAACATCACACATATTTTACTGTTTGGTATCAATAAGTAAGCAACATCGCAACAACACAAATATTCATGATTTGATATCAACAAACGAGCAACATCGCAACACACATATTCATTATATAATACTAATGAACGAGCAACATCACAAATATTCACCGTTTGATATTAACAAAAATAGCAGTCCCGCAACAACACACGTATTTACCGTTTAATATAAAAACGAGCAACATCATTAACCGTTTAATCTAAAAACGAGCAACATCATTAACCGTTTAATATAAAAACGAGCAACATTAACCGTTTAATATAAAAACGAGCAACATCATTGACCGTTTAATATAACCCCCCCCCCCCAAAAAAAACGAACAACATCACAATGACACAAATATTCACCAATTTCAATAAACGAGCACCATCACAACAACTCACATACATGTATTCATGTAGATAAACAGTTTTATATTAGTTTTTTTCCTGAATGACATATTAATTGATTGGGTACTATGCATCCTACGAAGTTTTCGCCTATGATTGCTTGTATCATATTTTGTTATTTTAACAAAACTTTTTGGATGATTGTTTTTTACTCTACTCATTCAATTTACCCATTCAAAAGTTGAATGTGATTTTCCATATTCCAATACAGTAAGCAAATAGTTTGCATTTCATCTGTAAATCGTGAGAAGCATACGGGAATTCTCAAAAGATATTTTTTCACTGTTATTGAGTCTTTTGTCAAAAAGAAAACAGAGAGACGATGTGCAATGTTCTAATCGTAACTCATCTTCTTCATTAGTGTATTCTTTTTTTGGGAAGGTATTTGATAGCGGTGGTTAATGAATATTCATGAGAATCTACTGTTATACTGACCTTTTCAATGACGTATTTTATATTGTTCCTGAATATTTCATTACCCAGACCTAATCCATCACAGCTGATGGTGGCTGATCTAATTCATATAGCAACTGCTGCGGATGGGTACCAGACAACCTCCATCTGATATACGCAACAACATTACAACGATCACACAGGAAGTAAACAAAGGAACGCTCAGAGAGATGAAAAGGTGAAGGTCACGAACAATGATCAATCTCATAACACCTGCTGTAAAGCAGGTTATTTCCGCGGGTCTCAAATTTGGAGAGTTGCTGGCTCAGAGGTATGCTAATAATTTTAGCGGAATAAATTTTGGCAGACAAGGAAGAGTTCTCTCTCTCTTACAAATTTAGCGAGTTAAATATTGGCGGAAAGCTATTTAACCGCTAAAATAAGCCAAATTTATCAACCAGCGGGAAAGGAAACCGCTATATGGTATAAGGAATACAAAAGAGAGAGTTGGGCAAAGACGGACCCCTGGATATACCAGAGGTGGGATCAGGTGCCTTGTAGGTGTCAACATCCCTTGTTAACCGATCACACGCATCGTGAGCCCTCTGTCTTGGTCACGTAAACTGGGTAATCCGTAGTCAAAATAAGTATGTCAAGGGTGGTCTAACAATCGGTATGAAATACGTCAGACAGCATGCAATCTGATTAAAATCAAATCTTTGATCCGCTCCATTATTGTGTGTAGCGACATAACAATAACGGAGCGTATCAAAGATGTTATTTTAATCAGGTTGGACTGCATGCGACACAATGACAGGTTGTACTGGCAAACTAGATTGTTATAACGATCATAGAATTTGAGAAACTCTGACTTCAAACGAGACGGTTGAAACCCCTGTAACATCAACTTCTTTGCCAATAGACTGCCTCTATTTAAAAAAAAAACCGCGGATCATATGCAGAAGAAGCTCTTGCGTATCGAATCACTTGAGAGAAATAACAGCATATGCAGATGATAATGGAATATTGCTATACGAATTGGGAAGTTGGCGATGGAGAATCTGAAATCATCCCGTTAGTCATAAAATTGGATTGTTAGTTTGCCGTAAATATATATTTTCGATAAAATAGCTAAGTACAAAGGAAATGTAGAGGACTCTGTGGTATCTGTGAAATGGGAGCTATCGAATCGACCTATGAATGAAAACGATTATTGTTAATAGATAAAACGTCGTCGATATAGCTACATCGGTAAATGTCAATTTGGAGGACAAAGCAAGATCTTTTTTCCTCTCACGTAGAAGCTTTTGAATAAATTCTACCTCATAAGAATTTAAAAAACAGGTCACCTATCAAAGGAGCGCAATTCGTGTCGATGGGAATTCCAACAGACTGTTGGAAGACCTATTCACCAAAGACTACGAAGGTATTGCAAATGAAGTAACCCAGCATATTTTTTATTTGAACTTCAGAGTACTTGTGCGTGGAATAGGAGTGGTGTTGAACAAAGTAATGTTTTGGATGACTGATCACTAGATAAGAATATTTCGTTTTTCTCTTTGTCTATGATGTCAAACGTATCATATATCAAAAATATTATATTCTACTATGTCATTGTAGAATTAACCATTTTGTATTTCTTATATTCAATTTGAACATAGAGATATGTTATACAATGTTCAAATAATTGCTTAAAGTTCGTATTTGACCCCAGAAGCATTGCTACTAGTGGGGAGTGAGGGTGGAGGTGGGGAGTGAGAGTAGAGGTGTGGGTGGTGGTAGAGGTGTGGGGGTCAGGATGGAGGTGGGGAGTGATGGTTGTTCCCAGTAATCACTGATTTTTCCCATCTAGTACATTTGAATACTTGATAGTAATATCAGATAACAGTCTCGATGGAAGTCAGCATTTCGCAAATTCTATGGCCGTTACATCGATCTAGTTCGTCAATACAGCCTATCATTGGGCCAAATGCTGGCTGACTTGTTTCATAGCGATTTTAAAGCCGCTCTTGGCACATTAATTTTGACTTCGGATAACTCCCCATACCTGATCAAGATAGGGCTCACGGCGGTTGTGACCGGTCGGCAGGGGAAGATTACTCCTCCTAGGCACCTGATCCCACCTCTGCTATATCCAGGGGTCCGTGTTTGCCCAACTCTATTTTGTATCGCTTGTGAGAGTTATGAGATGTATTACTGTTCGTTATCTTCACGTTTCATATCTACATGTAATTGTTCATGGTATTTACAAATCTTTAAAACATCTTATGACTGTCAAATCGTATATTTCGATAAAGACATTGGGATGGTTTTATACTGTTCATTGTACATTCTTCAATCTCCTCTATCCATTTTAATCTGCAGATAGTTTATATATCATGTGAAAAAGCTGAAATTAATGATGAGTGCGCATGATGTTTACACCGACCACAAAGTGTACACCTTTCTGTTGTCAGGATCTCAAAGTGTACACCTTTCTGTTGTCAATGGTAAATGCGGACATGTTTTGGTGTACACCTTTCTGTTTACAGGTGTAAATGTGTACATATTTTGGTGTACACACCTTTATGTTTACAGGTGTAAATGTGTACATATTTTGGTGTACACCTTTCTGTTTACAGGTGTAAATGTGTACATATTTTGGTGTACACCTTTCTGTTTACAGGTGTAAATGTGTACATATTGTGGTGTACACACCTTTCTGTTTACAGGTGTAAATGTGTACATATTTTGGTGTACACACCTTTCTGTTTACAGGTGTAAATGTGTACATATTGTGGTGTACACCTTTCTGTTTACAGGTGTAAATGTGTACATGTTTTGGTGTAGACCTTTCCGTTTACAGATGTAAATGTGTACATATTTTGGTGTACACCTTTCTGTTGTCAGGTGTAAATGTGTACATGTTTTGGTGTACATCTTTCTGTTTACAGGTGTAAATGTGTACATATTTTGGTGTACATCTTTCTGTTTACAGGTGTAAATGTGTACATGTTTTGGTGTACACATTTCCGTTTACAGGTGTAAATGTGTACATATTTTGGTGTACACCTTTCTGTTTACAGGTGTAAATGTGTACATATTTTAGTGTACACACCTTTCTGTTTACAGGTGTAAATGTGTACATATTTTGTGTACACCGTCTTCACCTTGAACAGAACATGGGTTGGTAAATGCACCGAGAAATTCAATATTGCTGAAAAAAGGTAAACTGAAAATTTGCAAATTTTAACCTCCGTGTGTTGTCTATTTAGAGGATAAGTCTATGTGTATCGTACATGTATGTAGATATTTACCAAATACAAGGTATTTTAAAGAGTAAGTCAAAACAAGTTCGGTGCCAAAAGATCAACAAATATTTTGTGGTATGGCCTGGTATTTTTCAGATGTATCTAGGTATTTATAAATGCACGTTAAAATAGATTATTGTAAAAATAATCTTAAATACTAGTAATTATCTATTTTGGTTTTAATGAAACCATTATAAATATCACTATCAGCCTTGTTTCTATAAGGCTGGTAATCCAGGCCGCTTTGAGAGCAATCAATTTATATTCAACAAAACTAATGAATTCTGTCCTCTCACCTTTATGATGTTGATATATTCACTATTCGTGTGTTACGTTTAATTTTTATTAAATCCTGAATATCAAGTAAAAAATGAGACGGTGAAATTGAGGCAAAATAAATAAGTTTTGATTTGGCAAGTTTTCTAACAATACACATATATAAAGAGGCCCCCTTAAAAAGCATGTGAAATTTCTTTTTCTTAAGTCTAAAAAGTTTCTTAACTTCACGATAGATATACATCCAGATTCCATCGTACATCCTTCCTTGTCAAAGCCTAAATATACGTCTATTTCACAACTTTATTTGTAGCTTGAATTGAACGTAATTCTTCGTAAGCATCTCTTTTTTGTAATTCATTTATTTTTTACTTTCACAATGAATAAAAATTAAAAAATTGACAACATATGATGATATAGTATATACACATTTTCAAGCAAGTGCAAACATATGTGTATATTTAGAAGTGCGTATGTATATATAATGTGAAAGGTATTTAATTTCAGAGAGAGAGAGAGAGAGAGAGAGAGAGAGAGAGAGAGAGAGAGAGAGAATTTTACCTGGTCCACTGATCAGTCTCAATCATTTCATGTAAAGCAATTGTTTTCTGTTTCGTAAGCATCTCTTAATAATCTTCCGTGTATTATACAGTTATAAATATTGAATACAAGCGAGGAAAACATCGGACATTGTCAGCTCCAGTTATTGTATTATATTGAATGTTATAAATTATTTAGATTGGTACAATTTAAACGAAGCATCGCACGTTTTTGATGGAGAGTCCTACGCGCATAAATTCCGCGCAGTCAATATCTTTTTGGTAATACCAAGTGATGTTGACTGTTGTTGCATTTCATCACCTTGCAAGGCGCGGTTTTGTCATTCACTGGGCGACAGTATGTTTTATCAAATGTTTTTCAACGAATCAGACTGAACATACTAACGACTGAGTGTCTATTGTTTAACGTCTCTCTCGAGAATTTTTAACTCATACAGAGAGCGTCACCATTGACGGTCAAGGGCTGTAACATTTGGGCAATGGTTGCGTCTCCATATGAGTGAAAAATTCTTGAGGGGACGTGAAACAATACACACTCAATCACTCAAAATGTATATTTGAAATGAACTTGCCTATTATGAATATTAACTGATCGTGTTCTAATGCTACTATTTACAATTAACAGGGCTATTGTGAATATAACCATATCTTTCTCTAGAATTATTTACAGACAGTGCAATGTTGGGATCGAATTTACAACTTCAATATTTGTGAACTGCACTTTTCAAATTGTGGTTCTCCTTTCTTACTCGTATAACTATTTGTGGAAAAATTTGAAGTTTATATATCAATCCGCCCCCCCACCCCCCCACCCATCACATACAATAATGTTATAGATATCCATACATATATTTCCCTGCTAGCCACTTGTAAGAGTCCCGTGGGGGTCCGGGTTAGAATTGGTCCTCAGTTACTTTTGCTTGTCGTAAGAGGGAACTAAATGGAACGAGAATCGGATGAGAAAACCGAGGCCCCGTGTCACAGCAGGTGTGGTACGATAAAGATTCCTCCATACTCAAAGGCCGTAAGCGCCGAACATAGGCCTGAATATTGCAACGCAGTCCTTCACCGGCAATGGTGACGTCTCTATATGAGTGAAAAATTCTGGAGAGGGACGTTAAACAATATTCAATCATTCAACAAGCCACTTGTAAGAAATAATTTCGACATTTCAGATTTTTATTTTAGTTCGCCAAAAATAGTGTCTTTAACCATCGTACCCCTAGAATCTTGCCATCTTCTTGTTGCTTTTTGAAAATACATCACGCATCGGGCAGGTCAACATAACATTCATGTACGATAGTCCAGCAAGTCAACATAACATTTTTACAATATATCAAGATCGGACAAGTCAATAAGAAAATTTAAAAGTCAATATTTTCAACCGAAAAGTTGATAACAGAAATACTTTAAACCAGATAAAATCAAGCAACCCCCCCCCCCTCCCCGAAAAAAACCCCACTGCAAACAAACAAAATAGCAAAAAGATGCACTAGTATACAAACCACGGAAACATGCGCACGCAAACGAAACCAGCTGTACGATGTACAAATAGGAATAAATGAACATGAAATCTCAAACCATTGACCAGAGTTACGATACAAGATTGTTCCAAATAATAGAGGCTATAATATAAAGCATTTCTATCGATTTTGATGCACATTTTAGATCTACCTTCTATAACCCCAAGATACGAAAGTTCAGTCTTCATACATTTCAAGGTATAAAAAAGGCAAAATATCGTCCGCTCTCTCGTGTTGTAACAATGATACATGGGACTGCTGGAAGTATGTCACATCTCTCATATGGACATTACCGTAATGCATTTTCACGTCAATGTCATAATAAACAGATATCAGTAAGCTTAAGGCACAAATTGTATTATATGGGATTCACTGTCCAGAGGGAATAAAATCCATGTTATAAATCAAGAACGATATATTTCACAAAGCAACGATATCATTCATCCTGCGAAAATGGACTTGATATACGATGACAGAAATCATAGATAGTTAATGCTGGCGATCCTAGAATGAAATGGTGATAAATTCGATTATACTGATATTGCGTGTACAACAAATAAACATGAACTCGCATGTTTGTATTCATGATAATATAGACAAACGTTCAGGATTTGAAGATAAGATTCAGCAAGATGATGCGATAGAAATGTGGGGTGTTTTTTTTCTATTGCGCAGTTTGCTAGGCTTTATTTGGAGGTTCAAGTTTTTGTTCAAAATTTCTTGTTGTTTAAGAAACGTTGACCTGCCCATATATATTTGATATACGCAATGTAAACATAAACCGTGAGTTATCAATGGAGACGATCTCTCCTGTACAATATTTGAATTCAAAGACCATAAAACGGAATCGAGTGGATCGGCGTTGAATGGCTCTAAAGACAATTTTATTTCAATCTAGATCTCAGAACTCGTATCAAACTAAGTATGACGGTAAATGAAAAACCCCGCACCAGCAACAGAGTTATATCAATTCGTTCTGCCAATCACTATATATATTTCTCATCCAAACTTTGCTAGGAATTTAATATTGCAGTTATTATTCCTATACAGGTTATAAGATTATAGATGTAAGGTCAAGGTCATGTACATATAGGACAGCTCCAACGTATATGTGTTTCATATTCAAATTACATGTACGTTTCTTAGCTGTTTTAGCCAAACAGTCCGGGAAAAGACCACATGGTAAATATTAAAAATGCCATTCTATCGACCTACAATTCTCGAGAGGGACGTTAAACAAGACACAATCAATCGATCGATCGATCAATCAATCAATCAATCAATCGACCTATATGTAGCAGTAAACAACCATATAACGACGATAAGATACTATTCAATGAAAATTAATGTTCAGCGAATACAAAGATTGGCAACATTTCGTTTCAAAACTGCTTTAAATGTACACTACTCCAGAGCTTTGATATGATAGACTTCTTCCCAGGTTATCCATAAAACTACACGATAGATTATCTAATATAAGACTACAGGTAAGTCAATGTATTGTAGTATTTGTGGAGTCTTCCTCAGTACGTTTGACATCCCACTCGTAGTACACTGCATTGACAAACGTGTAGGTGAAGAGAAGAGCGACTTCCGGCAGTTCCCGCGATTATGGAGTGTGTTAGACGCACAACAGGACCTACCGGAAGTTAGAGACCGACACCAGGCGGAGCAGTTAAGTCCATGTAACTCATTTTTATGTCACAGACTTGTCTTTGTGGGGCATTGCAATATTTTTTCTTTGCTTTGTTCGGTCATCATATTGGCGGGTAGTCTCAGACTATGTTTTTCTACTTAGGAATAAATTTCGATTCTTAATTACTGAATCAATTTAGACATTCCTTGATTGCATTTTTGATACATTTTTTGTGGATTATTTACTTGTGAGATGGATATGTCTATAGATGAGGCGTTACGTGGGTTGGGCTTGCGCCCTCACCCGGACACACCTGTGGTCATGCGGAATGTACCCGCGTACTCCCAGGTATCCTCAGGCGGTGGCGAACGTTATTTCACGCCGTCCTTGCTTTCCAGTTTGAGGGAGGTAGGTTTAGGGGTATCTCCGATGGGGTGGGGGGGGGGGGTGTAGGGGGTTGAGGTTTACAGACCCCCAGTTCGGCTGTAGGAAGTGTGATAGCTTAGGTGGGGATATACGTTGCAGGTGCGACTCTCCGTATAATTTAATACTATTAGATTCACCCAAGAAAGGTTCTGGACATGACATCGCAGAGTTTAGAGATTGGGATAGGTGGGAGGATTTCTTGTCCCTGTGAGGGGGTCAGTTATTCCTAATGTCCCGGTGGGGCCTATTCCATTCAAGGGGTGGTTATGTACATGTACTAAGCTCTGGAAATCTCATCAAACCACCTCCCTGCACCCCTATATGCCGAGATCCGCCACACTCTCATGGGCTGATGACCCCCCTGCATCCCTACACCCCTATATGTCGAGATCCGCCACACTCTCATGGGCTGATGAACAGGCCCTAGGCCATCTCAGTCAGGATTTGCCCCAAGAGGGATTGGGTTCACACTTGCAAAGCCTAGACCACTCGTGGACCGTACCCCCAGTTGCCCCAATTTCGGAGCCAAGGATTACCTACGGGACTTGTCAGTCCCCACAGCCCAGCCAGGGTTATAATATCCTCAGAGGACCAGAAAGCATCACCTACTTACCCACCCAATGTGTAAGATCCTTGGGCTAAGGGGAATGTCCCCACTCCCAACCTTCAATACCTTCCATGCCTGGTGGTTATTTTAGCACACCTGTGCCCTACCCTACCACGATGATTCCTCACTATCAACAGCACTGACCTTCCTCCTACCTTGGCACCACGGCTTGTGGGTTGGGGATTGAGGGGGTAGAGTAGCCCACATTCGGCCCCAGCTAGTTGAACAAGAACAACACGCGCCCTTCTCTTGGTATTCTGTCCAGAATAGCCCCTGTGTCTCAAACCCCCTTCCAGGTCCCCCAGTACTCTGGTGCGGGTCAGCAGTCAATGCCCGCATGTAGAAACATGCCCCAATACAAGACATTGCTGTATGATGAGATGTCCGGCTGGAAGTCCGTTCGACTGGCCCGCAGCCAACTGTGGACCGAGATCAAACTACACATAAGTCAACTTATCCATTTATGCAGCAAATTGTAAATAAAGTGTCTATGTAAGGAATTGTTGAAAAACATGTTTTTGATGTATCTTATGGTTAAATAACTGCAACTTGACATCTGAATTAATCATTATGAAACTGGCCCCTATACAAATGTTTCTTTTATGACTAGAATTTGCATCATGAATTCATCGATATTGATAAACGAAATTCGTAGTAATCTTCATTTTCAGAAGTGATTTTCACCTTAACGTAGTTCCACACTCCTGTGACGTCATAAGATTTTGCAAAGTCAATGATTTAATGACAGGAACATAAATTTTGTTGGAGTCTTTTTCAATAGTTATTTTTTTTTAAAAATTGTCAGCCATAAAATATTTCAAAAGTCTTAGTTATATTTGAATAGTCAATGATATATTTCAAATTATTGAATCCAAGGACAATAACTTCGTTTTCAATAAATTATTTATCAAGTCCATTATGCGATAGATTTCCTTTATTTTTCACAAACATTTTACCAAGGTGATAAGGAATCATTATCTGTGTCTTTTCGTGAAATTACATGAAATTTTAATCCATGAGTGATTTTGAATAGTTCAATTGTATCGTGCCAGACTTCGGTTTTTTATGGGGGTATACATACTCTAGAAGCTATAAATTCGAAATTATTAAGGAAAGGTATGGATTTTTTTCCATAAATAACTATAACAGATGTACATATACTAACATAAACAGGAAAAAAAATGATATGTAAACCATGCTATAAGGAAATTGTGTCCACATCTATTCGTTTTTTAACATTTTGGAGAACAACGCTAATTCAATAATTCTGCATTTATTATTCTAAAACTTGATGAACATATTGAAAATGACATGTGTTTTAGTTATTGAAATGTTTCTTGATAAATAAATAATCAAAAAACCGCAGCAATTTCAAAACCATGCTGCAAAAGTTGTGCTCAAATGTAAATATACCGTCCGTTCTAGAGAAGCCCTAAATATTTTGCATTGGTTGCCAGTTTATTTTCGAATCAAATTTAAAATCTCTTGTATTATTTTTGAATATCTCAGAGAAATATTGAGTGTGAGAAGGTCAGCATAATTATATCCACTCTCTTAGTATTGATGCCAAAGAACTCAATGTTCTTGTGGTTAAACGCAAACTGTTCGTATCAAGGTCATTCGTCATATCAGGACCTACTATATGGAATGCACTGCCGCTAAATAGAAGAACAATAGGGCTGCAACGGGTACCCGAAATAACCGAAAACCGCGGGTCCTGTTGTTCGGGTCGAGTTCAGTTTTATTTTTCCGTATTTCGGTTCGGGTCTGGTTTTTAAAAATATAATCCCTATTGGAAATCCGTTGAAACGAACAATGAGTGAATATTGAAATTTCAAACGTCATCTAATGTTGATTTCACTCTAAGTATTTTTGAAGTATTTTTTTTAAAACTTATATAATGTTTTACTTAATTTACAGCGCCATCCATTGCATTTTAATGTAAAATGGTGCGCTTTATGAACGTTGATAATAATGATAGATAGAAAATGCAAAATACTGTCGAAAGAAATATCTTGCTAAAGTGGGAACATAAAAACGTCATATTTACAAGTAATATCCTGGATATGATACGTACGAATAACGAAATAGCGTGATATAGAAGAATTGCTTGTAACACTCCCGCATGTGAACAAATTGTTTCACGCCTTACTATATACATGTACAAGAGTTCTCCAAAGGGAAATAACTTGGACGTATCCCGAAACCGGCGTATTAATTCCTTAAATAACAACCATGATAGAAATTATTACTTTGAATTTTGGATGGTTTTATTCCAAAGATTTGCAACTATTTCAACCAAATTTTAAATCGGTAGATATTAACTTCTAAGTAATTTGTAATTTTGAATGCCATCCATATAGCACAATATTTAATTTCAGAGTACGTCATTCTTAATTATACAGCTACCATATAAAATGTTACGCACACAAGAATGGCATTTATATACTGATACGATATGCAGAAATATTGTCTCACATTCTAGTATGACATTCATAAAGAATCTAGCTCTGGCCTTTAACTCGACAATTAGATACGTTTTACGATGTTTCATTGATTAACAATACTCATTTTCATTCATACGTCGATTCGATACATCCCAGTGAACTCAAAAGACAACTAAGTCAGGGTTAATCACGGTTGTTGTCTTCCCTTTCTCATTCATATACAGATATAATATGCAGAGATAGTGAACCACACACAAGGTTATATTGATATACGGATACGATATAACACAGAACACTGAAGGTAACAAACAGTGCTCAATCTCATAGCTCCTAAAAGGCTGGTCGTGTATCGTTTAACATCCCTCTCGAGAATTTCCACTCATATGGAAATGTCACCATAGCCGGTGAAGGGCTGCAAAATTCAAGCCTTCGCTCAGCGCTTACGGCCTTTGAGCAGGGAGGAATCTTTATCATACCACATCTGCTGTGACACGGGATATCGGTTTTTGCGGTCACACCCGAAAGACCGTCCCATTTAGTCGCCACTTACGACAAGCACGTGGTACTGAGGACCTATTCTAACCCGTATCCCGACGGGATAACTGCCATGCTATAAGGAATACAAAAACATGTAAAGAGTTGGGCAAACACGGATCCCTGGACCCATCAGAGATGGGATCAGGTGCCTAAAAGGAGTAACATCCTCTGTCAACCGGTCTTATCGTGATCAGGTACGTGGTGTAATACCTAATCACACTCAGTATATAAAGAACGATCTAACAATTGGTTAGAAACACATCAGACAGCATTCAATGTAAGGAGATTTCCCCAGATATGGTATTAATGTCAAGATTATTTTATCTCCATTGGTGCTGATCAAAATGCATCAATGTCATTCCTATGAAATCTCATAACTCTTATATGCAATACAAAATAGAGTTGGGCAAACACGGACCCCCGGGCCCGGGCCCACCAGAGGTGGGATCAGGTGACTAGGAGGAGTAAGCATCCCCTGTCGACCGTTCACGCTGGTATAATTCCAATATTATTTATTACAATTGTTTTGATGGGACAAAAATAAATCTAAACGAGAATTTACACATCAATAAATCCAAAAACGCTATGTATTCATACGCACCTGAAAACAAATAACGTAGTACGGAGAAACTATTCAAATTATTGAAATTGATAATACAGGGAAGTTGAGGGAACGAATTGGAATTATAAGAATCAAACATTCTTTTTGAAGAATTTATGAATGTGTAAACTCTGGACATTTTACTCACAAACTTAACATAAAAGTACTTCGCACTTTTATTCAGTTTGTGAGTTAAATGTCCAGAGTATTCTTCAAAAAGAATGTGTAACCCTATAATATTATATCATACACTAATGTATTGTATATTTTGTGTTCCGTGGATGTGTTGGAATGGTGTAGATATAAACAACTAGAGTGTGAAGTAATTTCTTTTACAGTATCTGAATTTCAAATCTTGAGAGAGAAAGATAGAGAGGGGGGAGTAAAACGTGTAAAGTGAGGACAAATTTCAACCAATGGACAGAAGTTGTGAGGACAGAATTGCACCATGAGGACAAAAAAATGTTCTCACCATTACGTCCTCATAAATGTGACCTACAGTGTGTGAAAGATGTAGACACAAAGTATTAGCTTAGTGAGGACAAGTGGTGTGAGGATATGGCCTTACTACTATTCTCTCTAAAAAAAAAAAACAACCAAAAAAAACCCACCCTTTTTTTCTTCATAATTTGAAAGAGAGTATAAGATAAACTTTTATAGGTGTCCCTATAGCTCTACCTAACATTGTACTGTTTGACCTTTAGAATAATATGTGTGTATTCTCTTCTGTACAAATTAATTGTGAGGACCTCCTCATTTAGTAGGTTAGGCCGGAGAGAGAGAGAGAGAGAGAGAGAGAGAGAGAGAGAGATTCAGCACGTACAGTACAGGGCTCATCAGATAATCAAGCTCTCAAGATACTGAATGGAATAAAAACTGTTGATAAATTGTAATCAAGTGTGACTGTTTGTTATATATAATTCTTAATATTGACACTCAGAGAAATTACACGAGAAGAATGAGTTCGGCACGGCATTGTAATGGGCTTTGCTACATTTCTGAAACAGCAAACCATCTGTCAGTCGCCCCGATTCTTAAATGATGCATCTTCCACCAATGGAAAAGACATTAAACAATGGTCTTATTTCCTGGAAAGAAATCGATTCATGTAAATTGTTTGAGACACAAGTAATGCTTGAAATATTTAATTTAAAGCGTAGGGTATGTCTGATTTTCTTCTTTTTTCCCCCTACGTTATATGACCTCATTCGGTTTTTTAAGCAGAATGTGATAACAACTAAAATGAAAGAAAATAATCATTTTGAAATTACAGTTTTCCTTTAATAACCTCAGTCACATCTGGCTTGTAATATACCAATGCTTAATGAAAATGGATCAAAACAGCTGCGATAGCCTTGCGGTTAGCATGTTTCAATCGGAAGGCCTGGGGGCAGGGAAAAGTAAAGTGATGAATCGCATTACCTAAGAGCTTTCAAATATGTATGGCGGTAACGTGGAGCATTAAAAGCAAAAGTCAGGGACCTTAAAATGGAGGTCACGGGGTATGTGTTAGCACGAAAAAGAATCCCGAACGGTTGTTATATAGTGAGACGTTCCCCATAGTGAGACTTCCCTCGGAAGATATATTGAGAGTTCCTTACCTCCCCCTAGGGTGAAGCTTGGGAATATGATGAGACTTCTCTCCAAACTATCAACAGTGAGACTTCCCCCTTACGAGCTTGGTCGGGATTTTATTTTTGAATTTCCATCGGAAGGCAGACTATATGACATTTAGTGAATCATCTGTAGAGCGCCAAATCATAATTAAAGATAATCGTAATTAATTGAATTGATAATATCTTCAAATATTGCCCGCGTTAAATCAACTATTGCTCATATCAATTCAATTATTGGGCACATCAATTCAATGAATGAGAATAATTGCGCACATTATTCGATTGATAAGCGCAGAAATTGAATTATTGTTCTCTTCAATTGAATTGTAGAGCTCGTCAATGAATTGATGACATATCGAAATAATCAAAGATAATATCTTCAATTATTTAAGTGTATGTTAATTTAGCGCTCCATAGTTATCCCCCTTGGAGGAGTGGTTCTATCCCTTAACCACTAGTAATGAAACGTTCCTTACAATACACATACGTGGGTTTACGGTTGGAATTTCATCAATATGGTTGTATATTGTTTAACGTCCCGCTCGAGAATTTTTCACTCGTATGGAGACATCACCATGGCCAGTGAAGGGCTGTAAAATTTAGCCTATGGTCGGCGCTTATGGCTTTTGAGAAAGGAGGACTCTTTACCATGCCACACTTCCTATGACAAGAGGCCTCGTTTTATGCGGTCTCGTTCGGAGAACTGCCCCATTTAGTCGCCTCTTACGACAAGCAAGGGGTACTGATGGCCTATATGCATTCTAACCAGGATCCTCACGGGATTGGTGATAATGATGTAGACAAGTGCAAATTGATTATTTTTATATTAATTTCCAATTTTGTCAGAACGTGATTGTCTTGGTATTTTTCGGATGTAGTTATAGTGGAGACGAGGGCTGACGTCATTCTTACTTTACGCTGCAGCATAGACCACACCGCTAACTCTGCCTTTTTCTTTATACCATGTTATACTATTAAGAACCTTTGCTGTTATACAGGTGTGTATATTCTGGGCCGTAAATTACATGGAGGCGGAGGAGGCAGCTGCCTCCTCCAACTTTTGAGCCAAAAAAAATTAAAATTTAAAGTTCATTAGAATTTATGTTGTTTCCAATAACTAAGAACATGATACCTCCCTTAAAAAGCATTCCAAATCTTTCTTTTAGAATGAGTTAGTCAAGTAACATCTTAGAAGGCCCTAGAATCAAGGATTTTGCACGAAACGTGTTCAGTGTGCACAAAATGTGCTCAGCGTCTGGGGGCCTGGGCAGGCCCCCGCCTAATTTCCTGCCTCCTCCAAATTGAAGGTTAATTTACGGCCCTGATATTATGTACATTTGCTACTTGTTACTTAGTCTGCAATAATGTAAATTATGATAATTGTGCATTTAATTGAATTCCATGATTTCTTCCCGAGTTGTGTATTCGGTGAACTAATTTCCCGCCATACGCAGTATGTGCGTTCTGGTAGATTATTTAGGTTGACAGAATTGATAGGACAATGAAGTAGGCAATTATATAATTTACCTTTCAGCTATAGTTATTCATAACGATATGAATGTCAATGTCACAACTTTATTTTGAGTTGCAATGTAATGAAAACAACCTCGTGGAATTTTGTATGTAGTATTCCGGAACGATTGTTTCCTCAATTCGGAATTAGGTCGAGGTTCTGATTTTAGTGGGCGATATCAGTTACCTGTTTGTTTACCGATTAGTTGTTTTCATTTGAACACCATAAGAGGTAATTGAATGCATTAACTGCATGAATAAGACTTCACAAAATGTAAATACTTATGATCTTCATTACATTTTTATGTAATCTTTGTTCTTAATATGTTTTACGGCGTGACCGTGTTTGAGGGCGAAGCAAAATTTTTTTGGCATTAGTATCTATATCCAAAACAGAACAAAAACAACCCGAAGTTAGCAGGATTTGATCCGCCTATATATTGAACGCGGGAAATATAACGCAACTGATGTAAACAGTACATTGTGACGTCATATTCAGCGTCGTATTATAGCAAATTTACAAACATAGCGTCTGAACCACAACAACAAACATGGCGTTAATGGTGGAGTGATTATATATGATTAAGAAAATAAGATTTACATGCTTTTACGAATTTTTGTAACATCTCAGAACGACGTGAACTAGGGTAGACGAGATTCAAAATGGAGAAATACATGTCCACGCGATAGTATTCGAATCGACGCCATTAGTACCAAAATTTTCAAGTTCCATAGGTATGGTTTAATTTTTCATTGTTTTCCTATATTTTCCTTTTAAACATGTATATACGTGTTACCTATAGGGAGAGCTCCGCTCTCATGGCCCTTCGGGCCGTGAGAGGGCTTCGCCCTCTAATAAGGGAGTAGCTTGTCTTGTAAACATTGACTTGTGACCCCCATATGATATATCAGTTTGATGGTGATTATGTTGATGGATAAGTCTATTACTTTTCTTGTCTGTATACATGTAGAGGTATGCTTGTTGGTAGCGACTATGTATATTATTGATTTGAAACAGTCAAGTTAGGTCTTAGGACGATTGTATATCATAAGAGTCAGTATCTGTGTCATGTTAAGTTGACTAGTTTGAGTGTATTGGTGTTTACACTTTATCATGAGTACATAATAGTATCATGTGTATATTTAGTGTTACTCTCACTATATATACCTGCATATGACTCTAGTGTTGAGTGGTTTGACCAAAGGTTGTGTGCACACATTACTTAAATAAACTACATGTATTAGGTTACTTCATTATATCACCAACCAACCATCATTCGATATACCTTTGTACATAATTCATAATTGTTGTTTACTGATTTGTACTTTGTTCTTTTAGATCACTGCTGCCTTTTGGCATAATAAATTAAAGAAGCGGACAAAAGTCTTGTCACTTGGCTACAATGAAATAATTCCTACAAAGAAATGGGAAGTTGAAGTAATCCCGTTTGAATCATTAGTTTAAGAAACACAGTTCGCGTTTTTGTGTATGTTACAAAATAACCTCCGAGGTCGAGAAATGCTGTTTTTAAAATATAAAAGCCATGACTTTACATTTCAAATATTGCAAGACAGAATCGTCACCCATGAAAGCAAGAACTTAATTCGTATACTATTACGACTCGGAAATACACAACCGATCGCTACGAATGGGTCACCCTTACGTCATGACAGTTTCCGAAACGGACTATGCCTGCATGTTTTTGATGACGAAAATAAGATGGTAGGGTATACTAGATGAATTTTGAAAAAAAAGTATTTCAAGTATTCAGTTTGATGTTGACGGATTATATCAATTGCTTTGAATACACAGTCCAAGAAAATTACACATACGTGCAAGGTGAAGACAACGAACAGTAATCAATCTCATAATTCCTATAAGAAATACAAAATAGAGAGTTGGGCAAACACGGTCCCCTGGATATACCAAAGGTGGGATCAGGTGCCTAGGATGAGTAAGCAGCCACTGTCGACCGGTCACACCCACCGTGAACCCTATATCTTGATCAGGTAAATGGAGTTATCCGTAGTCAAAATCAGTGTGGCAAGAATGGCCTAACAATTGGTATGAAACAAGTCAGACAACATTTGACCCAATGACAGGTTGTATTGGCAAATTAGATTGTTATAACAACCATAGAATTTGCGAAATGCTGACTTCAATCGAGACAGTTGAAACCCTTGTATCATCAACTTGTTTGTCAGTAGCCTACCTCGATTTAAATACTGACCATACACATACAAGGTCTTGCGTATCGAATCAGTTACTAGAAGGGTAAATCAGTTATTACGCATGAAGGTATATTATAGAATAATGACCAGTGCATTACTGAGCGGAACGTATTCACGTGAATTTAGATTTATGCATGATAGGAACATAAATGTTGTTGCAGTATTTTCCGATAGTTATTGTTAAAAATCTTATTAAAAATTAACTATTTCAAAAGTCTAAGTTATAGATGAATAATCAATCTACGTTTCAAAATATTGAATCCAAGGGCAATAACTCTGTTTCTATTGATTTCTTTATCAAGTCTAGTATGTGATAGATTTCTTTTATTTTTACAGACATTTTGTATATTTTTGTGAAGATACAGTTTCATGAAATTGTTATGAATGCTACTATATCGTCATAACCAGTTTGTATGGAATTTTAATAACGCTGTTTAAGGGAAATTGCAATTTTCTGACGGTGATATATGATTCTGTTTATGTACGTCTCACATTTTAAAAAGTGTGATGACCTATGTATTTTATTTAATAATTTGTTAGTTTTAACTCTAATAAATGGAAATAAATACACTTTTCAAACTTGTATCAGATAAAACGGCAAGTATGGAGTTACCTTATAGTATTAATCTGTCGACCTTCATATATTTTTTTACGATATATATATTATTCTTTAAGGTTCTTTTTATGGATCAATACTCTTATATTTGTAAGAGATATTCTTAATACCACAACACTGTTACATGTATGTCTCGGCTCATGAAAGGAATATTAAATTCCAAGATATTTTACTATCTGAATCCAGAAAATTAATCAAAGGTTTGGGCTCCTCTCATAATCCCCCTCCTTCACAATATTTCGTTTGAGTATATCGTGTGACATATGACAGCTACCCCCTGGCATTAAACATTTATTTGTAGCACTGTGTCACATTTCCTGCTGAACCCAACCGATCCTTTGTCAAATGCTTTGTTATTCTGAAACGTTGGGGTCGTTCAGGTGATACGTTTAAATCATAGGTCGCTGTGGTTAGTATTGTGGATACATATCTAGCCCTGAATAAACTGCATCTATATGGCTAAGGTCTCTGCTAAGTTTACCTTGGGATATGAACAAATATAAATGTGTAAAAAAAAAAAAAATGTCTTGGCGATGGTGATTTATTACTTTCAATTAATGCGTTTGTCAGGTGGCTGGGGGTCCTTGTTAAAAGTGTACCCTGCATAAAAACTAGTTCTGAACCCCTTTTTTTAAACGCACTTATCAAAATTCATTTTTAATAATAATTATGGATTTCCCTCGGCGGACGTTATAACAAACTTCTTTCAACAATTAACGTGCATTTAAAGATCATTTGTATCATAAGAACGTCCAAAAAGTTTTAGTAAGAAACGCTCCACGTGGGTGGGTGATGGAATCCATCTTGCGTGTTGGTGTCCCGCTCCAGATTTTTCTCACTCATATGAAGACGTCACCATTGCCGACTTTAAAATTTAGGCGCTTACGACCTTTGAGTAGGGAGGAATATTTATCGTGGCACGCCTGCTGTGACACGGGGCCTCAGTTTTCGCGATCTCATTCGATTTATTGTATATTATTAAACGTCCCTTTCGAGAATCCTTCACTTGTATGGAGACGTCACCATTGCCGATGAAGGACTGCAAAGTTTAGGCTTATGGTCGGCGCTTACGGCCTTTGAGCAGGGAGGGATCTTGTCGTAGCACACCTGCTGTGACACAGGGCCTAGGTTTTTGTGGTCTTATCCGAAGGACCACCCCATTTAGTCGCCTCTTACGACAAACAAGGGGTACTAAGGGGCTATTCTGCTACTGTCTATAACCATATAGACACACAGCGAATATTTGTTCATACCAATAAACTGTTGTGCTTATGGATACAGCGAATATATGTTGAAATATATATTTTTTGCATATTGGCACACAGCGAATGCGTGCCCATATCGTCAAAATATGAAGTTAACGACAAACCCTAAATTTTCCCTAACGGAATATTTCTAAAACAATCTCTGATAAACGTGATAACTTTACAAAAGAGTTAAAGGGGTTAGATATTGCAGGCTAGAGCTATCTCTCTTATCGCTCGTTTTAAAGGACCTCCATAACCTTGACACATTTTACAGTATTATCAAATATCGTTTTACCCAAGGATTGACCGATCACTGTTGGTTATCTTCATCTTATCCTTATTACATAACCCTGGTCACGTTGCTGTTGGTGTCCTAGCAACGATCAATTTATATATCATGCCAGTTTGAGAGAAAATGAAGACCCCCCAAAACCGTAGAACATTGCTTATACCATGCAATCAATTTCATTGTATTTTCTGCAATTTCTTATTTTGTTTTGATAGATATTCTGTGTGCTGTTACTCCGCTATAGAGGGTTTAAAGCCGTTTAGCAGCTAATGTCACCGCGGCAGGTTTTGTGCTGACCTCCCCAGGGAAATTCGACAAAAGCTATTAGTGGAATCAATCTCGTTTTAGATTATTGTCCATACATAACAGCACTGTTGTCTTTTGTACTTTAGAATCGGTGATATAATCTCCGAGAACCTTCACTCTCGGAAAATGCTAGACTGAGAAGCATGCTTCCGGCTTCCTGAAATTCATAATAAAGGCATGTCGTTTTCGCAGCATAAGAAGCAATATGTCTTGTCTTTAAAGGACACAACTGACTTCATATTCTGATACAAACATGGTCTGTCCCATCCGATAAATCTTTCTTGTCAACATGGCCAGTTTTCATTTACATTCTACACAGTGATACATACCTAATCAATAGCTGAATTAGAGGATTAACACAGTGAATTAGCCTATACTTTTTACGTACGTCAGGTCTTTCAGCATGTACTGGAGATTAACGTTTTTACGTTTGTTGCCGGCTGATCTCCTTTACTACGTCGTCAGCATGACTGAATTCGTTTTAAAACATGAGTGAAAATATAAATATCAGCAATATTTGTATATTCCCTTTAAATCCAATCGCCTTGCTGAGTGGCTCAGTAGGTTAACATGTTGATTGATGAACTGTAAATCGCGGGTTTGAGTCCAGCATTACTTTCTACTAAAACTGCATTTTGACGAAATAAAGTAAATTTAAAAATTTTCAATTTCAAAATATTGTTGTTCATATCCTTCACTTTTCATCCATATCGAATTTTTCTGGTGTAGTATTCCTTCTTAACCTGCTTCCGGTAGTGCACACTTCAGCCCTCTGCGCATTGAATTCTGTTTCCGCCTGGAATTTATATTCTACACAGCTCATGTAATCTAGCGTGGACATCATGCATGGCATATCATGTTTTTGTAGTTATATACAGCAGTGTATACAGCACGAATAGAATAAATTAATTGGTCGTTTGCACCACCCCATCATTAGAGTCCTCAATGGCACCAAAGAGCACGCTAATTGTTCGCGGTGATTATAAACTCACTCAAGCTAACTTAGAAGAATTAGGAACTTCAAAGACAGTATTAATGTAGCAAGAACTGGCTTGATTAGACACACTATTATCTCGTAAGAAGGACTTGGTACACCGGACAAGGCACGGACTTGTCGAGGCTCTGAACCGTGTACAGATAACGAATACCGTTTGTACAATGTATTGGCACTAGATTTTAATGACATGATGAACAAACATTGCATGGCATGCACTGAGTGCCAAATATAGTGTGTTACGTAAACGCAATATAATTAGTTATAATTACATTGATACACGTTGATGGGGGGGGGGGGGGTATACATTATGGAGAGTCACATCCACGGTGTAAAGATGATGTTGCATTGTGTACATTATGACCATATTCTGTTACAGTGTACGTGTTGCGATATGCTATGATAAAATGTACGAATTCAATCATATATTCAAATCAAAACACAATGAAAATTCTTCTTCTTCAATTTAATCAAATCAAATCTTCTACCATTAATTAAATATACGAAAAATATTATTGTTTTTCATGTTTGCACTGAATGATAAAAAAGATACTTTTCTTAACATTTGTACAAAACTTGCTCCAGATTTCGCTTGAAATTGGCCTTTTGTAACACCTATGGTTGTTCATCGACAGTTCTATCGCCATCTTTTATCAACCAGGTTGTAAATTTCGCATAAACAGAAAACAGTTTTAAAAATTCTGGCATGGCTCGAAGTTCATAGACATGTAGTTTGCTAAAGGGCTAAAATTTTCATTTCCGGCGATCCATCTTAATGATTTTATCATTGGGACGTTGATGGATCAGGTTATTGAAGAAAAAGAAGGACCTACAGTTTTACTATTTCAGCCATATTTTTATCGTCAAGCAACATTGTCGTTCCATTGTTCAAACCTCATATTAGACGTAATGAGTGATTTGTTTTGCAGGTTTAAAATCCGTGGTGTTACACTGCCATTAGTTGTGCCTAGAATTTAACGGTCTTCCTTATGTTCTTGTGCTTTCAGTAACAGGCAATTAAGATATTTTATTCAAGATAAATGAAAATTTTGTAAAATTGCTAAAACGTGATGGAGAAACCTGCTTTTGATTGTTCACAATGTTGGTAACTTTTCTGTTGGAAATTCAACGAAACCAGAGTGTGCGCCATAAATTGTGCATGCGGTGGTACTTAAATACACGATCGCAAAATAAAACTTATTGCGATAAGGCGACTCTTATGTTTCAAAATGTTCTGCGACAGAACTACAAATTTCGGTGCAAAGGGACTATTTCGGTGGACTGTGACATTTGCCCCCTTTTCATTCAGAAAAAAATATTTATTGTAGAATCATGAAAAATATTTTTGTGATTTCAAACTTTCAATTCTTGACAAAAGGCTTGTTCATGGAAACTTAATTTTAAAATTGAAGAGTAGAAGCTTTTTTGTATTTTCTTTGGGAGTGGGGGTGGGGTGGGAGTGGGGTGGGAGTGGGGTGGGTGTATCTTTTATTTCATTTTATATATCGAAATCCGTTAGCAGGAAATTAACTCGCGGATTTAATTTTCACTATATTCGCTGTAACAAAATCTCTGCGATTTAACATTCAGTGAATTAATCTTTCATACTGATACGAAATCGGGTTCAGGATACCAAGATTTGTTTTCCCGCGAATTAAACCGACCGCGATTTGTTGCTAAATGAAAAAATCGCGATTTTTTTCCGACCGCGATATTAACCTGCTTTACAGTATATTTCTTGTTCATTAGGTATCTGTAAAGAAACCATGAAATCAACAAAAGATGTAATTTACATTATGTTACGTGTACATTATAGGTTGACCCACGGACGCTTTACATTAATGCAGCCTCGTACGACAGTCTATCAATATGCCAGAAATTACGAGCCTAATTGAAAAGATAGAAAGGTTATGATGTGTCGATATGCCAGAAATCATGAGACTAATTGAAAAGATACAAAAGTTCTGATATGAACACAAACATATGCAGACAATAACTGCAATTTGATTACAGGTTAAGCGTGCTCTGATAAGCCTCGGCTGTGAATGTTGCACCCACAAACTGTATTGTAAACCTTAGTAAAACTACAATGCATGCGATACATGTAAATAGGACGAGGAGCGACATCAATTTGATACAGTGTATATTAAAGTTAGAATTATACGTCAAAATACATTTATAGCTAGACTATTGCTGCGTGTCACATAAAATTCCAATCATCTTTCGTTAAATTACAACGAATGCGGTTTTGAAGATTACATTACGAGAGATGAAAATCTATATGATAAAAGGTAGGTTGGGGCTTCGTGTGAATATTTTCAATTTGTAGTAAGAACTTTTGTGGGGTTTGCTTTTATTTATAGACATTTGATGATTTTTTGCAAGGATAGTCCTAAGAAAGTTTACATATATATATAAATGCATCTTTGGCGAAACCATAGCCGGGGCGCCAGGCGCACGGCCCCTCCCAAAACCCTCACAAATACGATCCATTTCATATTGTCCAAAACTTTGGCAGAACTCGGTAGTTTAATGGGATTCATCCCCTGTGCCCCGGGCTTCGCTCTGGACCCCTTGAAAGGCCCCAGACAGCCCTCAGACTATACTGTCCGCCCCCATTCAGTAATTTCTGAATTCGCCATTGTACGGGTATATCATATCAAACCGTCCATGGGACATGATGGACTTGCTTTTCTTCTGGATAAGGAAACAATTAAATCTGATCTTTTCTGATCAAGTTTTCGGAGAAAATAAATCTTGAATTCTTCAATGACCCCATTCTAGTTTTACCATTCTGTATAATCACCTTACAACCGGGAAAGGTGACTGATCCATATTTTGAAGAACGTTATTGTATAAAAAGAAAGAAAGAAGACCAAAACCCCCAAAAAAACAAAAACAAAAAAAAAAACATTAAGTTTTGTGGTTTTGTGAAGAGTCGGATGTGGCTCAGTGTTTCTGGAAAAAATCTAAAATGTGAAAAGTTACAGAGTGACGATAGACAAGCTTCATTCAGATAAGATTTCCTTAGTGAACTTTCAGCGCGGGTCAGTTAAAGTGTGACGGATATTCCCCTGTAAATCAACCAAGAAAATAAGACTACATGTTCATGTAAAACTGCCTGTATCATTAAAACCACCTAATGTTATAACGCATACCTTGTAATACATTTGAAGTTTTTTTTTTCCAGTCTTGTTATTCTGAATATATAGAAACCATAAAATTGTATAGTGTCAAGAGCTGTACGGGAATTTTCGAATCGTGTTTAAAAGAGTTCTATGGGAATTTATTCCAATCAACAGAATTTATTATTGATTATACAAATAAAAGCATATGTCGAACGACGAACAATTCGAATTAAAATTGATGTATTTGCATTTTGCAAAGTTTGAATGATACTGACATTTCGCTCCTCGGCGTGCGGATAAAGGTGTGTATTTATATGATGTCATAATTGTTTGACTTCAATATTGCGATCAAATATTTCTGTTTGTCTTTCCCGCAATAATATTCTCAAAGGCTGCATACATTTTTATTACATTTAAAAATAAAAGTCGACTAATTTATGCCAACCAAAATGAGATCAAATACGTCATTTGCAAATTGATTGAAAGATACGATGCAGTCTTTGAATTAAAAAAGATCAAATTAGAAACACGAAAGCATGTTAACGATTCTAAATGCATTAGCTTATCCATTGGAGAGGGGTCTAGACGTAACAATGATCTGATAAACAAGAAAGCCATCAAAAGAGAGTTGAATCTGACAGACATGTTGAATGTAAATTGATGAAAAGTTTAAATATCTTTCCTTCCACAAATCCTCGTCTTTACCTTACTTATTAGAAATAGTGTTTATTTATGCAGATATATTTCCAGTGTCAAGAACATGGAGGATCAGACTTGAGAATCATAAGGACTTGGCATCGCTAACGATCGTAAATTCTACACACATTTTGTGGGCGGTATCATTGGCTTAACGCTTATCTTAGAAAGGAATCCTTCAAATATAAGAATGATGATTGAAATCACTCCCTTGTTTCCTTAGGTACACAACAATAGATTAAATGGTAGCGGCTAGAAATTGAGTTGACTTTTTTTCTTTCAGAAATTAAGATTTTAGGGGTCGGATATTCAAAATGGTCCAAGATGCACGAATGCTCAAAATATATACAATGTTACTTTTGTCGCTTACTGCTTATCTCCAAAGTTTTGAAAATATTGTCTTGCTGTAATTTTGTTCTATCAAAGACAAAAATCGGTCCTTTTATTTTTTTTTAAAGGAGGAAATAAAGCACTATATCACTACGCCGTTGACTTCGCAGAAAAACATACTCCCTATTATGCGAATTTCCCCCGATTCCATTATAGTGTTAACTGTGAGTAAAAGAGTACTGTGGTTTCCTGTCCCACATTGTTTTACAGAAAAGAAAAACGCAGGCACATAGCGTGTCATATTGATTAGAAGAAAAAAAATCCTTAAATCTTCAAGTGACGACGGTCCCGTGGGATCCGGCAGTGGCGTAGCTTCCATTGAGGCAACCGAGGCAGCTGCCTCGGTAAAAAAAAAAAAAAACACCTTTGATCCGGGTTAGAATAGGTCCTCAGTGCCCCTTGCTTGTCGTAAGAAGCGACTAAATGTGGCGGTCCTTCGGATGAGACAGCAAAAACCGAGGCCCTTTGTCACAGCAGGTGTGACACGATAAAGATCTCTCCCTGCTCAAAGGTCACAAGCGCTGAGCATAGGCCTAAATTTTGCAGCCCTTCACTGGCATTGGTGATGTCTCCATATGAGTGAAATATTCTCAAGAGGGACGTTAAACAATATTCAATTAACCAATCAAGTGACGACGTGTCCGGCTAATACAAATTGTCAAAAGTGAAAAATTAGATAAAAAAGAGAGTTCCAAAGAATTTACAAGTTAAGTATTAAATAACTGTATCTGCAATTTACATAACAAGCTGAGTCATCACATTTTATCTGAACGTCTTGAATATTATTCGATAGCTTCAGTCTCTATAAGAATCGCGCTAAAGATGATTTACGGATGAAAAATCTACCAGTATTAAAACTGATATTATGCTCAATCGAGTATGTATTGCATGTATCATAAATTGAACTGTTGTAATTGCACATGCGAGATTACGATGCTACAAACTGTACTGTCTTATACCGTAAAGTATGAAGTGGTATATTTCACTGTGATATATACATGTATATTAAACGTGTCTGTAAATCACTAAAAATTAACCTCAGTGGTTACGGGTATTGTGAGAGGAATTACTATGATTTTTATTGTATTTATCTTTATTACTACAAACTATTGACAATGAATAAGTTTAAACAGATTTCTTCCTTGTAGCGTGTGTAGTGTCCGGGAAGTCAAGCAGCGGCCCGCGCTATTTAAAGCTCGCTCCGGAGCGTGTACGGCGCTCGTTTTTCATTTTTCTTAATGGGACGTTCTTGCATGGTGGAAAGCAATACTGGAAAGCTAATATCCGCGACATTTTTCTTTCACCCAAGGGAGAGACAAGAGTCACAGATACTATCGTCAGAAGTAGTTCATAAATATTGTCACGTAGAAGCCGGAGCAGATTTATACAGAAAATATTTCTTTAAGACACGATGAGAATGGTAAATCAATATCAACAGTGTCCTCGTATTTCCTCTTTTTACAACTGATCTACACATTCTACCACAATTGTGTTTTGTATAAGAAAAGAACAGAAAAAGAAAGAAAATGAGAAAACCAGACAAGAATTAATTCAGCATAAAAGGTGAAACGAAAGTTCTTAGAGGAAAATGAATTTAATATTGGATGTTTGAAAACGTTCATATGGCAAACAATACGAAAGCAAACTTGCCATGGATGTTTGTAAGCGTTGATATTGCAGATAATTTCAAAGTAAAATTGGAGGTTTGTGTTGAAGACAATATGTGGAAGTAAACTTAGATATTTGTAAACGTTGATATTGCAAATAACATTTTTATACAGATAAACAGTTTATGGGGTTGGTCTCTATGTATTTAAATAGCTTGCAGCTATTACTCAGGCGCAGGACCCAGACGTTGTTTGGGATATTTTCCATGCGCATGCGTACTTCATAATCCTTTTGAATTGTAACATTGGCTACAGTAATTCTCTTGTATTTTTAACTCGGTTGCATAATTTTTTTTCTAACCATACATTTTTTTTTACTGAACCGCTGCTTTTTAGCTCACCTGAGCTAAAAGCTCAAGTGAGCTTTTCTGATCACCCGTATTCCGGCGTCCGTCCGTCTGTCCGTCTGTAAACTTTTAACATTTTTGACTTCTTCTCAAAATCACTGGGCCAATTTCAACCAAAGTTGGCTCAAAGCATCATCCTTAGGTAAAGGGAATTCTAAATTGTTAAAATAAAGGGACAGGCCACCTTCCAAGGGGAGATAATCAAGAAAAGGTAAAAATAGAGTAGGGTCATTAAAAAATCTTCTTCTCAAGAACCACTAGGCCAGAAAAGATGAAATTTATAGATAAGCTTTATTAGGTAGTGCAGATTCTAAATTGTTAAAATCCTGGCCCCCGGGGGTCGGATGGGGCCACAATAGGGGATCAAAGTTTTACATACAAATATATAGGAAAAATCTTTAAAAATCTTCTCAAGAACCACTGAGCCAGAAAGCTGATATTTATATGAAAGCTTCCTGATATAGTGCAGATTCTAAATTGTTAAAATCCTGGCCCCCGGGGGTCGGATGGGGCCACAATAGGGGATCAAAGTTTTACATACAAATATATAGGAAAAAATCTTTAAAAATCTTCTTCTCAAGAACCACTGAGCCAGAAAAGCTGATATTTATATGAAAGCTTCCTGATATAGTGCAGATTCTAAATTGTTAAAATCCTGGCCCCCGAGGGTCGGATGGGGCCACAATAGGGGATCAAAGTTTTACATACAAATATATAGGAAAAATCTTGAAAAATCTTCTTCTCAAGAACCACTGAGCCAGAAAAGCTGATATTTACATGAAAGCTTCCTGATATAGTGCAGATTCAAGTTTATTAAAACGATGGCCCCCCGGGGGTCGGATGGGGCCACAATAGGGGATCAAAGTTTTACATACAAATATATAGAGAAAATCTTTAAAAATCTTCTTCTCAAGAACCACTGAGCCAGAAAAGCTGATATTTACATGAAGGCTTTCTGACAATGCAGATTCAAGTTTGTTAAAATTCTGGCCCCCGGGAGTCGGATGGGGCCACAATAGGGGATCAAAGTTTTACATACAAATATATAGGGAAAATCTTTAAAAATCTTCTTCTCAAGAACCACTAAGCCAGAAAAGCTGATATTTACATGAAAGCTTTTTGACATAGTGCAGATTCAAGTTTGTTCAAATCATGGCCCCTGGGGGTAGGATGGGGCCACAAGGGGGGATCAAAGTTTTACATACAAATATATAGGAAAAATCTTTTAAAATCTTCTTCTCAAGAACCATTGGGCCAAAGAAGTTCACATTTACATGAAAGCTTTCTGACATAGTGTAGATTCAAGTTTGCAAAAACCATGGCCTCCAGGGGTAGGTTGGGGCCATAATAGGGACTACGGTTTTACATGCAAATATATATGGAAAGTCTTCTGATATGGACCAAGGTGACTCAGGTGAGCGATGTGGCCCATGGGCCTCTTGTTTGTCCTTAGTCTATTTATTCCAACTGTGTATACTTTGTTTATTGTTATTTATTGATTTTGTATTTGAATAACTGACCATTCTTATTCCTTTAAGGTGATTGTTACTGTTGTGATCGAGCAGGGCTGACAAACAAACATGAAGGAAATTAAAAGTGGATGTTTGTACACATGTATTGCAGACAGCATAAAAGTAAAATTGGATTTTTGTAAACGTTGATATTGTAAATGATATGAAATTAAAACTACATTTTTGTAAACGTTTGCATTGCAGACAACATAAAAGTAAAATTGGATGTTTGTGAACATTTGTATTGGAGATAATATGAAAGTAAAATTGGATGTTTGTAAATGATTGTATTGCAGATGATATGAAAGTAAAATTGGATGTTTGTAAACTATTTGTATTGGAGATGATATGAAAGTAAAATTGGATGTTTGTAAACGATTGTATTGCAGATGATATGAAAGTAAACTTGTATGTTTGTAAACGATTGTATTGCAATAAATTAAAAGTGAAATAGGACGATTATGAACGTTTGTACTGCAATAATATAAAAGTAAAATATGATATTTGGAAAAGTTTGTATTGCAGATGTGAAAATAAAATTGTCTTTTCTTCATTGACAGAGGGAACTGACGGTTTGTGTGGAAAGAAGATGAAAACTTTAGAGAAAACAGAATACTTGAGGAGCTAAAAACTTCGCAACGTTTCCTTCCGTGTACAAAATTTCGTTATAACAATAACAATCTAATTTACAAAGACAACCTATTACTGGGTCAAATGTTGTCTGACGAATTTCATAACAATTGCTTGGCCGTTCTTTATACCTTTGGCTATTGTTTAATTTGTTTTATTATCTGATCAAGATATAGGGCTCACTGCGGTTGTGACTGGTCGACAGTGGATACTTACTCCTCTGAGACACTTAATCCTACCTCTGGAATGCCCAGAGGCCGTGCTGGGTCTGCTCTTAATCTTGTATTCTTTAGAAGTGTTATGAGATTAACCACTGTTCGTATCTTCATTTTTTAATTAGTAAGATTTAGTAAAAACAAATTCTACGTGAGAAGAAAATAATTATTGCTGTGGCCTTCAAATCGACATTTAAATACATCGACGACGTATTATCTATTAACAATAATAATTTTCATTCATGAAAGGTGAAGATAACGAACAGTGATCAATCTCATAACTCCTATAAGCAATACAAAATAGAGAGTTGGGCAAATACAGACCCCTGGATATACCAGAGGTGGGATCAGGTGCCTAGGAGGAGTAAGCATTCCCTGTCGACCGGTCACACCTGCCGTGAACCCTATGTCTTGATCTGGTAAACGGAGTTATCCGTAGTCAAAATCAGTGTGTCAGAACGGCCTAACAATCGGCATGAAACACGTCAGATAGCATTTGACCCAATGATAGGATGTATTGGCAAACTTGATCATTATAACAACCATAGAATTTGTGAATTGTTAATTTTAAACGAGACTGTTGGAACCCCTGCACCGTTAACTTGTTTGTCAGTAACCTGCTTCGATTTAATATGTCGATTCGATATATCCCAGTGAACTCGAAATAAAAGACACCACAAAGTCGTTCACTTCTGCTTCATACTTAGATATTTTATTGAAAGTAGATATTAACGGCAAACTAACAACTCAGCTTTATGACAAACGGGATGATTTCAGCTTCTCCATCGTCAACTTCCCATATTTATGTATCAATATTCCATTATCACCTGCATATGGTGTTTATATCTTTCAACCGATTCGATACACAAGAGCTTGTGGTCAGTTTTTAAATCGAAGCAGGCTACTGACGAACAAGTCGATGGTGCAAGGGTTCCAACAGTCTCGTTTAAAGTAAGCATTTCGCAAATTCTAAGAACACACATATTATATTATGTAAAACTTTCATCAGTGTATGCACTTTTGAGGGCATTTGAAGTTTTAAGAACACGTCTTGTTTTATACTGTTGCTGAACTTAGGAATTTACCTTGGATATTCAGAACAGCATTTGTTTTTAGATTTCACAGTACTCAGGTCACCAATTAGTCCTGTGGGCCTCTTGTTAATAAGATGAAATTAATAAGATGACGCAAATGTTTAAGGTTTGGAGGGAAAATGTAAAATGTAAGTTCTAATAAAAGTATTTCAAGAAATCAAAAGATTTTGTCATTTATTTCTCCGAGAGTGGAAGAAATTATTGATTCTTTTTTTTTTTTTTTTTTTTTACATTTTTCTAAACAAGACACCACGATTTACCTTAAATTTGAAAAAAAAATAGGGATGGGCTTCAATCCGCCACTGAATTCTGTATTTCAGTAGAGTTGATACTTTTACATGGAACTGTATCTTTCATTAGAAGTGACATCACCTGAAAGAAATATGTTTGAAAAATATTAAATAAATAACAAAAACCTGTAAGTGTATGATGAACGAAAGAGGTCCCATACCATGTGCTCGGTAGCAACTAGTTTGCATCATGCATCTTGAAAAATAATTTTAAAACATCACGAAATTTGGGTTTGAGAAAAACTGGTTAATACGCATCTGGTGCATCAAAATTGGTACCGTATAAGTTTTACATTAATAAAATGAACTGGTTCTGGGTCTTTTATCTCCGTATGAATTTTGCATTGCAAGCAATGAACATCGCCGGCTAATCCCGCACAATTATGTACATGCTTTCTCAATTACATTATTGGCACAATGGAACACACCCTTAATACGTTTTTATTTAGCTCCTTGAGATCTCCAAGGAGAAAATAAGTTCTAACGCTCATATCGAGACTTACGCACTAGAATATGATAAAGGTTCAACATGAGGTTTATACGTGAGGTTAACCCGGATGCTGACCTTTTTCCATAGTACCGATGTCATGGGGAAAGGTCAGCACATACATTGAATATGTTAAATTGCTTAAAGTGACATATAGGTCCGTTGGGCCGGGTGTAAAATTATATTACTATGTATCTCACGGAAATACAAAAGTTTTATTACACATGTCACTATAATAAAAGATGTACTTACTTACATATAATGTACATGCAAAATTAGTGCACGTTTTCCTAAACTAAACCCACCCACACACAATAGACAAAAGACCAAATGCCAAAACTTTAAAGCCCTCATCTAAATGCAGGACAGAGTATTTACAATAATCTAATTAGCGATAGGCTGTTAGTAATACTAATTATGATGTTGCTTTTATTTACTTTGATATCATAATCGTCTTTTTGTCACCAACGTTTCCCCGGTATAACCTAATGAAGGACTACGACGAATGCATTTCGTGACGGGACTTTAGATTCTAGTTTTTCTTAGAAACTCAGGGCTGCACGTCTTCGCAGGAAACCATTCCCCCAGGAATCAGAGTCCAAAACAATAGAATACAAACCATAATAGATTGCTAGGAGAACACGGAAACACCAAGAATGTTTCAACATCTATAACAACCAGTGGCGTAGCTTCCATTGAGGCAACCGAGGCAGCTGCCTCGGTAAAAAAAAAACCCAACAACAACACCTTTTACGTTGTTAAAATGTCGATAGCTTCTGGGGGACTGCGCCCCCCAGACCCCCTGCCTCGGTAATATTCGAACCCAAGCTACGCCTATGACAACATCATTCTATAACATATCACTAAAATAATCGACATGACATATTAAACGGATATTTTACTCCCTCTCTCAATTCCTATAAAGAATACAAAATTATGAGTAGGCTAAACACGAACCACGGGACAAATCAGAGGTGTGATCAGGTGCCTAGGTGAAGGAATTAGTAAATATCCCCAGCTGACCGGTCATATCCGCCATGAGTCCTCCATTTTGATCAGGTAAACAGAGTAATCCGAAATCAAAATCAGTATGCAAATAACGGCTTCAATGGGTATAAAACATGTAAGACAGCATAATTCTTATAAAAGTACGAAAGTAAGAGTTGGCCAAAAATAGACCCTAGACAAACTAGAGGTGGAATCAGGTACCTATGCGGAGTAAGCATCCCCGAGGAGATCGATCACGTCCACTGTGTGCCCTATATCCTAATCAGTTTTATAAACTGAGTATTCCTCAGTCAAAATAGGTACGTAAAGAACAGTCGTATTATTGTAGTAATCAGTATCAAACACTTAAGACAGCGCGGACCTAATGCCAGGTTGTATTGGTAAACTAGATCGTCATAACGACGATAGAATTGGTGAAATGCTGACTTTAAACAAGACTGTTGAAGCCACTATATAACATCAGCTTTTTTTTCAGTAGCCTACCTCGATTTTAAAAATCGATCGTACGCAGGACACGCTCATGCGTATCGAATCAGTTGAGAGACATATACACCATAATTATGTAGGGGCCTGTGTCCACGTGCGTACAAAACTATTCACTTCACATCCAACAACAAACCGACACAAAACTAGTTACATCATCAATTAGAAGCAGCAATAACAACTTTCACTCCGATAGACCTGATACGTGTTCCATCTGCGTACGTTCATATCTACATCTGCGTGCGTTCATATCTACATCTGCGTGTGTTCATATCTACATCTGCGTGCGTTCATACCTACATCTGCGTGCGTTCATATCTACATCTGCGTGTGTTCATATCTACATCTGCGTGTGTTCATATCTACATCTGCGTGCGTTCATACCTACATCTGCGTGTGTTCATATCTACATCTGCGTGTGTTCATATCTACATCTGCGTGCGTTCATACCTACATCTGCGTGCGTTCATATTTACATTCATGTAGTTTCAAGCAACTGCATGTTACATGTAACAGCGCATTAAAAGAACAAAACTCTGTATACAATATCAGGTTTCCGAATAGATAAGATTATATATCATGAATGCTATTTTAAGGTCATGCGATAAACAGATATAGGTATGTATCATCCACCCCATGGTTTCTTTTTTTCTTCTTCTTTTTTTTTTTTTTTATACAAATTCTTTTTTAGTTCCGTATATATATTATATTCTGCGGGGATGTTGTGTCGTGTCTTTGTGTCAGATCCGTTCTTTTCCCTGATAATATACAATTATGGACTGTTAAGCAGGGAGACATCACAAATTATCAGGTCTTAGTAAGGGTTATCGCCTGTGCGCCCGAGGGTGATAACCCTACTCAGACCTGATAATTTGTGATGTCTCCCTGCTAAACAGTCCATAATAGTTTTATTATCCTGAAGAATCTGAACGTTACAAAAACTATCACACATTTATTGACTTGTGTCATGTACCCCCCCCCCCCCTTTTTAAAAACATTCAAAACGTGAACAAATTCGTAATAACTTTCTCTGCAGAAAATTCTGATAACTTTTCAATAGTTTTCGAGGGGTGAAATCAATGTTACCCTCAACTACATGCAAGGTGAAGATAACGAACAGTGATCAATCTCATAACTCCTACAAGCAATACATGTACAAAATAGATAGTTGGGCAAACACGGACCCCTGGACACACCAGAGGTTTTACACTAAATGTCATATATATTTATTAGATATATATGTTAACGAAAGCAAAACATTGCAGTTTGAGAAAGTTAAACGAGAGAAAGCTTTCAATTGTGACGTCACAGTAGAATGACACAAAAACAAAATGTCAAACGTAAACATTTCGTAACGTATTTCAAGACAAAAACGTAAACATCAAGTGAAATGCAAAATTGCATTAGAATAGAAATATATTTCTTCTCGATTGTTATTTGTGGCCGTTAATGTTGATGCTGAAGTTTATGATTAACGATCCAGCATATTTTCATATGGTTACGTTGCTCGCTTAAGGTATCTTCTAAAAGGAGACACCACAGTTATCATCCTGCGCGTGAGGGAGACATCACGAATTGTCTCCCTTCACGTGACCAACCCTCGACCAATGAAATTGACTGTATTATTCTGAAGAATAATAATATATAAATATTGCATGTATTTGAGGGTAACATTGAAAATTTTCACCCCGAGAAAACCATTGTCAACCGAGGCGTAGCCGAGGTTGACAATGGTTTCTCGAGGGGTGAAAATTTCCAATGTTACCCTCAAATACATGCAATATTTGTTTTATTATACTGAATGTTATGTAAACTGGAAAGCAGAAAAACTTGCGTCTGTTGACATTTGATCAATCACTGCCGTGCGATATTTCGTATTTCGATGCGGGTACTCGCGTTTATTACAAACGCTCAAACGACGTCTAGCAATCTAGCAATCTACGGCGAACCGTACGCGCATAAATTTGACGCATGTGATAATTTTTTATAATATCACCCGTTGTCAAGTACTGTTACCCGTTGCTAGATACTATCACCCTGGGGCGCATGTTTTTTGTTCTCAGGGGGTAACAATATGTTTTTTCAAATGCTTCTCGACCAATCAGGTTGGAGTATTTTACATGAAAGTATAATAATACATCATAATGGTTGAAGTCCCGTGGGGATCCGGGTTAGAATAGGTATTCAGTACCCTCTTGCATGTCGTAAGAGGCGACTAAATGGAGCGGTCCTTCGGACGAGACCGCAAAAACCGAGGTCCTGTGTCACAGTAGGTGTGGCACGATAAAGAACCCTTCCTGCTCAATGGCCATAAGCGCCGAGCATAGGCCTAAATTTTGCAGCCCTTCACCGGTCTTGGTGACGTATCCATATGAGTGAACGTTAAACAATATTCAATCAATGAATCATAATGGTTGGCAGTTAAAGGATCTTCCGCGTATTACACGCGTAATTAACACTCCGACAATCCTTTTTATTATATGATTGAATAATTCCTAGCTCTCTCATTGGCTGAGATCCAACAATGTAGAAATCATACTACGTTATGTTTACCTGCACGGGACGTTCTAGGTGAACATAAGGAATTATTTTTTCCACATAGGACCAAAAATAGGTCGGGAATTTCCAATTTTCACGCGATCGATTATACTTATTTTTGCTGTCTAATGAAATTCCGCGTTTCTCATTGGGTTCGGCTAAGATTTCAGCAGGTTTGTTTTCCGGTCGTCACATTAAAAATCTTGAGGTTTTTTAAATCATTCAATCATATAATAAAACAATTATTGCTGTTTTTGAGATCAATACGATGATTTAGCCACCTTCAAAGTACAATATTCACCGAGCCCGAAGGGCGAGGTGAATATTGTACTTCTCAGGTGTCTAAATCATCGTATTGACCTCAAAAACAGCAATAATTGTATAATATAGGATCCACGTAACATCATCTAGGATTCAATTATCACCCCCACAATCCTGACAGGTCAGATGAGAAGAAAATATTACTAGAAGGAAACTGAATTGCCTATTTTAAAGAACCCCCTACAAATCTGAAGAGTATGTCACGACCTATTCTGCTATTAGAATATCCAAATTAGTTCTCATGTATCCAGATTTATTTTTTTTAGAGCTAACATGCTCATCAGCGGTATGGTAAAACTCAATGTCATCTGATGGTTTAGGCAAATTCGATTCTTTATCAACGCTATTTCTTTGAAACAGTTGACCTTACGCATGGGTAGGGAGATGGTGTTTCACAACACATTTCGGATTTTTCCCCTTTTCAAACTTTTAATACAGCATTCCAGCATTTAGTCGATACTCAATGATATCCTCCGGACATGATGTGAAATATTCTAATCACGCCAGGATTTGGTCCTGTTTCATCAATATACCGACTCACTAATCTACATTTTACAGACAAAAGCAATTTATTTAATCTATTTAATCTTTTATTAAATCACTTGCCTCCCTTCGGGTGATTGATGACTTCAGATCTGGTGCAAAACATTGGCCGAACAAATTGATTTTTGATGCGACCTTCGTCTGGATAAGGCGGGTTCTGACACATAACAGAACACGTAGCGTGCTTTCCTCGACACTGACAAGGACTGATCAGCGTTACGTCCTTTTCAAGTGTTTACAAATTACTTATCCAGTAACTAGATTACCAGAAAATCATGACCATCCCTTCTGATAATCTTCAATAGAAATGTAACCTCAGTCATGTCCTCAATAAAACGCCGTTTCAGTAACCTTGACCTCTCACATGAAGTATTGAGAGCCGATGGGAACCACGGTCTCTATGTGAGGTAACAATTCTGAGTCTGAAAACGTTTGCTAAACTAAGTAGCTTAAATAAATGTTTAGGGATTTTCTATGCAGTTATATTGACCTTTCACTTATGACCTTGAATCAATAGGAGCCTTCGTACTGGGTACCGTACTGCAAAACTGATGAAGTGTGGCATCCAGTGACCTCTACATCTAATAATTAGTGATATATGACATCTAATAATTACTTATATACAACATCTAATAATTACTTATATACAACATCTAATAATTACTTATACACAACATCTAATAATCACTTATATACAACATCTAATAATTAGTGATATATGACATCTAATAATTACTTATATTCAACATCTAATAATTACTTATATACAACATCTAATAATTACTTATATTCAACATCTAATAATTACTTATATACAACATCTAATAATTACTTATATACAACATCTAATAATTAGTGATATACAACATCTAATAATTACTTATATACAACATCTAATAATTACTTATATACAACATCTAATAATTACTTATATACAACATCTTATAATTACTTATACAACATCTTATAATTACTTATATACAACATCTTATAATTACTTATATACAACATCTAATGATTACTTATATACAACATCTAATAATTACTTATATTCAACATCTAATAATTACTTATATTCAACATCTAATAATTACTTATATACAACATCTAATAATTACTTATATACAACATCTTATAATTACTTATATACAACATCTAATAATTACTTATATACAACATCTTATAATTACTTATATTCAACATCTAATAATTACTTATATACAACATCTTATAATTACTTATATACAACATCTAATAATTACTTATATACAACATCTTATAATTACTTATATACAACATCTAATAATTAGTGATATATGACATCTAATAATTACTTACATTCAACATCTAATAATTACTTATATACAACATCTTATAATTACTTATATACAACATCTAATAATTATTTATATACAACATATAATAATTACTTATATTCAACATCTAATAATTACTTATATACAACATCTAATAATTACTTATATACAACATCTTATAATTACTTATATACAACATCTAATAATTACTTATATACAACATCTTATAATTACTTATATACAACATCTTATAATTACTTATATACAACATCTAATAATTACTTATATACAACATCTAATAATTACTTATATACAACATCTAATAATTACTTATATACAACATCTAATAATTACTTATATACAACATCTAATAATTACTTATATACAACATCTAATAATTACTTATATACAACATCTAATAATTACTTACATACAACATCTAATAATTACTTACATACAACATCTTATAATTACTTATATACAACATCTTATAATTACTTATATACAACATCTAATAATTACTTATATACAACATCTAATAATTGGTGTCCCGTGGGGATCCGGGTTAGAATAGATCCTTAGTACCCCTTGCTTGTCGTAAGAGGCGACTGAATGGGGGCGGTCCTTCGGTTGAGACCGTAAAAACCGAGGTCCCGTGTCACAGCAGGTGTGACACGATAAAGGTCCCTCCCTGCTCAATGGCTGTATGTGCCGAGCATAGGCCTAAATTTTGCAGCCCTTCAGCTGTAGTGGTGACGTCTCCATATGAATGAAAAATCATAGAGAGGGACGTTAAACAGTATTTAATCAATCAATCAAAATTAGTGATATACGACATCTAACATTTACTTGTATACAATATCGATTAATTAGTGATATACGATTTATTGATTGATTGAATATTGTTTTAGCGTTAAATTTTCAAATTTAAGATAAACCATGGTCTCTTGCTTAGAGGAATGTAAACGATAGAAGAAGCAACAATTTCTTCCACTCTCGGAGAAATAAATGACAAAATCTTTTTATTTATTGAATTACTTTAAAACTTACATTTTTTCCAAAAACCGTTAAAGTTTGCGTCATTTTATTAATTTCACCTTATCAAAAGTGACAGAAAATAGTAAAAATGACTGCATAGGAGACATATTTCTAGCCCTATAAAATCTAGGAGCAGGTCCCACTGAGGGCTTCAAGGCGGCCCCAGACACCCTGCCTCAAAAAGTTGCCCCCCCCCCTAATTGCAATTCCTGGATCCGCCCCTGTAGGTATATGACGCGGTCATGGCGCAAAGAGGCGCTCGATCGAACTCGCCGGTTACGAAAAGAACGCTCTACCACTGAGCGACCGCGGTGTCTGGTGTTTGGACTGTTTGTTTCCGTTATTTTGTACATGCACAGTTCGTGATATTGACTTATTTAATCCTCCACTATTTTGATGGTAGTATGGAATGATAATAATGTAATCTTGAACTGAGGAATTGAACCCATGTTGTGAAGGATGAACGCTTGCCAAAGTCTTCAGACAACATTCCCTTCGACTGCATCCCCCTACCACCACTACACACACACTTTAAAAACGCCGTGAGGGTAAAGTAATAATAATTCAATAAAATAAACATTTGAATTACAAGTGTACAGGATATAGAAATTTTGATTACCCGAATGATTAACTTTAAAGGTGAAGGTTACTTGTCAAGTTCAAATGACAAACTTGCCACCATTTATCCTCAAGAATATCAGGGACGCGGTCTTTCACAATCCCACCTTGTTTTGTTTTTTTAAATTTACTGGTTTCAGTAATGAAGATGTTTTCCCGACTAACAACGAAAGTCTTAGATTTTATCATCACCACTCCTCCAGCCTTCAATTTATTTTGTATTTTTTTAATGTATTCCACAGATACCTTATTGAGATTAGTTAAAGCAATTTGCAAATGGTTCTTTATGCTGGTTTGCCAAGATTAAAAGCAGGATTTTTCAGGGGCAATCCTGTTTGGACCCACCGGTATTTAAATGTTTTTAAATAGCAAAGGAATAGCTTTAATTTCCGCAAAAGTATTTATCTCGCCACGACTTTATGGCAAATAACCATCTCAGCGGAAAATGCATGGGTTAGTCAGTTACTCATTTCTAATAAAGTATTTCCCATAAAAATAACACATTTCATTTGCACGTAGTGTGATTTTTATTGTTTCGCTGATAGTTAGTGTGATTAAAAGACATAAATAATGTCCCCTGTTCTCCCCACAAGACAGAAGGAATGGATACCTCGTAGTCCTATCATTTTATGTCGACATAAAATGGAGCATCAGAAAATAGCTCGCATTGTGTTGATGACCGTTATAAGTCTCTTGTTACCTCTAACAGGTCCTGTTGAATGGTTCATTGAAAGTTCAGAACATTAGTATGACTTTTTGACGGATTTCCATCCACTTGTTTCAAATTATGGTTTCGAAAAATGAGATCAATTGTAGATTAATGTACTAAAGGTCACGTTTATATATTAGTTGTATTTGTTGTGTAGCGGTGTGATATATTGCTCACAAAGTTATATATTTTTGATTTTATGCATCAAATTTGATGAGTAATATAAAATTCGCTATTTATTATACTGTCATTTATAATGCGGTACTGACCTTCTAGAAAATGGATTGATTTATGGCTCAAATTTCGCCTAATACTCTCCAGTCAAAGGATAGAGACTCGTCTGTTGCTTATCCAATATGTATGGACATGCGCTTCGTAATACGCATGCACAGTATAGTTATAAATAAAGGCACGTGCAAATTTAGACATGTGACATCTTCCTAAAAATACTTCTAACAAATATTTGATATATCTTATTATACATAAAGTAATTTTATATTATATTTATGTTATAAATTATATATATGTCTAACATTACATAAATGATAATATAAAATGCATTCAATCCAATAGGCCCCAGACACCATTGGTAAGAATTATTCGGGAGTATCCGAGGATATTTTATCCCAACTGATATTGTAGGTTTTCAAATTAATGATGAAAATAAAAAAAAAAAAACCTGTGACGTCTTCATAAGTATGTCACACGTTTTCTATTGATAACACGTGATTTGTACGTGTGACTTTTGAAGATACTAATCTGTAAGTATCTCCTTGCTACAAAAGATGGTTGTGTGAAATCTACGTCAATGCTTATCACTACTCAGACGCATTGTTAACTGTATGTATTGAGGGACGATGAAGAAAGTCGTTATTTAAAACTCACAAGCGTTCCTTTCTTTAAAAAGATTGATAACGTCAGAACAATTATTTTCAAAGTCTGCGCAAAATGGGATCCAGAATGTTTCTAAACAGGAATGCAATAAGCAATTTGTGGAAAAATTAAGAATCTTCAATTGAGTCAAAGTTCAAGTGAGTCAAAGATTGAGTATGTCAAAGTTCAATCAAACACTTTTCTTGTCTTTCGTATGACTTTCATTACCACAAACAAGTTCAAACAACCTTATTTCATGTAGATCTAAACATGCGTATATTGTATATTTCCTATTATGATCTTGTAAAGGGCTAACATACTATATATTACCACGTAATACAACAATACAATACTATCTCAACACAGCACAAGAGATATTAAAGACCTTTGTATTTTAAAGAATTAAAATGAATCCAAATAATTCGTTCACTAATAAGTCATTTGCTGTGAATATTAACAATGTTATGCATTCACGAAAAGGTGAATATAACGAACAATAATGTTATAAAGATTACAAAATTATGAGTTGGGCAAACATGGACCCCTGAACATACCAGAGGTGGGATCAGACAAACACGGACCCCTGAACATACCAGAGGTGGGATCAGACAAACACGGACCCCTGAACATACCAGAGGTGGGATCGGGTACATACATGCAGAAGGAGTAAGCATCCCAGTTGAGCGCTCACACTCGCGTTATTCCTTTATCACGATCAAATAAACGGAGTAATCTACAGTTAATATCCACGTGTAAAGAAGGCCCTAATTGGTTGAACATGTAAGACAGAATGTCTGACAGTAGTTTACGCAATATGAAAGGTTGTATTGGTAAACTAGATCGTTATAACGACCGTGAAATTGAGGAACATTAGACTTTAAACGAGACTGTTGAAACCCCCTGCACCATCAACTTGTTTATCAGTAGCATTTATCTTACCATAAGCAGAACAAGCTCTTGCATATCGAATCAGTTGAGAGATATAACCACCATATGCAAGTGATGAAGGAATATTACTACATAGACATGGGAAGCTGACGATGGAGAAGCTGAATTCGTCCCATTTATCATAAATCTGAGCTGTTAGTTTGCCGTCAATATATATTTTCAATAAAATATTTCAGTTTAAAGCAGAAGTGGACGACTCTGTTGTGTCTTTTATTTCGAGTTCACAGGGATATATCGAATTGACATATGAATGAAAACCATTATTGTTAATAAATGATACATCTCAATGTTAAATTGAAGGCCACAGCAAGAGATTTTTTCTTCTCATGTAGAAGTTTGTGAATAAATTCTGCTTCGTAAGAATATTAAAAAGGTCAGCTAAAAAGGAGCAATATTTGTGCCCATGGGAATTCCAACAGTCTGCTGGAAGAACTGATCACTCAAAGACCACGAAGATACATATGTATTGTCAGTGAGGAACTCCAGCATATATTTTATTTCAACTTCAGAGTCCCTGTGCATGGAATCAGAGTGGTGTTTAACAAAGAGATTTTTCGGATGACTGATCACTAGATATGAATATTTTCCGTTTTCCATTTTATTGAAGAAGCAACTGTCTATGATGTCAAAAAGTCTAGTATTAAATTTATAGTAAGGAAGGGTCGTGTAAAGTGTTGAAAAATCATAGGTTTTAATGTTGTTGATTTGAGAAAATTTTGCGATTTTAAATTTACTATAAGTTCTTTAGAATATTTTGGAATGATATGGTTTATATTTTTGCACTATAAACTATTTGTGTAACTAAAAATGAGAAGTACATGTATATTTATAGGAAGTAGAAGATGTAGAATTGAACGTGAAACACGTGTATGCTGGAATACATCTCCTTTATAGCGATAATAATCTTCAAATTAAGTCCCTTGAATTTTGGTTTCCTGGACAAAAATTCAGTCTGCTCAAGTACAAGTTGGCTCCTTGTGTAACTTTGGACGAATATGCAATTATTCCAAAGTTGATAAATATCATTCATTTAATATATGTTTTTATATTTTAAAAAATGAATAAAATGCTATAGGGTCAGAAAAAAATCACCCCCCCCCCCCAAAAAAAAAGCTTTAAAATCTCTTTTATCCAAGGTATGGAATATTAGTAAACAAATATACAGATTCATTTATTTTTAATCAATTATGTCAACTAAAACGTTCTCGTTTAGAGTCAGCACTTTGCAATTTCTATGGTCGTTATGCCGGTCAGTTTTTGAATTGAGGCAGGCTACTGGCAAAGAAGTTGATGTTAAAGGGGCTTCAACTGTCTCGTTTAAAGTCAGCATTTAGCAAATCCTATGGTCGTTATAACGCTGTAGCTTGCCATTACAGCGTATCATTGGTTCACATGCTGTCTGACGTGTTTCATATCGACTGTTAAACAGTACGTAGCACACTGATTTTGACTACGGATAACTCCGTTTACCTGATCAAGGCGGTGTGACCGGTCGGCAGGGGATGCTTACTCCTCCTAGGCACATGACCCCACCTCTGGTGGGTTCCAGGGGTCAGTGTTTGCCCATCTATCTATTTTGTATTGCTTGTGGGATTTATAAGATTGATCACTGTTCGTTATCTCCACCCTTTGTCAATGAATTGTAAATGTCTTTTCTTTATGTATTTTGAAGGCTTCAATATGTACATGTACTAGTATGAAAAAAGATAACATGTGAAAGGCGAGCGATATATCAATGATAGGTCATGACAGGTTAAAAAAAAAAAAAAAAAGGGGGAAAGGTGAAGATAGCGAACATAGATCAATCTCATAAATCTTATAAGGAGTACAAAATAAAGAGTTGGGTAAACTTGAACCCCTGGACACCAAAAGAAGGGTCAGACGCCTAGGAGGAGTAAGTATCCCCTATTGACCGGTCACACACCCCGTAAGAGCCGTATATCTTAATCAGGTAAATGGAGTAACCCGTAGTCAAAGACAATTGGTATGAAACACGTCAGATAGCATCCGATGCATTGTTTTAATGATTTGTTACATTTGGTCGTTAGCATTTGAAAATAATAATTTGGAAATCGATTTCAGTCTGTTTTGAAAATCATATAACTAGCTCTCATCAGGGGCAGATAATACAGTAATTTGAAGGTATACGGCTGTACGTTATGCTGGCTGGAGAAATTTTGATTAATCATTTCTCCGAATCTTTCAACAATTCTTTTTTTTTACCAAGGCAATTCACATAAGTACAATAATTCAACATGCCATGTAAGTCTAAAATTTACTAACAGAATTTCAAGGCTCTATTAATATGTATCAATTCGTGATGTAGAATTCATTTCATTTTCTTTAAAATACATGGAAATTATTTTTTTTATTTTTACATTCTACTTTTACTATTTTTTCAATTTAATTAATTAATTACTTTTATCATTACACGTAATTGAAAAATGTTCAATTATAGATTTAATTACCTTTAAAAAGTAATCAACTGCAATTAATTACCATTACATTTTAATTACCCTATCCCCTGTGATCAGAAACGGGACTTGCTTTCCAGTTGTTAAATCTGATTAATTTACAACACCGCTATGCTTAGGACCGCATTAAAACGTAATTCATGATAGTTTATTTCTGTCAATATTTGAATTTCGTCATTATTTGATTTAATTATTGATTATGAATTCAACTGAATTAAATCTGAAACTTAAGAATCGCCAACTGTTTACCCATTTTCAACCGACCCTTCTATTCTCAAGATAGATTAAACCTGCATGAAATTTCAGCGATTACGGTTGAAGTACTGTGAATAATTCATAGTTATTGACATATTTTGGGATTATTCAGTACGTTTTTGCTGTAATTGAATTCAAGGTTAAAATCTACCCAGGAATCGTCCACATTAATTCCTGACAGAAACACCAGACCCCCACACTCCGTCAGATTCCTCATCCTCGATTTCACTGCGATGGCGGTAATAGCTCACATTCAATAGAATCAAAACTGTGTGATAATGCATGCACGGTAGGAATCTCAATGTGTTCCACTTCCAGTTTCTTCAAATATCTTTCTATATGTCAGGTCAAGAATCTGTAGATCAAGGTCGTAAGCAATTTGTACCTTAACTAAATTTGAAATATCGTTGTCTTAAATTTTTTAGAGGTCAATGATCACGCTTAATGTGTTGTCGTTAGAGATAACAGGCGGCGGGATCTGATAGCTGCAGCTCCTTTTCGTCTCTGTGTTTCTTTGTTTCTTTGCTCGTATTCATTATACACTTAATAGATTTATATTTGATACTTGAAAAAGCAACAGTTGTTTGATAATAAATATCGATATACATTGTCTACTTCTTACAAACAAAGATATGATTTTGTTTCTGTTAGCTTTTGAATGTATTTGCCCTCCGTTTAATGATTATACGACAATGCTTGGGGCATCACGTACTCCATTCTAAATTTACATCGAAAATCAGTAAAGCATGCATATCTTCATAAATTGTCACAAATGTTTGAGACAACGACGTCGATGATTGTTACCTTGAACTAGAATTAAGACTACAATTTTTATTTGTATGTATCATGTATGTAATACACACAAATCTGGATTTACCGGATGTATATCTGTATGTATTTTGTGGTAAGTGTCTTATATGCCGTTTCTGATAGTACGACATAAACCTCGCTTTATAAGACATTGATACACCTTGAGACACGCACGTGCCCGCGCGCTCATCATAGAACACAGTGTGGTCACGTGCCCACTCGCTCATCATAGAACAGTGTGGTCACGTGTCCGCGCGCTCATCATAGAACACAGTGTGGTCACGTGCTCGCGCGCTCATCATAGAACACAGTGTGAGTTGTTCTACACTGTCTCAGAAACACGTGACCACACATTGCCATAAAATGCTCCTAAAGTTTATTTTAGTTTTATTGTTTTGCAATGCATGAGGGCAATGCAATAACATATGTTGCCTTTTGACAGAAAGCAGTTGTGTATTAAATGAAGCAGGGTATTGCAATAGAGTATCAGGCAGAGCCAGTTGTTCTGTGAATTGACTGGTGCAGATTTATAAATCGTCAATGAGAAAGTAACACATTCATATAAATTTTCAATGTATTCAAACATGCACACATTTCTTGTAATACTAGTAAATTAAAACATTTTAAACTGGAATGATTTTTTCGTCACCCGCTAAATTCATTGATAAGAATTTGTTATTAAAGAGAAACACACATACATGTACATGTACCTATTATGCACGTGCATGTGGTTTTCTTTCAATTAATGGAGACACAATTTTCATACATACATGTACATTCACTGTACACTTATATATTTTGACAAACAAAGCTGAATGCTTAAACATTAAATATCAAAATAAAGGTTCTAATATTTTATTGGTTTATTTGAACAGACCCAGGTAAGTTACGGGTATTTGAACACACAAATGAAACAAATGAACAGGTAATTTATGGACATCTGAACACACAACTGAAACAAATGAATGGGTAAACGTCCACGACCAATTTTCATATAATTAAGAAAAAGATGAATTAAGGTTCTACATAAAGAAAGCACCTATTCCTGCTAAAGGACACCTAGAGCTGCACGATTCCTGTGAGTTTCGTCCTATTTCCGTCTCCTATTATTGTGTTTTGCTCGGCATCTCCCTGTTATACAGTGTACACGTGGTTAAGACATTTATCTATGTCACAAAATGTTGGGCGAGCTGTCTAAGGTTTTTGAGCTCGTATTCAATCCCAAATGTGCATTAAGTGATGCTAAAACAAATATGCAAGCCAAAAGATGCTGCTTGGTATTGTTTGGAGTATAATAGCAGGAAAACAATCGTGTCCAATATTGCGTCATTAATAGCTCTATTTCGGGCATTTTAACAATTGTTCACACGGCACAGACCTTTTATTGCATTGAGGAAGCCAGTTAATATGATAATATTATTAATGATAATAGTTTGGATCATAGCAGACATGCACTAAACCGGGGCCTATTAAATACAATCTTAAATTTCTGAAAAGTTACGAACGAAATCCGTTGGGTCATATCCAATGCCACTCTTCGTGTATTAGTTGAGTCACTGGAGACTGATATTACCTCGCTGATTGCATTATGTGGTATCCGGCAGAGACTACCCGTCCCCACCCCCGAGTGAATGATGAAATTCTGCGGTCTTCTTATCACCGTTTGATATACGAGTACTTGTTATCATTGAGAAATTCATCCAGATTTATCTCCGCTCAGATGTGCAACGCATATATAAAAGTACAGCCATTGCATTAACTTAATGGATTTCATATTGTATGAATTGTTTGGTTTATATTGCATTGAATAAAGAGCAAACTACGAAAACAAGAATAATTATCTCTGTATTTTATCAAAACAACTTTGATATTTTCCTCTTTGTTGCAAATCCCTATACAATTTAATTCAGTCATCAGACAAATTGTGGTCCGGTATTTGAAAAGGAACCTGTTCTTAATATTTGTGAACAGTATGAATTGTAGTATTTTCCAAAATTTTGTACAAATTCAATTGAAATTTAATTAAGTGGCCTATATGAATGGAAAGCGTTTCTAACTAATTTGATTCTAAGGATTTTCAATAGCTTGATACAAACTGCATAGTAAGGTATGCTGTTTTATTTCACCCAGTGCCCTGTACTTTTTAAAAAAAAATTATCATAGAATGTTGTCTGACGTGTTTCAAAACAATTGTCTGGCCGGTTTGTTTTACATCCCAATTTTGACTACGGATTACTCCGTTTACCTGACCAAGATAGAATCACAGCGGGTGTGAAATGCAGACTGATGGATGCTTACTCCTCTTAGGCGTCTGGTGTATCCGGGGGTTCGTATTTGTCCTTCTCTTAATTTTGTATTCTTTAATTTATAATATTCATGAGATTAATCACTGCTCGTTATCTTCACTTTTCCATACATTCTTCCATATGACAAACAATTGTACTGAAACATTGGGTTTTCCCCCATTCATTGTTGTTGAATTTGACAATACAGTACGGTACAATTCTACTGAAAGAGAATGCAACTTATTGGAAAACGTTTCTGCTGCAAGAACAATAACCGGGATGAGAATAGATTCCTGCAGATTTAGGGTATGCTGAATTACGTTGGAACACCTTGTATGTATGAAATGGAAGAAAAGCTCACATGCATATATTATAATTTTCATACCTGACTTTTAGGCATCTATCTATAGGATATTGATTGCATCATTGAATTCGTGTCTATTTCTTCATTATCACTGCTAATACCTTTCGTTATAGTATATATAAAAAAGGTTCTCTAACAGTCATATTCAACCAAATTTACGAAAGATGAAGGGAATTTGCGAGCATTGGTGAAATTCTGTTCTTCATCTATGTTTTTAAAAATTAAATCATCGTCCCCTCACATCACTAAGTCATCGTCCCCCACATCAAAGCTGGAGTGTAATTGCCTTGAAGTTGATGAATTAAAAGTAGAGTGTTACTTCGTTTTCAAGTTTTATGCATCATTGAAAAGGTCTTATCATCAAAGAAGCATAAGGCCACTGAACAGTGTACTCTTAATGATGTGGTTGTCAAATGGAGTGCGGAACTTGCCTGTCTTCAAAAACAACAACAGTTCACTCAGAGAATGTCATTTACTTCAGAATCGCCATTTTAATCACTGGCGTATTGGTTGTGTGTTAACACATGCGCGATAACTTGTGTGAAATAATGAATCTTTATATAGACCTGATTAACATGACGCAACAAAACCAATAGAGACATACAAATCAGTGACCTGGATTTTATATATATGCGTAGGAATTCGGATATGGAATTTTTCTGTTATACATGTCCTATTTATAATTCCGAGGACTGACTCCAACTTGTAGTAAAAGGTTTCTCTATACTACACGCATTGATGAAGTTTTCCGTCCAATTTTTCGTTTCATACATGCATCAAATAAAGAATTATAAGTTTCATTTCTTAAATACCTCAATACGAGAAAGCTATGCAACATGTAATCTGATTGGCCTAGATAGACACGTGCAGGGATGATAAATCTCAAACATCATATCTCACCCTTTCAGCAGCCCTGTGCACTTTCCGTAAATTTTACGTTAAGGTGGACTACAGTTAAGTGTGACGTCACAATAAGTCCGAGTCATTGTACTTTAATTCATAGTTCGTAAGGAACCTCACTATTCGCAACTTTAGGACTAGGCTATTGCGCATGAATGTTCGGGAGATATGAAAATATATTCACTCAAGAAAATTCACATTACATTCGGGCGTTGCCATTGGGGAATATGATTTTTCTTGGGTGAATAAATCTTCATATCTCCCTCACTGTCATGCAATAAATGTATAATGTCAAGTTGAAGGCCATAGCAAGAGATTTTTTCTTCTCATGAAAGGTGAAGATCATGAACAGTAATCAATCTCATAACTCCTATAAGCAATACAAAATACGGTAGATAGTTGGACAAACACGGACCCCTAGACACACCAGAGGTGGGAGCAGGTGTCTAGGAGGAGTAAGCATTCCCTGCCGACCGGTCACACCCGCCGTGATCCCTATATCATGTAGAAGCTCCTTTTAAGAAACTCTGCTAAATAGTTCAGATAAGAAAGATGCCGACAGACTGTTAGAAGACCTGATCAAGAGTACTTGTGCGTGGTATTTAACAAAGTAATTTTTTGGATGACTGATAACTTTTTATGAATATTTATAAGCAACGTAATAAAAATCGGGAACATTTCTATCGGGTGCAAGTAAATCTCATTCTTGCATTCTTGAAAATCTATCATTCTTGAAAATTTCACGAAAACTGGCTTGAGAAATCGCGTTCACAAAAATTTTAACCAAAGAAAATTACAATAACAATAATGATAATTAAGAATAATAATATAATATAATAAAACTTTATATTTCTGTTGAAAGAAGAAGGTGAGTTAAGACAATATGTTCCCAAACTTTTAGTGACGAGCTCCAACCCGCCGAGCCTCATGACTATCTTATTAAGGTGCTCCAACCCGCCGAGCCTCATGGATATCTTATTAAGGTGCTCCAACCCGCCGAGCCTCATGACTATCTTATTAAGGTACTCCAACCCGCCGAGCCTCATGACTATCTTATTAAGGTGCTCCAACCCGTCGAATATCTCAGTAAGGTGCTTCAACAACTGAGCTATCTAGTACAGGCTATGGACCCCCCCCCCCCCCCTTCTATCACCTACCCTGTAAATTCCGATAAAGCTGGTTCAATAGTTTCGGAGGTTAAACGTGTGATTACTCGGGCATAGATAGATATAATTAAAAATGTAACAGGTAAATTAGATCAATTTGGAGTGGTACTGATGCAGGTGCGATCAAACGAAATTTTAAATTCAAGTAGTTAAATATCCCAAACATTTCTGTCATCCAACGATCAATATGGCATAAACATCTTAATTTAAGAAGTTAAATATCCCAAATATTTTTGTCGTCCAACATCGATGGCATGATTTCTTTCTTACTCTGTAAATATACAAACTTTCCAAAGTGACATTCAAAGACTATACTTTCAATTGTGATGAACAGTAGAAAATCTATAGAGTGTTACTTGTACTTGATATCGATCAATTTGGATCAATACTCATCATACTCAATTTCAAGGAGGTGCGAAGGTATTGATGACAACAACGTTAATTAATTGTTTTGTTGGACATTGAACTTTTGATCCTGTCCCTATCAAAGAACGTATATGTCTGATGAATACTGATTATATACATTATTATATAGTACAGATTATGTCTGATGAATACTGATTATATACATTATTATATAGTGCAGATTATGTCTGATGAATACTGTTTATATAGATTATTATATAGTGCAGATTATGTCTGATGAATACTGTTTATATAGATTATTATATAGTGCAGATTATGTCTGATGAATACTGATTATATACATTATCATATAGTGCAGATTATGTCTGATGAATACTGATTATATACATTATCATATAGTGCAGATTATGTCTGATGAATACTGATTATATACATTATTATATAGTGCAGATTATGTCTGATGAATACTGATTATATACATTATTATATAGTGATGAATACTGATTATATACATTATTATATAGTACAGATTATGTCTGATGAATACTGATTATATAGATTATTATATAGTGCAGATTATGTCTGATGAATACTGATTATATAGATTATTATATAGTGCAGATTATGTCTGATGAATACTGTTTATATACATTATTATATAGTGCAGATTATGTCTGATGAATACTGATTATATACATTATTATATAGTGCAGATTATGTCTGATGAATACTGATTATATACATTATTATATAGTGATGAATACTGATTATATAGATTATTATATAGTGCAGATTATGTCTGATGAATACTGATTATATACATTATTATATAGTGATGAATACTGATTATATACATTATTATATAGTACAGATTATGTCTGATGAATACTGATTATATACATTATTATATAGTGCAGATTTCATGCATCATTAACATTGATAACTCATATTAAGTCGTTCCTTCAAGCTTCATCAGACTATATAGTGAATGGAGATGATCTTATAAACGGATGTCCCGTGTCACAGTAGGTGTGGCACGCTAAAGAACCCTCACTGCTCAATGGCCGTAAGCGCCGAGCATATGCCTAAATTTGAAATCCTTCACCGGTATTTGTGACGTCTCCATATGAGTGAAAAATTCTCGAGAGCGAGCGACGTTAAATAAGATAAAATCAATCAATCTAAAGCTGCAGATGAGGAGAAATATTGATTTATCGATTGATTGATTGTTTTACATCCTGTCGAATATTCAATTTTTCCATAAAAAAAAATCAATATATGTTGCAAAATGTATTTATAATTGACTGAAGAGTATTTGTCGTTCAATATATAAAATCGATGATCGTCAGCATTCCGAAATTGACGCGCATGTTGATGTGGATGCAGGTTAACGTAAGTGTAGTTTTTCGTGGACTGTGTATTTTTAAAAAAAGCAGACGATTGTGACAAGAATGGATGATTCAGTTTTACACTGCCCTTGAGCAGAGAACGATTATAAAGTTTAATTAAAAAGTTGGAGAATATTTTACGGAAATATACAATGTCCTATACATACAGTTTATGGTGATATTAGGACCTGCTAAAAGTTCAATATTTATTTATTAAAACTATTCACGCACGTGCACACTTACACACCTACTTTTTTTTTTTACACAAAATTGCTACACGTTTTATTGGATGTGAAGCAGAATTCATATTTGTAATTGTTTAATTAGTACCAGTATTACTTTAACAATTTCGCTCATTGAAATCAAACCCTAATTGTCACAGTACGTACTACTGGATCATCAACCACTAAATCCCTGGATTTACGTGGGGATAAAATTCACGAATGTTGTACATGTATATTTCATTTCTTGTCACTGCTTTGTTACTGGTCAACACTGTTTGTGTTTTCCGGGAAAATGTACTCCGCCCTGTTTTTAATCTTAATTCTATAATGTACTTTCGATTTCGTTGGCGCCTGGTACAAAAGTAAACAAATGCCAACATGGTAATATGATCATTGTGCAATTGTGTTATGAGGCTCGCTGACATTTGATGATAATCTATGAAATTTTGTTCTGATATTTAAGTGGCAGACACACTTCTCAAGCTCTCAAAAACGAGGTAAGTTTTCCAGAAGAACAGAATTCCAGTTTTTGAGTTTACCTGATTTCCAAATAGGCTATTTTTAACTTGTACACGTGTTTCTTGCAAACGAATTAATTGAAAGTTTTTATTTATTTTCTTATTCTATTCTAAATTTTTCAGATCTGCCACGCGATTTATTTAGAAGGTCAGGTTTCCATAGCTGAAGAAGACACGAAATGGCAGGGACTTCACAGACATCAAAATTAACAGAGGCGGTGAGACAGTTATATACATGTACATGTAACACACAATAAATGGAACTCGATAGGGATAAATAATATGTTTTACGGCGTGACCGTGTTTGAGGGCGAAGCAAAAAAGTTTTGACATTAGTATCTATATCCAAAACAGGACAAAAACAACCCGAAGTTAGCACGCAGGCAGAGCTGTATCAAAGCATCCTAATTTTTGGACGTTTGATCCACCTATATATTGAACGCGGGAAATATAACGCAATTGATGTAAACAGTACATTGTGACGTCAAATTCAGTGTCGTTATTTAGCAAATTTACAAACAAAGCGTTTGAACCACAACAAAAAACATGGCGTTAATCGTGGAGTGATTATATATGATTACGAAAATAAGATTTGCATGCTTTTACGGATTTTATGTGTAACATCTCAGAACGACGTGAACTAGGGTAGACGAGATTCAAAATGGAGGAATACATCTCCACGCGCTAATATTCGAATCGACGCCATTGGTACCAAACTTTTCAAGTTCCATAGGTATGGTTTAATTTTTCATTATTTTCCTATATTTTCCTTTTAAACATGTATATACGTGTTACCTATAGGGAGAGCTCCGCTCTCACGGCCCTTCGGGCCATGAGAGGGCTTCGCCCTCTATGAATGCAAGAACTGCATTTTATCGACAGGTATATCTAATATCGAAAATATTTGTATGACTGATTGACAGGGTTCCAGGGCTCGAAATTAACATATGCCCGTCAGTTTGTGACTGCTTAAAAGTCTGGCGGACTGACTGACATTTGTTTTAGTCAGTCTGATGGGACTGGTTAATTTTCTAAAGCATCATTTTGGAAAATATACTTATGAAATTTTATACACACATTTGGCATGCTTCGATCTGTAGATATCCGACAAATCTGATTTGTAAATATAAATCCCACATTTAAGTGAACATTACAATATTGTCTGAGGCATATTGAGTTAAATTTCATTTTAATAACATTAACGAAATATGTTTAATTATTTCTGGAAAACTGTGTTGGACTGGTAAATTTTTCTGCAGACTGGTTGAAATTATACCCCATCAACAGTCCGACTGGACTGGTGATCGACATAAAAAGTTAGCTTCAAGCCCTGATGGATGCTAAGTCCAAAGAGTATGTTGAACTTGAATACTATGTTGGCAAAGCTACCACTAGAGCGAGTGCAGCTATATGTATCTGAGCAGATCCAGACATTACCCCCCCCCCCTTCTTCAGGAAAGTGTAAAAGGAAAGGTTCCACCTCATGCTGTGTTAAGGGCCCAATTATGTGGCATTTTTTACAACCAGAATTATGCTTACAATAACGAATAGGCAAATAAATGGATGGTGGGTTCACATCCTTCATTTCCGCATATGTATGTTTCTGAAATAGCCTCTAGCAGGGGAATTAAGTAATGTGATTTTAAAAACAAACTGGAAAAATTCATGTTATTGTACTGGAAATTGTACAATAGTCTTATAGGGTAATAAAAATCATCAACAATAATATTGTGGTCTTAGTAAAGTTTTAAATGTAATTGATTTAATCTCAGAGATCTATTATAAACGGATCCCGTGGGGATCTGGGTTAGAATAGGTCCTCAGTACCCTTTGCTTGTCGTAAATGGGACGGTCCTTCCAGGGTTGGCTAAAAAGTGGTCAATATGAGTATTGACCGGGCCGGTGGTCAATACTGGTTAAAACCAGTCAATACTGGTTAATACTGGTCGATTGAAAATTATTTGGTCATTATTAACAGTCTGTGTTATTTATTTTAAATGTTTTAAGTGACCATTATGGTAAATACTGTAATTCATAACATACACTATCAGTTTATAATATACTTATAAGTCATAATATTAAAAATAAATAATGTACAAATGACTGTTGAATTTGGGATGATGTAAAAGTTTCTGTTCAAATTCCTTAGTTTAAGAAGAACTACCTATAAGTATTTTTTCATCAATCTTCATTTTAACTGTTGAATAAACATTTGAGGGGGTGGGTTGGTGATGTTTTCATAACAATAACATGTACACTGGTCCTCTCTGGTCCCAGGCTATGCTTAATATTAACACCTGTCAACTCTGCTTCCTGTGCTCAGGTAATGTCCAGCTACCTTTTATTCTTTCTTAATCTGTCCAGGTACATGTATTAAGAGGTATGTCTCCAATTGTCAAGCTATGCTATAGAACTGTGACCCTCTGATAGGTACTGAAGATATTTCGGTCAGTTTCAGCAAACCAAATATTGAAACTTATGAAATTATATTGGATTATCTAATGAAAAATATTAATCAACAATTGATCCATATAATGAAAAGACTTGATTTATCTTTATCTTTGCAAGAAATGTACAACAAAAAAAAATGGACAGTTTAAATCACAATTGACCAGTATTGACCACTTGGGGAGTATTGACCGGGACGGTTAAAACCACTGGCTAAAACCCAACCCTGGGTCCTTCGGATAAGACCACAAAATTCGAGGTCCTGTGTCAGAGAAGGTGTGGCACGATAAAGACCCCTCCCTTCTCAAAGGCCGTAAGCGCCGAGCATAGGCCTAAATTTTGCAACCCTTCACCGGCATTGGTGACATCTTCATATGAGTGAAAGATTCTTGAGAGGGACTTTAAACAACATTCATTCAATCAATCAATTGTTATAGATGTAATTTGCTACCTCCATTAAGTTTAAAAATGCTGTAAAAACTACAGGGAGTGAACATCACTTCACTATAAGCAGGAATTTATTATCAGCAGGTTTGTTGTAAACATGTTTACTGTAATTTGTTTTCAAATCCCACATGCGCATAGAAAACAAAAATTTAATATGAATGTAAATTATGAATTATTGATTTTGAAAAACAAAACCAAAGTTACGATTTAATTAGAACTCAACAATACATGACTGTACTGTAATACTGTAACTCGTGCCTTTCTTTGAAGTTGTTGGGAAATTAACACGTAGAACACTAGACATGTGTGAGAGGTTCAAGTTCAATCCCCGGCCACGACGTAGAACTATTACTCAATGTTCATTGTGAAAATACGCAACAAATGCTTCTTCACCATGTGCTTTGTTTAAGGAATGAAAGTCCCTGATCGAGACCTTGTTCCTGGTAGGAGTAAATATGATTAAGAGTCCATTGTGCTATATAGGCACCTAATATTGAGAGAATGTTTTTACGAATAGAATCTCTAAGCAATTCATTTAAAACACCTACCCAAAGCAATTCATTTAAAACACCTACCCAAAGCAATTCATTACGAAGAAGAGGAGAGGAATACTGCATTTCCCTAACTTGAAATTCATAACTGGGAGTGTTACATGAGCTTGCACTTAGGATTTCAATCAAAAGAATCATATATACATGTATTATTTTATGCCTTCAACAAAAGCTTTCTAGGGATACCAACTTCGATTTTATCAATGTAGTGAGAGAATTGTGTGTTTGAAAATTATCAATGAAGATACGATAGTGTACGCCATTCCCACAACTGATGAAATGGTCACACCCCTTTTTCCTTTCTATTTTTAGCTGATGGTCAAAGGTATGAGGAAACACTACAATGAGAAAGAAGAAGGATTATCTCAGGTCAAAGTTCAAGTAGACATCATTTGGTCAACAATTCAGAAAAGGTACTCCCTAAATAGTACTAGACATTACATATATACATTGTAGTACTAGACATTACATATATACATTGTTTTACTGGACATTACATATATACATTGTAGTACTAGACATTACATATATACATTTTTTTATTCATGAAGTTCATCAAGAATTTAAAAGTTAAGTTTCAGAAGAATGACAAGTACTATTCAAAGCCACCATCTATGGGGCTCATGTTAGTCTGATATCATTAATATGAGGTTTATGTCAGTATGATATCATTGATTCGAGGTTTATCCCAGCCTGAAATCATTGATACAGGGTTCATCCCAGTCCGAAATCATTGATACAGGGTTCATCCCAGTCCGAAATCATTGATACAGGGTACATGACAGTCTGATATCATTGATACAGGGTTCATATCAGCCTGATATCATTGATACAGGGTTCATATCAGCCTGATAACATTGATACAGGGTTCATATCAGCCTGATAACATTGATACGAGGTTTATCCCAGCCTGAAATCATTGATACAGGGTTCATGTCAGTCTGAAATCATTGATACAGGGTTCATGACAGTCTGATAACATTGATACAGGGTTCATCCCAGTCCGAAATCATTGATACAGGGTTCATATCAGCCTGATAACATTGATACAGGGTTCATATTAGCTTGATAACATTGATACAGGGTTCATGTCAGTCTGATAACATTGATACAGGGTTCATATCAGCCTGATATCATTGATACAGGGTTCATGTCAGTCTGATATCATTGATACAGGGTTCATGTCAGTCTGATATCATTGATACAGGGTTCATCTCAGTCTGATATCATTGATACAGGGTTCATCTCAGTCTGATAACATTCATGACAGTTAAATATCATTGCTGATACACCTCATCAACCAGACATTACCAAGATCTGGGTTAAAATAGGTCCTCAGTACCCCCTGCTTGTCATAAGAGACGACTAAATGGAACAGTCCTTTCGGATGAGACTGCAAAGACTGAGGCATTGTGTCACCGCAGGATTGGCACGATAAAGATCCCTCCCTGCTCAATGGCCATCAGCACCGAGTATAGGCCTAAATTTTGCAGCCCTTCACCAGCAACGGTGACATGTCCATATGAATGAAAGATTCTTGAGTGAGACGTTAAACCAATCGATACTCTTTTATGACCAGATAATAAACTATTTCATTTCATTTAATTTTATTCAAGTATAAAATATCACAGAATGTCATGATTGTAAATTTAAAATAACAAATTGAAACCTGGCACAATCTATAGCACTATGCAGTTATAACAGTTAAATAATAAGTGACTGTATGAATAACATGACAAATGATGATATCTTAACCTAAGGATAACCCATAAAAGCTTAAATTAGCTTATATCCAATGGGGTCAACTATACCCTGATCCGATATTTTTCAATATTTTGGACTGGTCAGAAATTAGCAAAGTTAAAATATTTTACAAGGATGTTTGCAAGCATGCAGTCAAAATAGTTGATGTTCAATTTTGAAACAGATTCCAGCACTTGCATGCAGGTGACAAGGAAAATGCTGGGGAACCAGTGCTGGGCCCTGATGACAAAGAGCAGTTTGTGTACCTTAACCAGCAACTCTCACAGCTGACAGACAACCTCAGGAGCCTGGTGTCTGATGAAAACCAGGAACAAAGGTAAGATTAGTGCTAAAGGGGTGGAGGAAATCAACTCAGCTGAAAATAACGAACAATCAGTGATCAACGACAACATGTAGACATATTTTTAAAAATTCAAAAATGAAAGTAGAAGGCTGCTGAATTGATTTCCATTAATACAGAATTACAAGAGATAATACTTTAGATCCTTCAAAGGTACCCTACTGAAAAATATTGATAAGATATAATGTTATGTAATGCAAATGACACTCTAAGTACTGCAGTGAATGTTAGTAACACTAGTACTGCAGTGAATGTTAGTAACACTAGTACTGCAGTGAATGTAGGTAACACTAGTACTGCAGTGAATGTAGGTAACACTAGTACTGCAGTGAATGTTAGTAACACTAGAACTGCAGTGAATGTTAGTAACACTAGTACTGCAGTGAATGTTAGTAACACTAGTACTGCAGTGAATGTAGGTAACACTAGTACTGCAGTGAATGTTAGTGATGTTAGTACTGCAGTGAATGTTAGTGATGCTAGTACTGCAGTGAATGTTAGTAACACTAGTACTGCAGTGTATGTAGGTAACACTAGTACTGCAGTGAATGTAGGTAACACTAGTACTGCAGTGAATGTAGGTAACACTAGTACTGCAGTGAATGTAGGTAACACTAGTACTGCAGTGAATGTTGGTGACACTAGTACTGCAGTGAATGTAGGTAACACTAGTACTGCAGTGAATGTAGGTAACACTAGTACTGCAGTGAATGTATGTGGTAGGTTCCTCTCTATCCTTAGATTTAGTATGGAGGTTAATTATGGGAGTTAATTCTAGAGATTAGGTGGGTAGCTTTAATAGAAATCTTAATCAATCTGTCTTCAACAAATGTGGATATGTCATGTGCATATGTAGTATAGGAAATGTGTAATTTGCAGTCTAGAAGAAATGAAGTTATTTATTTGTCATGTGATAATTTTAGATATAATTATGTACTTTCATTAACCCAAATGCACCAATCCTTTTAATGACATCTTGCTTTGTGAATCAGTCTTTTCCAGTTTTCTTGCCCTGGTCTCACATTTTATTTAAATCAATTTTGAAATATTTCAACTTCATTTTAAATTCTTTTAGCAATAAGATGAAATAAAATAAAGGATTGCTCTTTAAATCATGTTTTAATTCGCATGGACAAGAGTTGCAAAATAAGTTTCTCAGGAATAATACTAGTATGTTAATGTGTACATATAGCAATGCTATGTGATTAATTCCACCTTCCTTATATAGCTGTGTGTAGATGACTGCAAGGAGAAGAAGTGGTAGTGGGAGGGGGTGTAGGTAAATAGTCCGATGAACAGATTGAATGTTATGTAAAATTATTTCTCGCCAATAAATCCTATAAGATATTGGAAATAACATTTCTCCAGCTTAATTTTAGGGATTTAGAGTAATTAGGATGTTCTTATGATGAAGATCACAACAGCAGATTACAAAGTTTAACCTTATTATAACTGTAACTGACCTGCTCTCACAGCCCCATGTACAAATAACCAGTACAGTGAAAACTGACTAATCCAACACCTGAGGCAGAGCAATCCATTTAATTGGGCATTCCGATCCTTATTTTCATTCTCAATTTCATATTTCATAGTTTTACGCTGTTTATCTCAACACACTCGTATTCTGACAAACATTTTTTATCTCCCAGTGCATGTCGGAATAGACAGGTTTCACTGTAATTAAATATATTCATTGTATAAAAACTGTCGTTTTCTGCAGTACCTGTATGATATGAAGCAGGGTCTCATGCCTCGTTCACACGAATGCGCATTAAATTTTACTTCGCATTAAATTTGATGCGAAGCAAAATAATGCGCATTAAATTAATTCGAATTAAATAGCGTTCACATGGCGGTAATATTTAATGCGAAGTAAACTAATGCGCATTAAATTCGATTGCATCTCTAAATTAAAGGGTACGCACAATAAATAAAAGAATATAGATTATATCATTGAAAATTATTTTATAGATATTTTAATGAATATTGTGGAGATACAGAATTCATTGTTTGAAAAACACTTTATATCTTTTAACAATGTACATGTAACTGATCTACATACAAGGAGTGTTGTCGTGTTTGTTTTCATATGTTCCCAAGAAATCACTTGTTATTTCTTCTGACGACCAGCATTCACTTTAGACATTATATTGCTTCTTCATAAGCCCAGTTAAAACATTGGAACATCTCTTTCACCATTCCGCTGACTACTGTTGTGACGTAATTTTTAATTACTAACACGTATTATACACTGTAAGTCTACTATGACCTCATATGGCATAAAGAAATTCAACAATGATTGAGCGGCCTAATATTTGTTTTACCGTAAAATCATATTATCACTATTTCAAAACATTTTTGTCGTATTTAAGAGCAATTCTTTCCATATTGTATTACTCAGTATGCCTATGAAGAGCACATATTTACGTCTGACATTATCTAATGACATGCTGTTTGTACATGTTCTTTAGTGATTACTATCATTTTGATTAGTTTTTCGCACAAAATTAACATTGATATGTATAGCTGACCACGGGTATGATGCATGTGACCCAAATTTGCCATTACGCATACGTCTACATTTAATGCGAATTAGCTTCGCTTAGCGTTCACACGGAGCTAATGCGAAGTAAATTTAATTCGCTTTAAATCGCGACGTCAATTTTAATTCGAAGTAAACTAATGTGCATTAAAATCTCCGTGTGAACGCGGTTCAGATTTAATTCGCATTAACTTACGTTTACAGTGCAACTAGTGCATTTTCTTCTGACCTCTGAGACCAGGGGTCATTTATTTAAGCCCCCCCCCCCATCTACCAAACATACACGGATGTCACATTCAGGGTGCCTTTATATGACAGATCACTTATTCTGAATTGTCAGAGTCAGGTAATAATAATTCCTCTCCCTCAAGCTTATCATTGTTAAAGTGTCCATTTATATCCTGCATGCTTTTAACACATGCTCCATTGCAGTGAATCATAAGTGTATGTCAATAACAGACACGGATCAGTTTCATTCATTCTTATTGTCTTTGACGTGTTGGCGGCAATGTTTTGTCACTTTTGTAAGAAGACGTTGTAAGGATTAAGTGTATGGGTGCAGTATCCCCTTTATAATTTTTTTCTGTATGGATTTCAGTGTCATAAGGTTCGGGAAATGACTGTGGTAAATGGGATCGTGATGACAGGACTGTATTTGTTAAAAGCATTGTTTGTTAATACACGTATATTGCCCCTGAATTCAAATATCAAACAAAACTCCCCTTTGGGTACAGATACTCTGTTTAATGCATTTCTTTTTATTACCATCTTATTTCAAGATTAACACAAGATGTGGGGGTTTTAAGTAGGAGGGGTGTACTTTGACATTGAATACTGAAAGGACAAAGGGATCGTAGGATAATGAGACAATGGGATGATAGGAAAATGAGACAATGGGATTATAGGATTTCATTTGAAACAATGGGATTATAGGATAACGAGACAATGGGAATATAGGATTTCATATGAGACAATGGGATTATTTCACATGAGACATTGGGATTATAAGATTTCATTTGAAACAATGGGATTATAGGATAACGAGACAATGGGATTATAGGATTTCATGAGACAATGGGATTATAGGATTCCATATGAGACCATGGGATTATAGGAAAATGAGACAATGGGATTATAGGATAACGAGACAATTGGATTATGACCTTTGATATGAGCAATAATTCTTCAATATTAAGTATCATGGGTTTACAAGACTGCATCAGAATTTATAATCTGCCCCTACCCCCTTCCTTTCACTCCTCCTGTAAAACAATGCTACAATTGGATTATTAAAACACAATGGTGTCTTACTACTCCTCTTAGTTACATTTTCTACATGCAGAAGTTTTAAAATTGAATTAACCCCCAACACCTGGGAGAAAAAGCTTCACAGCAATATAGTTTCGAAATGGTTGAATTTCTACGTTGAAATGTACATTGAAAATGTGTATTATGATTATGATTGATAATGGGATTGATTGATTGACTGAATATTGTTTAACATCCTCTCGAGAATATTTCACTTATATGGAGACGTCACCATTGCCGGTCAAGGGCTGCAAAATTTAGGATATGCTCGGTGCTTATGGCCATTGAGCAGGGAGGGATAGTTATCGTGCCTCACCTGCTGTGACAGGAGACCTTGGTTTTTGCGTTCTCATCCGAAAGACAGCCCCATTTAATCGCCTCTTACGACAAACAAGGGGTACTGAGGACCTATTCTAACCCGGATCCTCACGAGATCTTGATAATGGGAATGTCTTGATACATGTATGTTTCTATGATGATATGAGTGCTGATGTGTACCCAGCAGGTACTTTTGCTGCTGTATATGCCTTGTGTTTTTCAATGTTTTCTTGTCTCATGTTTTTTTCAAAATTTCATGTACAATTTATACTAAAATAATGGTTCTTATATACAATGAAGCACATATGATTATGTTTATGATATGTTCAACATTTGAAGAAAAGAAAAAGAAGATAGAAAGTATATTCAATTTACATTGAACAACTTGAGCTCAAAAGTAGGATTTATAATGGATTATTTGGAGTAGTAGACACTTGAAATTCATGCTGGGGATTATCCTAAAATAGCTGTTCCTCCCACTTGCCCGAATTTTTCAATTTTCGTGGTACATTCAGGAAAATGTCCTTGACCTTCAGACATGCTTCATAAACAAATATTTAGGTTAAAGTGAAGTCTATACAGAAAATTTAAAATAATCATAAATCTGTAGTAAATTCTGCTTAAACAGGATGATAGGGATGAAATGTCTGGGGGATGAATTCACACTGGGAATATTATGTTGCATACAGAACAGATGTATGTCTGTGTTTGTGACAGTAAATGTCTATACCACTGTCAATTGGTATTTCACAGTCAACACATTTGCTGTAAATGATTAGTATATGTTCATCCTAATTTCTGAATTAATCTAGATCGACATGGTCTCTTAGTATGAAAATGATAACATCTGTTACACGTGTTATACCAGTTAAGTAGTTCTGTTGATCAACATTTGATAGTTATACAGAATTAATGGGTTGTTGTTTTAGTTCAGACGGATCAATGTTTTACAGATATTTTACCGAGATTCTATGCAAACAGAGTAAATGCGAGGAAGCAATTTCAAACAAGTCTTGATGTATGCATACAATATTCACGAACAAATGACATTCAAGTAGGGTTTGCAGTTTAGTAGTATTTAGTGCAAATGTATTTAGTACAAATGTGTCGTATGTAGTACAATCGTGTCGTATTTACTACAGAAATGTCGTATTTAGTACAAATGTGTCATATTTAGTACAAGTGTGTCGTATTTAGTACAGATGTGTCGTATTTAGTACAGAAATGTCGTATTTAGTACAGATGTGTCGTATTTAGTACAGATGTGTCGTATTTAGTACAAATGTGTCGTATTTACTACAGAAATGTCGTATTTAGTACAGATGTGTCGTATTTAGTACAGATGTGTCGTATTTACTACAGAAATGTCGTATTTAGTACAGATGTGTCGTATTTAGTACAGATGTGTCGTATTTACTACAGAAATGTCGTATTTAGTACAAATGTGTCGTATTTAGTACAGATGTGTCGTATTTAGTTCAAATGTGTCGTATTTAGTACAAAAGTGTCGTATTTAGTACAAATATGTCGTTTGTTTGAACTGCGTAACATTTATTGCTGTCTTTATAAACATTCACTGCCAACAATGCATGCTTGATTTTGAAGTGTATGTTCTTACTTCAGAATGAAGAGGTTTTGTTGTACTTATATTATTGCTTTTGGGAGTGTATGCCACTCATTCAAATGTTAAGTAGTACTGTATGAGTGGGGAAAAATATCAGGAGTGCAGTGCACACAGAGAGTTGAAGAAGCGTACAAACATACCATTATAACAATGATGACAATAAGCTTAATGATATTTCAAACTGTATTATCCCTTGTGGATCCGGGTTATAATAGGTTCTCGGTATCCCTTGCTTGTCGTAAGAGGCGACTAAATAGGGCAGTCCTTTGGATGAGACCGCAAAAACCGAAGCCCCCTGTCACAGCAGGGTGTGACACGATAAAGATCCATCCCTTCTCAAAGGCCATAAGCGTCGATCATAGGCCTAAATTTTACAACCCTCCACCGACAATGGTGACGTCTCCATATGAGTGAACCATTCTCGAGAGGGACGTTAAACAATATACAATGAATCAATCAAACTGTATCATCGTATTGTGTGTATGACTAGAATAACAGTATTTATCGTATTATGTGAATGATAAGTACATGTATAAGAGTTCAATTTGTATATAACTATATACATGTATCACATTGTGTGATTGACTGTAGATTTCAAACGGCATTTTTTTCACCGTGCTTTCACTATTTGTCCAGCTCTCAGTCTTTTTTCCATTGTCTTTCGGAACTCCAAAGTCAAATGATCGATCTTTAAATTATAATAAAGACAAGGGATGTATGCGCAAGAGTAGAAGGACACCTTCATATTGCATCAACGATATCAAAACTCTAGATAACGATTTCTTAATGATATAAACAATGTGTATATCAATACAGAGAATTTTAGGACGTCTATTTCAACAGTTCAAAATTTCAACAGGCATGGAAGTAGAATGAAATATAAAAAATAAACCCCATTTTTGAAAATACAGGAAGGTATGAAGTGCGACGCTTCACGCCGGCATACTTCATGACCATGCCGGGTTGAAGTACCGCAGCTCATACGTTTATTTTCAAAAATTGGAATTCATTTCTTAGATATACATGTTTAGTCATAAAGCTTTTAACATAACGTAAGGTTAAGGATTGTTTAATCCAATAACACTTACCTTGGTTTTGCAACCAAAAACTACAGCATATTTCTTTGTTTGATAATTAAACTTATTTAATATGTTTGCTATTCAGTGTGATATTTGTCTATAATTGTGTTGTATGCAAGGTGAAGATAACGAACAGTGATCAATCTCATAACTCGTACAAGCAATGCAAAATAGATAGTTGGGCAAACACGGACCCCTGGACACACCAGAGGTGGGATCAGGTGCCTAGGAGGAATGCTGCTACATAAATATGATAATGGAATGCTGCTACATAAATATGATAATGGAATGCTGCTACATAGATGCAAGGTGAAGATAACGAACAGTGATCAATCTCATAACTCGTACAAGCAATGCAAAATAGATAGTTGGGCAAACACGGACCCCTGGACACACCAGAGGAGGGATCAGGTGCCTAGGAGGAGTAAGCATGTGAAGTATAGGAACCTGCCCGTTTTCCGTCTCTCTGCTATCAGGAATATGATCGCTGAAAGTCAGCTTAATTTCCCACCATAAGTCCTTGTAGCATTTATTACTGTTAGCAACCCTTGTTTTATAAGCCTTGTAACTTGTTTTAAATAAACATTTACACGATGATAATTCTTTCTTTTTTTTTTTTTTCTTTTTTTTTTTTAGATATATGTATCAAAGTTACTGCTACAGTGAAATTAACACAATACATTTATTTGTTAAGGACGTGGGATACTCGTGCAATAAGTCTGTTGTAGAATTTTGTAAAACTATTTGTAAATGTTAGGAAATAACTTGTTAAAAACCCTCATTATCAAGGTATTTGTCTTTTGAAATTACCTTTGTTTTTGCATTATTTACAAATCTTTACTTGACAGTTTAATGACGAAACGATTCTCCAAAATCGAGTCTTTTTATGTAAGCAAACAAACCAGTGAAACGTTAATTTTGTAATTTAAAGCATGTTCATTTTGTACAATCACAAATTTTAACATTTAAATGACACATTTTACCTTAAGTATACTTGAGATGTGGTATATTTATTAAACTTGAATCAATATCCATTTATTTTGAAAACCTCGTAAACAATAACACACATCAATCTTTGTTTTCAAAACAAAAAAATAAACTCTCTATAATGAGCTTATGTCATGAGGAATAACCTTAATTTTTTTGTGAAACCTTCTAAACATATTAGACTGTAGATTTTGATCATTTAAAGTGAAAAACAAAATTTGAAGAAAAATCGTGAATCAGTCCCTTTAACACAGCGAAATCCCACGTAAACACAGAAAATCTTACTTCATTTGATATGTCAGATATCCAGGGTGTCTTAAAGTATGACCATAATACAATGACATATATATATATATATATATATATATATATATATATATATATATGTGTGTGTGTGTGTGTGTGTGTATGTATGTATGTATGTATGTATGTATGTATAGATAGATAAATAGATATTATACATTTATTGCATGATAGTGAGGGAGATATGAAGATTTATTCACCCAAGAAAAATCATATACTGAGCCAGAAAAGCTGAAATTTATATGAAAGCTTCCTTATATAATACAGATTCTAAATTGTTAAAATCATGGCCCCGGAGGTCGGATGGGGCCACAATAGGGGGTCAAAGTTTTACATACAAATATATAGGAAAAATCTTTGAAAATCTTCTTCCCAGAACCATTAAGCCAGAAAAGCTGAGATTTATATGAAAGCTTTCTGATATAGTGCAGATTCAGGTTTGTTAAAATCATGCCCCCCTGGGGTAGGATGGGGCCACAATAGGGGATCAAAGTTTTACATACAAATATATAGGGAAAATCTTTAAAAATCTTTTTCTCAAGAACCATTGGGCCAAAGAAGTTCACATTTACATGAAAGCTTTCTGACATAGTGTAGATTCAAGTTTGCAAAAACCATGGCCTCCAGGGGTAGGTTTGGGGCCATAATAGGGACTACGGTTTTACATGCAAATAGATATGGAAAATCTTCTGATATGGACCAAGGTGACTCAGGTGAGCGATGTGGCCCATGTGCCTCTTGTTATTATATACTTTCAATTTCATTTAGAAACTAACAATAATTTTATTTTTAACAATAACTTTATCGGTTTAACTGAGTAAAAGATGAAAAACACGAAAAATTTGAAAATTAACGGCGTAAAAATTTGATTGTGACGTAATGTTTGCGGGCCAGAATGTTTCGTGTGATATATGCCCGCAAACTTTTAAAGAAAAAAGAAGAGATGAAATTGAAAGTATATAATAAGATAGGGGAATATGATGTTTGAGAGGGAGATATGAAGTTTTGTTATTCCTGGCATGTGACCGTCTAGACCAATCAGATTACGCGTTGCATAGAATTCTCATACTGAGGTATAATAAATAGATATAAACATACGAGTTGGATAGAAATCATATCAAACCACGGGAGATTCTTTTCATAATGTTAACCCCTCTCTCCATCCCCACCGGTCTGGTTGTTAATTCACGTTATTGTATTGTTGGGAATTTTGTTTCGTGATGCTTTGTAAACAAAATACGTAAAATTGGCGTTTGTGACGTCATAATCGGCATACGAAAACATAGTGTAATAATTGAAATTTATGTAATGGCTGATATGTTTGCCCAACTATTTATTTTGTATTGCTTGTAGGAGTTATGAGATTGATCAATGTTCGTTATCTTCACCTTTTATGTGCTGTATAAAGAAGTAAACATGTGATAAATGTTTGAATTTGCCTTTCAACAGACACTTGGATTACATCAAGGCATACTATCAGCAGTGTTCAAAGGAAGACAACTCTAATTTTGTTGCTGCGATCCAAGGTAATATAAGAAAATCTGATAGAGATGGGAAAAGAAGGATGCTATATATACAATAATATTTTGAAATTAAAAACTTTCAAATCTACCATGTTTAGTTTTTAAAAGGCAGTTTTAGTAGAAGGTAACATGAAAATAAGAATTAAAAAAAAAACTCTGCTAGACTTGAACCCTCGATCTTTTCTGTATTTGTCCACTTTTTGTATTTTTTTTTAAATTGTACGGATATGCAAACTTTAAAAAAAAAATTACAATCTATGTCTATCTGTCTTCATACTCCTGAAAAAATAAAGTAACTATAGTCAAGTATACTCAATCGCCTTTGTAATATTTTCAATATATATTATACAATTATTGACATTTTCAGTCAATACAATGACGTAGCTACCTGAGAAGAACAATATTGACTGAACACGTAAGGCTGAGTGAATATTGTACTTAGAGGGTAACTTAAAGCATCTCATTGACCGAAAAAGGGCAATAAGTGATTTATAGCATGATCGAATACATCAATGATTCAAAATTCATTTTTAGTTTCATTAAAAATTATAATGAATGTCCATGACAATTTGGTTAGTGATGGATTGGTTTTGTTAAGAATTTCACTTAAGACTTGCATTGTAATTAATTGTAATATCGTATGAATTGTTTACTGAGTATCATCAAATGTGGCATAGTTGATGCAAAATATTGAATATGTCTCTGAGGTTCAAAGTCGGGCGAAAGTGATATCTCCACTAAATAGATTCGAAATACGAAATACGAATTGTACTTTGCATAGCAATGCATATTGTGGTGTCAATTATCACCTACATATTGTGTTTATATCTCTTAACGGATTCGATACACATGAGCTTGTTCTGCGTATGATCAGTTTTTAAATAGAGGCAGCTACTGACAAACCAGTTGATGTCACAGGGATTTCAACAATCTTGTTTTAAGTCAGCATTTTGTAAATTCCATGATCGTTACAACGACCTAGTTTGCCAATACAACTTGTCATTTGAGTCAAATGCTGTCTGAAGTATTAATACTGATTATTAGGTCGGTTGTTTTTTTTTTGGCACACCGAGTTTGACTACGGATTACTCCGTTTACCTGATCCAGACATAGGACTCACGGTGGGTGTGACCTATCGACAGGGATGCTTACTCCTCCTACGCACCTGATCCCACCTCTGGTATGCCCAGGGGTTCGTGTTTGTTCAACTCTTTATTTTGTATTCCGTTTAGGAGTTTTGAGATTGATCCCTGTTCGTCATCATCACCTTTCCTTTAACTGGCTTACTTGTCATAACATTTCATCAATATATCGCTCGTTTAAAAAAACAAAAACATTTTATCTTTATGCAGAGCAAAGTTCCGATTACAAGATCTAGTCGAAAGTGATTAGAGAACTAAGTTTTCATTGGACAACCGCCACATTCATAAACAATCGTATCAATATTTAAATTTCCAATGATTTCGGTCTGATTGTGGAGAAATCAAATGTTATATTCACCTCAAAGGCACGTGTGTAGATGAACATAACTATTCTATTTCTTCTAATTTGGGGGGGGGGGATTTCAACCAATTGGAAAGCTTTGAAATTTTTTGATCATGTAATAAATATTTATATTAATGATTGTCCTATATTCATTATATATATGTGCCCCAGAGGAATGTTTGCTAAAGTGTATACAGGAATTCTTGATATGCTCTGGGGAAACTACAATAAGGTCAACCATACTACTCGGATATTTTTTTTAGACTTGGAATCGATGCATTCAGCAAATTGTTCAGAAACAGAAGAAATAGAAAATCACATTAACAGAGGTATGGAAAAACTGTTGGAGTCCTCTTATACTTAATTTGCTCTCATTGGAATATTTGTAAAGTACGAAATAATTTGTATGGATCACACACTATACACAGGTAAAATTGCAACATATGTTAAACATAAATATATATCCAATCATAGCAAGTTCACCTGTACATACGTATGTCTTCTTCTGCAGCCATTCGACATTTGTCCAAAATTACAAAGACGCTGAATGGGGAAGGTCAAGGAAAGATGAACCAGTGCAAGGTCACCTGTAGTAAGCAGGTCACCAAAATGTCAGGTCTGCGGGAAAGAAATCAATAAAGAAATAATCCGAGAAAGTGACCACACTGCCTTCATTGTTCGTGTTCAAGTTTCATATATGGTTCATCCAATATATTGTATTTTTAAATCCTTTCCCCCTTTTACATTTACTCTTTGTTGTCCAGAATGTATTTTTTCTCAACGACTGCAATTCATGATTGGGATTAGTTTTTAGCTCTTCTGAGCCGAAGGCTCAAAGAGCTAATCATATGGCCATATGTCTGGCGTGTGGTGTGCAGTGTGCGTCAACTTTTTTGAAAAATGGTTATATCTCAAGAACCCCTAGGCCAATTTTTGTCAAATTTGTCACAGGGTATCCTTGGCCCAAGGGCTTTCATTTGTACTAAAACTAGAGTTGTGACCCTTTAACAAGGGGAGATAATTAGGAAAATGCAAACAAAAGTAGTGGTTCCTAAAAAAAATCTTCCTTCTCAAGAACCACTGGGCAAATTATCACCAAACTTATGCATAAGGATGAGGATAGGTTGTAGATAAAAAATTGTTCAAGACATCATCCTGGGGCATAGGGTGTGGTCTCAAAGTCACTTCAAAGTTGACCTAGAATTTTGTTTTGTTAAAACTTTGATATTTTGCTTAGTATAAGGATTAGGATCATCAAATTTTGTCAGTTGATGCATCTTAGGACTTAATATCATGTTGTCTCAAAAGTAGGTCATGGTGACCTACTTTTTGAATTTCGCAGGTAATTATTATGAAATGGATTTTGATGAATATCTTGGACACTTTTGAGCCTATGATCATCAAAAGTTGTCAATTGATGGATCATGGGACCTTGAACTGCATCATGTAAAAAGTAGGTCACCATGACCTACTTTCTGAATTTTATGGCTAATCATTTATATATACATTTTAGGTTGTTATTTCAGATACCAAGAGGTTTAGAATCATCAAACCTTGTAAGTTGATGCGTCTAGAGGCCTTGAAACATATTTATAAAAAAAAAGTAGGTCACAGTGACCTACTTTTGAATTTTTGCAGACATTCAAATTTCACATTTTCAATTTTAGATGCATATTTTGGACACTATGAAAGCTAGGATCATCAAACTTTGTTAGTTGATGCATCTTGAGTCTTCATAGTTTGTTCACCAAAAAGTAGGTCACTGTGACCTACTTTTGGAATTTGACGTCTATATTTTAATATTTCAGATACTATTTGACTTACAATTATCAAACTTTGTCAGTTGTTGCATTTTGAGTCTTCAGAGTGTGTTGACTAAAAAGTAGGTCACCGTGACCTATTTTTGGATTTTGACGGCTATATTTGAATATTTCAGATACTATTAGACTTACAATCATCAAACTTTGTCAGTTGATGGGTCTTGAGTCTTCAGAGTGTGTAGACCAAAAGGTAGGTCAATGACCTACTTTTGGAATTCGACGTTTATATCTGAATATTTCAGATATTATTTGACTTCAGTTATCAAACTTTGTCAGTTGATACATCTTGAGTCTTTGGAGTGTGTCGACCAAAAGGTAGGTCACTGTGGCATTCTTTTGGAATTTGACAGCTATATTTGAATACTATTTGACTTGTCAGTTGATGCATCTTGAGTCTTCAGTGTGTCGACCAAAAGTAGGTCACGGTAAATGTTCAGGTACTATTTGATTTAACATCATCAAACTTTGTTAATTGATGAATCTTGGTTATTGTGAATTTTTGTCTTTTCTACAATGTAGCAGAAGAGCGTTTCTAGGTCCATGGGCCTCTTGTTAAAAATTCCTATAGAAGCTTACTTAAATATGTCATCAGAAAGCATTCGTAATTTAGTCAATATGAATTGCTGTTGTTGCAAATTACATGTATATCCATTATGCTCCTGCCTTTGTATTGCAATTTTTGTGTAGCTTATATTTAATATGTTGCCGTGCTAATGATTGGCTGGTATCGTGACATTGCTAGTAATGTACTGTAATATATACTTGATTTTCGCCTGTGATTTTTATACAAATTTCTGTAACAATTTATATAATGGTATAGCGAAGCCGTTTGTCTGCCCATTAACTATTATTAAGTTTTCTGTGTCTCCGTATAGCTGGGACATGTTAGTGCCCAAAATTATCAAACCATATCAGTTTTTGCATTTTAGGGAGGGAATGTGTTGGGCCTAAAACTAGGTCACAGTGACCTTGGTTAAGAATGTTATGATAAGATTTTATAAAACCTAAAACTAGGTCACAGTGACCTTGGTTAAGAATGTTATGATAAGATTATATAAAACCTAAAACTAGGTTACAGTGACCTTGGTTAAGAATGTTATAAGATTTTATAAAACCTTGCCCCTACTTGGAAACCTAACACTATATCATTTGAATGCATATTACATTTTTGTAGGTTAGGTAAAACATGACTTAAAACTAGGTCTCAATGACACAAATTGTTCGTAGTTTGAAAAGAAATAATAAAATATCTGCAGGGCTTATGACCAAAAGTTGGTGTGTATGTTTTATGTAATTAATTCCACACACACACAAAAAACGCAACTCCACATACCTATTATTTTGATAAACAAATACATTGCATGTGGATACCAATTCAAGCATTACATTTGCCAATACACTTCCTTATATGACAGTACTAATGAAATCGATGTTCGATTTCGTGTAACATGAATTTGGTCACGTGATAATTTTTTAGTTCTCTTTTTTGGTGAAGTTCATAGTTAGGAAAGGTAATTAATAATTTGATATTTAAACTACAATAGGATATTTCTAAATGCTGGTTTGTGAAATGCTTTGATTTGTTCTATGAGACCTGATTCATAGAATTCTGGAGATTTCAATGGCTGTAACATCAAGGGGATTGTAAGTGTCAAGCCTGGGGATTTTTCTTTTTAAATTTTCAAACATCACATTTGAGAATTTTTTCACCCATGTTGAAAAATCACGAGCTTTATGTGAAATGCCACAATTTTTCACCTATGTATAGCACTAGATTTCCTGACTCCTGCTGCTAGTGCTGGTCACCCGGCGAAATAACAGTCACTGCTTACGTTACGGGGTAGATATCTGTCACTGCCTAAGTAACCGGGTAGATAGATATCAGTCACTGCTTAAGTTACCGGGTAGATGTCAGTCACTGCCTAAGTTACCGGGTAGATGTAAACAAGTTATCACGATGCTGGTATCGAAACTCTAAACGGGGACCTCATACCAGGCTAGTGCGACTGATGTCTGAATTGATTGTTGTACTACTACAAGGCAGTGTCTTGTCACTAATGAAACCATGAAATGACATGGTCTACTTGCAAGTGATATTTCCACTGAATAGAGAATTATGATTTGGTATGTCCAGGGCTCCGTTTTGCCCTTCTCTTAATTTAGGATCTTTTATAGGATTTATAAGATTGATATATATATATATATATATATATATATATATATATATATATATATATTCGTTATCTTCACTTGTCCATCCTTTTTCTTAGTTAAATTGAGAAAACCAATAGGATCGGGCAACAGGCATAGCCTATATAGGCCCTCTCTCAACAATGTTGTGTTTTTGATATTACTATTATGTTTTTGATTTGTTGTCTTTTTGATATGTTATTTTATAAATTTTGATATGGTTTTTTTTTTCATGTGTAATGTGTTTGATATAATGTCATTTTGATATGTGGTCTCTTTTGACTAATATAACACATATTGTAGTGTAGGAATTTTTCCTCTCGAGAAATTATAACAGACTTTGCCCCAAGACCATAAACTGAGAATAAACTGAGAATAGACTTAAGTCAAACTTCTGATTACTTGTATCTAAAGATTTAAGTAGCACAGATGTTATTAAAAAAACAAATGTGGGTTGATAGAAATTTCAAATGCAAAAATATACCAAAAGTTTTATTTGTTTATGAAATTATTGCAAAAGTTACCTGGATTTGAAATTTAGACTTGAGTCCATCCTTAGTAAATGGTCTTGAGGCCTGGTGTCAAAAATTATGGCTATAGTTATCATTGTGTTCTAATTGTTTAAGAACAAACCCTGATTGGGTGTACCATGTGCCGTTGCGATGCTCTTTTTATATACATTGTGATATAACGATTTAAATTTGCCAATTAAGACTATTTTTAGTTATACTTTGTCTAGTCGCTTTTTTGAAATTTAACTAAATAAATTATCAGTAGGTGATCATGTTTTTTTTTTGGTTTTGTTTAATGATTGTGGGTTTTTTCTCATTATCCTCCACCAATGTTATGTAAGTGACGATATTTAAAGTCAGGTTTTGCAATTGCATACAACATAAATTTAATTATGATAGAATATCTATTCTCTAATCTTACTGTACTATATGAGCTCAAAGTGTACCAGACAATTTTCAGATATAAAACAACACTTTTATTCATAACTCAACTTTTTGACAAACGGGGTGATTTCAGCTTCTCCATCTTCAACTTCCCATATTTATTTAGCAGTATCTATTATATTTCATTATCATCTGTACATGGAGTTTATGTCTTTGATTCGTTATACATAACCTCCATTTATGTCTCTGATTCTTTATGCAATAGCCTCGGTGGTCTAGAGGTAGAGCGTTCGCCCCGCACGCGAAAGGTCGGGGTTCGAATCCGACCGCGACAGATCTCATTGAATAAAACGGGTAGTGACAGTTACATCGCCAAACGCTCGGCGTTAGGTGTGAATGTCACTGGTCCTCGGAGATGACCTTAGAAACGGATGTCCCGTTTAACAGTATGTGTGGCACGCTAATGAACGCCCCACTCCTCAATAGCGGTAAGCGCTGAGGATAGGCCTAAATTTGAAGTCTTTCACCGGTATTGGTGACGTCTCCATATGAGTAAAAATTATCGAGAGGGGTGTTAATTAAGATACATTCAATCTGAATCGTTATGCATGAGTTTGTTCTGCGTATGATCAGTTTTCAAATTGAGATAGGCTACAGACAAAGAAGTTGATGTTACAGGTGTTTCAAAAAATCTTGTTTAAAGACAGCATTTCGCAAATTCTATGGTCGTTATAACGATCTACTTTGTCAACACAACCTGTCACTGGGTATAATGCTGTCTGACATATTTCATACCAATTTTAGGCCGTCCTGCCGGTCAACAGGGGATGCTTACTCTTTCTAGGCACTTGATCCCACCTCTGGTATATCCAAGGGTCCGTGTTTGTCCAACTCTTTATTTTATATTCTGTCTTGGAGTAAAGAGATTGATTACTTTTCATTCATATGTACGGAAACTCTTTCATATGCAAATAAACACTTTCAGTTATTCATATGCACAGAAAACACTTTTGTATGTACAGAATCATTTTGAAATAGAAATAAACTCTTTATTCTGTGCAGGAACATTTTTCGTATGCACAGAGCAAAAAAACAAAACAAAAACCCTTTCATATATAGAAGAGCACTTTCAGATAGATTCTATAATATTGTAGCTACTTCTAGCAGGGCAAGGAATGTGCTCGCAAATTTCCCTGATTTTGTATAAAATGACTGGTGTGTTCGTACTGTTTGATAACTTTGCACGGGATGTGTAACGATGCTAAGCGCCCGACGAGTGTTACTTCATATTCATAAACAAATTCTTTTAATTGCAAGTTTTTGATATGGAAAAGAGTATATGCCATTCCTATTATATCGTGTTGAGAACTTTTCGCGGAGCTTTTGGCTGTATTTCATCCCACATGCAATATGCCTGCTTGTGATCACGGTTGGCGATAATGGTGAACGAACTTCCTGCAACGTTTTCGTTGCCATCTGCAGAAACTTGCAACAAAATCGGGAACTTCTGAACACACCGACTAGTTTCAGTATTGTAAAAACAACAATTTATTTAACTCCGAAGAAACAGAATCAGTAGAAAAGTACGCCCCCTATCTAGGATACTCAAGTTCATCCACCCTCTGGTGTCTGTGTTTGCCATAGTCGGAATTTCGTATTCTTTATACGGATGTATATATAATTGCTGTTATAAAATTTAGAAATTCATTTCAAAATTAAGGATTATCTCCCTCATGCATAGCTCTTATCCTTGAACGAATTTGGCTCCACTTTTTTGGCACGCTGTTTTTGGCTATATTTAGCTCTAAAACTTCATAGTTATTTCGGATTTCAAACATTTCGGTTGAGCATCACTGAAGAGACATTATTTGTCGAAATGCGCATCTGGTGCATCAAAATTGGTACCGTATAAGTTTTACATTATAAGAGTTCACGTTACGTTATCTTAACCTTTTCATTACAAATAGAAATTCCTATTCACGCTTTCCAGTGATTTTATTAAATAATCAAGACAGCGCATTCATTTTGTATTTTTCATGAATATTAATGGAAAGTGAAGAATAGCTAACATCAACACAAATCATCAGGCACTTCAGTAACATCGTCCAAGCACTTAAGTAGCGTAGATGGATTATGACGACATTATCGCGGATTTGGATTCCTTCGGTAAATACCAGCGGCGTATTTTTTTCTTTGTTTCCATACCGTGTTTGTTTACAGGATTTGGAGCTCCTGCTACGAACTTTATTATAGGTGACCACAAGCACAGGTAAAACGATCCCTCTCTCTTGACTGTTGTAGTCTTGTACATGTCTTAAAACATCAGTGGAGTAAAATGTAATCGTGATTTGAGGAATAGAGTGCTAGTTATAAGAGGTTTCAATGAGGGAGATTGAAAATGACAAAACAAATATACCCACGAAAAGACCAATGTATTCAATGACACACCGTCGAAATTGCTATATTTTTCTCCTTTGCAATGCATAATTAGATCCACTCATTTCTTGTAACATGATCTTCGGATCCGTCTTATGGATGGCTAGTTGATACATCTAATATGGGTAATGTTTTTATGTAATATAATATGAAAAACGTAAATAATTTTAACATATTTGAAAAGACATTGCAACCTATCTTTGGGTCAAATGTTGTTTGACGTGTTTCATGCCGATTGTTAGGCCATTCTTGGCACACTGATGTTAACTACGGATTACTCCGTTTACCTGATCAAGACATAGGGCTCACGGCAAGTGTGGTCGATTGACAGGGGTTGCTTATTCTCCTAGGCACTTGTTCCCACCTCTGGTATGTTCAGGGGTCCGTGTTTGCTCAACTCTCTATTTTGTATTGCTTACAGGAGTTATGAGATTAATCACTGTTCGTTATCTTCTCCTTTTATCGTTAATATATATTTGCTTTTGGTTTTGTGCTGATTTGCGCTGATCCGGCGATACAGTTCGTATTGCAGCGCCAGTTTGACACAATATTTGCATTGTAAATGGTGTTTCAAACAATTGTATTTCAAACCATATTTTTGACATTGGTATTTTTCATTTAATGTAGATATTAGATATTTGTGCAATTCATGCTAATTGTTATAACTGCTGTAGGTGTCGAATCCCATACTATGACAATGACACGTTTGCTGTACAGTCAGACGTACATTTGGCAGCCATTAATAGAACAATACCAAGGAATTCCGATGGAACATATTCATCGTGCACTGTGTTGATGAATGGAACAGAACAGAAGTGTTCAGAATGGGTATACGATCAATCACAATTCACGCGCACTGTGACGTCTGATGTAAGTTTACATGTGTTTATCAATGAAATTAAAATATCATAATTTGAAGAATGTGCATGGATTTAGGAGGACCGATCAGTAAAAAATGAACGTTAATACGTTTATAATATGTATTGACAATCTGATTGTTCGTGTCGTTGGTCATTTTGGTGGGTTTTTTGAATATATATTTTTTTTTGTATGACCGTATATTCGTGTTGTGGATCCGACACTTTTAGGTATCGGGTGTTGTTGGAACTTACTGCATATATATATATATATATATATGTGTGTGTGTGTGTGTGTGTGTGTGTGTGTGTGTGTGTGTGTGTTTACTTGTAAGATTTAGAAACATAAGTAACATAAAAAAGACTAATCCTGCTCGATAGATTTATTTGTTTAAAGTCCAATTCAAGATTTTTTAAGTCATAGACACATCGCACATTGTAGGTGAAGTGCCCCAGATTTAGACGTACGCATGGTACTCCGGGCCGTGGTATTGAGGATTCTTTATCGTGCCAATGCATATACCATGATACGGGACCTGTGTTTTATCCGAATGATTCGTGACTTGGAATGCCAGTCGCTTGATGAAGGAACAACCACTGTCTATGTTAACCGTCTTCGGTTTGAGATGGCGCCGTAATTTAGAATCTACATGTCACACGTAGTCTCTCCATTGCACTCCCTTGCCCCTAAGGCCAAAATAAAAATATTGTTTGTTTCCCCTCGCCCGACCGAGTCTGAAAATTCACACCGACCCATAAGTTTTTATTACACCATTCTGGTGAAGTTTTTTTTTTTATTTTAAGAAAAATTCAAGGTCGTTTCTGGTGCAGATCAGTATTTTATAATGACAAAAATTTTCTATATCTTCTTTGGTTTCAATCCAAAATTAAAAAATAATGATAATACGAATACAGGAGGTGTTCTGGTCCGAAATCTAGAAATTTCGCTGCCTCCAGCTGGAGGCGGCATTCTCTGGCTGATTTCAAATACTTACAAGCCGAATTTAATTTTAAGCTCATAACTAATCAATAAAACGATTCTTCTTGTACTTACTAATATCGATATTATGGGTTCTTTCATCACATAAACAGTCTCTTGAAAACATTTTATCAAACTGTCAAGCTTTGTTTTGAGTCACGAGACTCGTTTGCTCAAATGCCAGTGAAAATTCGGTTGACTACAATTGTTGTCTTCTGTTTAATATCGAATTTTGGATTGATATTTTCTTTTAATCGATATTAATAAGTACAAGAATCATGATTGTTTTATTGATTAGTTACAAGTGAGTTTAACATTGAATTCGGCTCGCAATTCGGACTAGTGATCTGCAAGATCGAGATGGAGAAATGTTGTCTATACGAGAAGCGAGGAAACAAGAGAATTCGGGGCATCCAGTGTGCAAGTTGTGTTATTCAGTAGGGGAAAGTGTTGATATTTCGGACGGATGCGATATTTTTGACAGTCAATCAGAAGCATTCTCAATTTAACTTATTTCTGAACTAATGCTATATTTACAAACTGGAAAACACCTAATTATATGCACATGTGTAACTCAGCTCTGATTGGTTGATGTCAGCATCCATTTTGTTTGATCGGCAAAATCAAGTCCCATTGAAACGTTTTCTGGTAAACTAGATCTACCGATATCATTTAAAAATATAATGAAAATCACTATCATATATAAATTAAGATAATGTGCAAAAAACAAAAGCATAAAATGTCAGTGAACCATAAATAAAAGACAGCAACCGAGTTTACCAATTTTATAACACCATGTGTCCAAAACTAACACCACTGTCCATAGTTGCAACATTCTCCCTAACTTTATTTAAGTGTTAGTATGTGGTATAAATAGCAGAGAAAATTCTGATGAAACCCAATGTTCGTCGAATCAACCAATATGTATGCATGTAGTCCAATGCCTAAGTTTAGTGGTTAGATAATGAACATTTCCAAAATACATGAAGTACTGTCCGAAATATCGACACCTTTCCTAATTGCAAAACGTGGCAATCAAAGCAGAATTTACGCGAGAACTGACTATACGAGTTTGATGAGGAAACATGGATGATGTGCTTCACGACGTTTGGTATCGGGCATTGTTAATGGTTATGGGAATTTCATAATAAATAAAATTCTGCTAGCTAAAAAAAAAACCTTTTTACCTACCTACCGACCTTCCTCTGAAATTTAGGGTCGGGAGAGGGGAAACAAACATATTTTTAAATGTGGCCTAAGTTTCCATGACCTGTATGTTATTCTAAGCGAGGCCTTGAATTGTGCACTTTGTTAACGTGTTCTGATATTTCCAAATAATGATTTGTGTTTCATATTTTGAGAGAGAATTTCCTTTCTCAGTCAAAACTCTAACGGTCATGCCGTGTTTTTGGAGAGTTTAACTGAACATATCAATGTTTCCTGGTTTTAGTTCAACCTTGTGTGCGATTCACTCCACATCCGTTCACACCTGAAGATCACCTATTTGATAGGATTCCTGGTGGCCTCAATGTTTTCCCAAATTGGGGATGTGTAGGTATTTGATTTGAGTTCAATAGTCTTGTAAATGGAAGATGAATGCTTTATTCACTTAAATACTTCAATATATAACTTTATTAGTCCCCAAAAGTTTTGACTAAGAGGTGCTTGATTTCTATAGCATAATGCACACTTTCCGTGTACGATTGGCAGGTATGGAAGACGGACTCTGATGTTGATCATAATCACTGCCAGAGCAGTAACTGTCTTCATCCTCCCGTTTTCAAATAGCCCGGCCATGTTTGGGACATTGAGATTCTTTGAGGGGTTAACTTCCCTTGCCTCCTACCAGTTGTCGTTTGTAATTGGTGAGTGAAATCCATACTTTGTAATTAGTGAGATAAATCTATACTTTGTAATTAGTGAGATAGATCTATAGTTTGTAATTAGTGAGATAAATTTATACTTTGTAATTAGTGAGTTAAATCTATACTTTGTAATTAGTGAGATAGATCTATATTTTGTAATTAGTGAGATAATCTATACTTTGTAATTAGTGAGTTAAATCTATATTTTGTAATTAGTGAGTTAAATCTATACTTTGTAATTAGTGAGATAAATCTATACTTTGTAATTAGTGAGATAAATCTATACTTTGTAATTAGTGAGATAAATCTATACTTTGTAATTAGTGGGTTAAATCTATACTTTGTAATTAGTGAGTAATATATAATTTTTGAGTGAAATCCATACTTTGTAATTAGTGAGTAAAATCTAATTGGTGAGTGAGATCTATACTTTATAATTGGTGAGTAAAATCTAATATTCATTCGTGAGTGAAATGTATATTTTATAATTGATGATTGAAAATATGCTTTTTAATTGGTGAGTGTAATCTATACTTTGACTGTGTCAATATAGCATTTTACCATTGTAGTACTTCTAAGACGTTTGAGGCGTTCAGAGAAAATAGAAAACTTTTAGACTAAATACGCTTACAGAACACCGTAATTACGATAGCTATTAAAAGAGCGAGAGAATGTAAAGTCTTTATAGATAAATCATTTAGTGATATTTAAAACATGTGCAAACATCTGTAGTTGAGAAATAGTCTTACAATGTTAGTTTAAATTGCTATACATTTGATGACTTATTCTTGTAATGCTGCCAAGTAGCGCACAGTGAAGTTTGGTTTTCTTTAAAAATCAGTGATAGAATTGGTTGGCCCAGCGGAGAGATTATTGACGGCCAACTTTTCCAAGGTTCTGTACTGTTTGGGAGAATTTCTGCTGATCTTACTTGCTTATGTGGAGAGAGATTGGGTATACCTAACTCTATGGCTGGCCATTCCCTCTGTTGCACCGATCCTGTTCTGGATGTATGTAGTGTTTTTTAATGTAAATCACGGAAGTATTAGAGTTTTATGGGTTCTCACTTTTTAATGTCTTATCCGAAAGACCCACGTCTTGTCTTTTAATGCTGAGTACTTAATGGACTACCTTTTGCGTTATTTATTCAGCTTTGATGTTCAGCATACATTTTCAACGTGTGAACAATGCTGATTTGAACATATTCTATTGCATCATGCATATAACAAAATTGGATATATATTTTTCCATCATAGTGAATCCTTTCCTGATAATACATGGATTGATTGTGAAAAATAGATTACATTTACGACCAATCAGTGACAGTACCTCAGTGGTAGATCGTTTGGTTCGTAAACGGGAGGTCGTGAGTTCGACTCCCAATCGTGGCAAAGCCATGTCAAGCATCAGCAATCGCTGATCTTTCGGATATGACCTTTATGACCTTCGGATATGACCTTTAAAATGGAGGTCCCGTGTTGTGACAGTGATTGGCACGATGAAGAACCCTCGCTGCTACGGCCCTGATCACCAAGCATAGTTCTAAAGTGGTTCTTCAAAAACGCTGGCAAATGAAAAAATATCAAAGGACGTAAAGGAAAGAAACAAAAAGATATACAATAAAGATTTTGTTTGGAAAAAGTTATCCAAAATACTCAAGTGTAGATACACATTTTAACTGATATTGTGAAAATATGATTTCGGAAGACCAAACTTTTTAAATACAAAGAAGACAGCGTTAAATTCTGAAGGATGTAATATACATTAAGATCCCGTTTAATGTTATACTGTACAGATGAAGATAGATGTTAATGGCAAACTAACAACTCAACTTTATGACAAACAGGTTGACTTCAGCTTCTCCGTTGTCAACTTCCCATATTTATGTAGCAATATTCCATTATCACCTACATATGTTGTTTATATATCTCAACTGATTTGATACGTAAAAGCTTGTTCTGCGTATGATGAGTTTTTAAATCGGTAGGCTACTGACAAGCAAGTTGATGTTATAGGAATTTCAAAAGTTTCGTTTAAAACCAGCATTTTGCAAATTCCATGGTCGTTATAACGATTTAGTTTGCCAACACAATCTGTCATTGGGTTAAATGCTGCCTGGCGTCTTTCATACCAATTGTTTGACCGTTCTTGACACACTGCATGGTTCTGAATACGGATTGCTCCTTTCACCTGATAAAGACATAGAGCTCACAGTGGGTGTGACCGGTGGACAGAAGAAGCTACTCCTCTGGTATATCCAGGGGTCCGTGTTTGTCCAACTCTCTATTTTGTATTCATTATAGGAGTTTTATCACTGATCGTTATCTTCACTGTTTTCTTACTCCTCATTTTAAAAACAAGTAATTTCTGATAATTCGTTTCTGACTATTTGATATCTTCACCTTTCAGTATGTGATTATAGTTTGCACATTGCCTTTATGTTAATTTTTTATTAAACCTATGTAACTATTGTGCCCAAATTCTACACCATGATATGATGTACATCGGTTGCACGTGTACTAAACACGACTCGTTTGTTATTGAAGTTACCATAAATGAACAGAAGTTCTGTTTGTTTCTTGAATGTTTTTTTTTTCCACACGAGAATGTTTCATTTCGTATTGAGACGCCACAGCTTTAGGTGGAGATACACAAACTTAGACCAATGGTGAACGCAGAGAGCCTTAGAAATGACGATTCTTTTAAAACGTGCCTAAAATCTGTTGCAACATGGGACCCCTGTTTCTAAGGTCATATCCGAAAACCCTTGTAAATTTAGAGGTGACGCATTGAGGGGATTAGTTACTGTGTATGTTAAAAGTCTTAGGGTTGATGTAGCTCCAGACATCGGGAAGATAGAAATAATTGTTTATAGTTGGATTAAGGAAGGATATCTTGACTGATTCATTGTATTTTGATTATCATTATATTGTTGTACTTAAGTTAATTATTCATTTGCGCATGACAATTTTAGACCAGGTGTGATTCCAGAATCCCCGCGTTGGCTGACGTCACGTGGAAGAACAGAGGAGGCCACGAAGATCCTGACTAAGATGGCGAAAGTTAACAAAATTAAAAAGAATTTCGATGCTAGTAAAATCAAACGACAGGATGATCGAGGAATCAAAGTTATCCTGGGAGAACTTCTACATTCCAAAATCCTGATGAAGAGACTACTGATAGTCCTAGCGAACTGGTATCACTGTAAAGCACACTTATAATGAATTCTCCCTCAGAGCGTGCTGGTAACACTGTAAAGCACGCTTATAATGAATTCTCCCTCAGAGCTTGCTGGTAACACTGTAAAGCATGCTTATAATGAATTTTCCCTCAGAGCGTGCTGATAACACTGTAAAGCACGCTTATAATGAATTCTCCCTCAGAGCGTGCTGGTACACTGTAAAACATACTTATAATGAATTCACGCTTAGAGGGAAGTGATTTCTAATCCCTGTACTTTTGAAACATATTATGAATTTATTGGATATAACAAGTTATGTTTATTACGAATCAGTTTATTTTGTTAGTCCCAAACTAACTACAAAACTTGAATTAAACAGGTTTGTAGCCGCATACACATACTATGGTCTGACTATGAACGTTGGGTCACTTGGCGGGAATTTGTATGAGAACTTCTCTCTTCTCGTGCTAGTTGAATTGCTTGGGTACACTGTAACATACTTCTTGAACAAGACAGGAAGGAAACCCGTGCACCTTCTGGCTATATTTGGATGTGGTGCTGTTTCAATTGGATCTATTCTGCTTATTCTCTTTGCGGAAAACAGTAAGACTACAAATACTCGTTGGTTATGAAGAATAATATTATTTTTAATGTAAACGTCCTCTTCCTTATTCCTAGTAACTAAACACAACGATTATAAACATGCAGTCATATACTCATGATTTCTGATTTATTTTCTCTCACGGATCAACGGAATGTATTGGGAAAATATTAATTTATATTCCCTAAAAAGTAATATACAATGTAATACGAATGTATCATAATTACGTGTCAGAAGCGGTAAAGGAGTTGGAACCGAGGATGATATAAGAAAGATGATACGACTTTCGACAGTACCTCTCTTTTATTTCAGCCCTGTATTCAGTGCACATCGTCCTTTCCCTATTCTCCCGGTTCTGTATATCTGCTCTCTTTGCTGTGTTGTACGTGTACACCGGGGAACTATTCCCAACCGTGATCAGAAGCATAGTGATGGGAACTGCCAGTATTGGCGCCAGAGTCGGAGCGCTGATATCACCCTACCTATATGGCATCGTAAGTATCGAAACACCCAACCTTCTATAAATTACATCGTCTACCATTACATTCATCAGAGGAATGGATTGTGTTATCGAACAGAATTTCGTTTTCAGACTGATGACAAGGTAGGGAAAATGTTGCCATTAATCACATACGCCGTCCTTTCGATAACCGTGGGACTGTGCTCTCTGAAATTACCCGAGACAAACAAAAGGAAGTTGATGGAAACAGTGGGAGAAATAGAGCTGAAGTAATTTTATTTTCATGCCTCTAACCATAATTTTTGAAATTTTTCATAATTTGCTTTTTCTATTGAGCTCATCATAAATACAATAGCAGTCTTAAATAGGGAACGAAAGTGTTTAGAATCGGTGATGGCATTTCGAAGCTCAACCAGGGATCAACAATCCTTTATTATTATTTTTTACAGAGAGGTGGGTAAAGCTGAGGATGTTGAAGATCTAGACGAGCCGTCAGATAGATTGCCTCTCCAATGGAATCCCTCTGCTTAGATGATTTATTATCACTACTTAGAAAAACCGGCAGAACTCAGTATTTTGTGAATCTGTGAATACAGACAATATGATTCGACTAAATTCTTGTTTACAATGCAATATGCATATTTATGTATATTCAAATACAATTGTTATTTGCTATACATATTTTTAAAAAACACGATTTTCTTAACCCCAGGTACGATTTTACTTGATGGATAGGTAAAGATAACGAGCAGTGATCAATCTTATACATATAACTCCTATAAGGAATATGAAATTAAGAGTTGGACAAGCACGGACCTATGGACATACCAGAGGTATGACCAGGTGTCTAGGAGGAGTAAGCATTCCCTGTCAACTGGTCACATCCTCCGTGAGCCATAGATCCTGATAAGATAAACGGAGTAATCCGTAATCAAAATCAGTGTATAAAGAACGGCCTAACAATTCATATAACGATACGGTGAAATCAATACACTAGTTTTCTAGAGTTATCTTACAATGTAAATTCAAGTGAGCTTACATTCTAATGCAACTTGTGTGTATATGTAATTTGATTGGTCAATTTACTTGACATGTCCTACTGTATATACCAAATGAACTAGAAACAAGAGACCAAAGATGCTATTAGCAAATTAACAATTCAACTAAATGACAATCGAAATGACTCCAGCTTCTCCATCGTCAATTTCCCATTAGCAAAATTCCACTATCACCTGCGTATGGTAATTATCTCTCTCAATAGATTCGATACACCAGGACATGTTCTGCATATGATCAAATTTTCAATCAATATCCCATGGTCCGTTGTTTTCAGTAAGCTTTTGAGATGACAACTTGTGAGATACTAATAGGGACACATCTGCTGGTTTATAAACGAATATGTTTTTTTAATTGTTAGTTCTTCGACTTGAAATCTGTATTCCCTCACACACACAAAAGACCGAAATTGATAAAAATTGGCCCTTTCAATTCAAAATTTCAGAAAAAGAACAAGATGCATACGTTTGAAATATCGTTCTCGCAAAGTACATCTGAGTATAGGGATACTTTTCTCCACTGGTATTATTTGAACATGCAAGGTGAAGATAACGAACAGTGATCAATCTCAGAACTCCTAAAAGCAATACAAAATAGATATTTGGGCAAACACGGACCCCTGGACACACCAGAGGTGGGACCAGGTACCTGAGAGGAGTAAGCATCCCCTGTTGACCGGTCACACCCGCCGTGAGCCCTATATCCCGATCAGGTAAACGGAGTTATCCGCAGTCAAAATTAGTGTGCCAAGAACGGCTTAACAATCGGTATGAAACACGTCAGACAGCATTTGACCCAATGATAGGTTGTATTGACGAAGTAGATCGTTATAACGACCATAGAATTTGCGAAATGCTGACTTCAATCGAGACTGTTGAAACCCCTGTACCATCAACTTGTTTGTCAGTAGCTTACCTCGATTTAAAAACTGACTAGACGCAGAACAAGCTCTTGCATATCGAATCAGTTGAGATATATAAACACCATGTGCAGGTGATAATGGAATACTGCTACATAAATATGGGAAGTTGGCGATGGAGAAGCTGAAATCATCCCGTTTGTCATACAGTTGAGTTGTCGGTTTGCCGTTAATGTCCACTTGTCTACATTCAAATTGAGGTGGGTTTTTTTTTCATTTCCAAATATTATTAAAGAATAGGATGCGCTGGTGTAAATAACATTGTAAATACTGGTATGTAGTTGTAAAATAGGGGATTGTTCAGCAGACCCACCTACATGTAATGTCTACTAAAACCTGAAATAACGAAGTGATCAGACGGTCCACCTAATGTCTACTAAAACCTGAAATAACGAAGTGATCAGACGGTCCACCCAATGTCTACTAAAACCTGAAATAACGAAGTGATCAGACGGTCCACATAATGTCTACTAAAACCTGAAATAACGAAGTGTTCAGAAGGTCCACATATTGTGTACTAAAACCTGAAAGAACGAAGTGTTCAGAAGGTCCATATATTGTCTACTAAAAATGAAAGAACGAAGTGGTCCAATGGTCCGGACTAATGTCTACAAAAACGTGAAATAACAGAGCACTTAGCAGGTCCACATATTGTCTACTAAAACGTGAAACAACGGAGTTTTCAGCAGATCCACCTAATATCTACTATATATATAGCAGGACCAGCCTGATCTCTACTAAAACGTGAAATAAATGATTGTTCATACTGTTTTACTATAACATTAACTTACGGAGTTTTCACCAGGCGCAGGCTTATGTCTAAGAAAACGTGAAATAACAAAGTGCTCAGCAGGCTCAAGCTAATGAAGTAACGGAGTGTGCAACAAATTACTATAACACGAAATAACGGAGTGTGTAACAGATTATTATAACACGAAATAACGGAGTGTGTAACACTATAACACGAAATAATGGAGTGTGTAACAAATTACTATAACACGAAATAACGGAGTGTGTAACAAATTACTATAACACGAAATAACGGAGTGCGCAACACTATAACACGAAATAACAGAGTGTGTAACACTATAACACGAAATAACGGAGTGTGTAACAAATTACTATTACACGAAATACACACATAACAAACACACATAACATAATGCCTACAAAAACGTGAAATAACGGAATACATTTTGTTTGTAACTTAGTGTAACAAACACACATAACAAAAACACACATAACAAACATACATAACAAACACACACACATAACAAACACACACATAACAAAAACACATAACAAAAACACATAACAAACACACATAACAAACACATACATAACAAACACACATAACAAACACACACATAAAAAACACACATAACGAACACACGTAACACACACACACATAACAAACACACATATAACAAACACACATAACAAACATACACAACAAACACACACATAACACAGACACATAACAAACACATATAATAAACACACATAACAAACACATATAATAAACACACATAACAAACACACATAACAAACACATATAATAAACACACATAACAAACACATATAATAAACACACATAACAAACACACATAACAAACACACATAACAAACACACATAACAAACACACAAAACAAACACACATAACAAACACACATAACAAACAGACACATAACAAACACACATAACAAACACACACATAACAAAAACACATAACAAATACACACATAACAAAAACACACATAGCAAACACACATAACAAACACACATAACAAACACACATAACAAAGACACACATAACAAAAACACACATAGCAAACATACATAACAAACACACATAACAAACACACATAACAAAAACACAACAAACACACATAACAAACACACACATAACAAACACACATAACAAACAGACACATAACAAACACACATAACAAACACACACATAACAAAAACACATAACAAATACACACATAACAAAAACACACATAACAAACATACATAACAAACACACATAACAAAGACACACATAACAAAAACACACATAGCAAACATACATAACAAACACACATAACAAAGACACACATAACAAAAACACAACAAACACACATAACAAACACACACATAACAAACACACACATAACAAACACACACATAACAAACACATATAACAAACACACATAACAAACACACATAACAAACACACACATAACAAAAACACATAACAAATACACACATAACAAAAACACACATAGCAAACACACATAACAAACACACATAACAAACACACATAACAAACACATATAACAAAGACACACATAACAAAAACACACATAGCAAACATACATAACAAACACACATAACAAACACACATAACAAAAACACAACAAACACACATAACAAACACACACATAACAAACACACATAACAAACAGACACATAACAAACACACATAACAAACACACACATAACAAAAACACATAACAAATACACACATAACAAAAACACACATAACAAACATACATAACAAACACACATAACAAAGACACACATAACAAAAACACACATAGCAAACATACATAACAAACACACATAACAAAGACACACATAACAAAAACACAACAAACACACATAACAAACACACACATAACAAACACACACATAACAAACACACACATAACAAACACATATAACAAACACATATAACAAACACACACATAACAAACACTCACATAACACACACACATAACAAGCACACATAACACACACACATAACACACACACATAACAAACACACATAACAAACACACATAACAAACACACATAACAAAGACATATAATAAACACACACATAGCAATCACACACATAACAAAAATACATAATAAACACACATAAAAAAAACACATAATAAAAACACATAGAACAAACACACATAACAAAGACACACATAACAAATACACATATGCCACCAGATCTACCTTGACAATGAGTATGACAAACTGGTGCCAACATCTTAAAACCACCAATAGCAACATCTTAAAACTACAAAGCAACATAATCTACTTTGTCAAGTTTTGTTTCTTTCAACAGACAAAATCCTAAAAGGTAAGAAATTCAACCAAAACTAAGCAACATACATTTAAGTTTTCTAAAACTGATATTTGATTTAAATTTTCTTTATAAAAGTCGGATAGCACGGGTTTATTGTCATTATGTGCAGATTGACGTGCGTCGCGCGAACAGTGTTCTTTTCTTTTCTCGCTCTCGTACAACTCAGCGAGAACTAAAGCCCTAATTCAATTTCATTAACACCAATTCTAAACAAGTCATCTGACGAATCAACCACATAAGACCTCCAAAATATATTAAAGGTAAACACTTAGACTTTTATATAAAAATGATTTATTCTCCTGTGCCGAAATTATCGTGAAACAGTCTATTGCTTATGTATAACACCAGATCATCTTATTCACGAAGTATAATAAAGGAAGTTAAACATATATTGAAACGATGAAATAGTCTGACGTAAATGTTGACATAGCTACGTACAGTGTATACCTAATATGAAAGAGCTCAAAACAAACTTTAAAACTATTTACGTAGATAGTGTATACAGGCTGACATTTAACGGCAGAACTACATTGAACGTCGAAATAACAGGGAGGCCGTGTTGGATTTACAGGTGAGACAAAATTGATATCATATTAGTGTGATCAATGAGATGGATCTGATGATAATATCATATGATTCAGCTGTAGCTGTCTGATCCAGTATTTTCTCATCTAGAGTTGTAGATCTGTAGCTGTCTGATCCAGTATTTTCTCATCTAGAGTTGTAGATCTGTAGCTGTCTGATCCAGTATTTTCTCATCTAGAGTTGTAGATCTGTAGCTGTCTGATCCAGTATTTTCTCATCTAGAGTTGTAGATCTCTAGCTGTCTGATCCAGTATTTTCTCATCTAGAGTTGCAGATCTTTAGCTGTCTGATCCAGTATTTTCTCATCTAGAGTTGCAGATCTCTAGCTGTCTGATCCAGTATTTTCTCATCTAGAGTTGCAGATCTTTAGCTGTCTGATCCAGTATTTTCCCAGTGAATTGCAGATCTGCAGCTACAGATAAAACAGGCTACCTAACATGGGCTTGGTGTAAAATGCTGTCTCGGGGTCCTCCAAATTGTCATATCTGACCCACGTGCTGTTTTTGTTTAACTCTAACACTGTGTTATCTTAAATATTTCTCTGGTGATCCAGAGTACACATGGACGATTAAATTATTATTTTGCCATTTCTTTCTCCGGTACAACACCCTTTAGCTTCCATTTACAATTTCAATTTGCAAACATATTCCTGTTGATCACGATATGTGTGTCCTGTTTAGCAAGGAAAACGTGTGTTATATTGCCATTTTTCTTATTGCTATATTTCATGTCCCGGGTCCTCGGAGATGACCTTAAATACGGATGTCCCGTGTCACAGTAGGTGTAACACTCTAAAGATCTCTCAATGGTCGTAAGTGCCGAGCATAGACCAAAAATTGAAGGCCCTCACTGGTCGTGGTTCTCGAGTGGGGCGTTAAACAAGACACAAAACGATCTTGAATTTCAGCTCAGTAAATGATACAGAAAGTTTTTGACAGATGCGTTATTATTGAGATGTAGAGCATATATCAATTTTTGAATTTTTATCTTTCATGTTTGTTTGATACATTAGATTGGGTCTGTACTGTAATGTCTATTGGACAGCACAAAACCAGTCTACATTGACACAAGGAATTGAAATGGGAGACATGATAAGCTGTGTATTGAAATTCACTTCAGTAGCTCTACAGTCTCTAAGAGATTCCACCCTCTCCGTTTTGGAGGTTCAGTTAGGGTATGTTGGGGGCGCCCGAAGCAGCACTTTACACTAAGCCATTTAGAATACTGCGATATTAGACCTCAATGACTTTATCTGCGCCTTAAAGGGACTGATTCAAGATTTCCCCCAAATTTTGTTTCTCACTTTTAATGATCAAAACCTACTGTCTAATATGTTTAAAAGATTTCGCATAAATATTGAGGTTATACATTATCAGAGTTCATTTTAAAGAATTTATTATTTGTTTTGTAAACAAAGATTGCGGTATATAATCGTTTACGAAATTTTCAAAAGAAATGGATATTGATCTAAGTTTATTTTATCTTTCACATTCCAAGCATTCTTTGGGTACAGTGTAGAATGTGTCATCTAAAAGTTAAAATTTGTGACTATGCAATATTAAGATGCTTTATATTACAAAATTAATATTTCACTTGTTTGTTTGTATACATAGAAAGACTCGATTCTTTGTTTACATAACACAGATTTAAGGCTAAAATATTGCTTTCATTCTTGCATTCAGGTCAAAATTTTGGCGGTCAACATTAAATGAGTTATATTTTTAATGGCGTTTAACATCGAAAATGCAAAATCTTTTTTTTCAAAAATCGTGAGCCAGTCACTTTAAATCAAAGGTTTGTCCCAATGTTTTATCAGGGAGCTTACATATATGCAGCTACATATACTTCTGAATGGGGTGACTTTAGTATATTGATGACTCGAATGTAAATGATCGCAGTTTATATTATACATTTTAATTCTAGCTAGTTATTTGGTTCAACCAGTCAAAATATTATTATTGACAGTGAGCTTCTCATGTGATCAAAACATCAGAAATTGACCGGTTGGGCTGAGCCCAGATCATCCTACTGTGTGACTCCTGTAAAACTGCCCACCTACAAAGTCACTGTGAACTTTGTCATATAAACCTATGCAAGGTCTGTGTTGGGGAGCACCTCTCGGATTCGTCGTGCCCTATAAATACGGAACGCCTCCTCCTAATTACACAAAATGTCCAGACCACGCCGATGAACAATGTAACATTACTGTGAGAAATGTAACATTCCTGTCTGTTCTACCTGCGTTTCCTCTGGTAAACACAAAGATCAATATATATTAGATATTCTGAAAAAACTCAGCTCTAAAATACAAACTTTACAAAATGATTTGGAAGAACTCGTGACCAGGATTTATCCCTGATATGAAGAAATGGCGTCCGATGTCTAAAGTGAGGAATCCGAGTTAGAAACAAATTACAGAAAATTGACAACAGCGACTGACCAACAAGGAGAAGTCTGGCACCAAGAGATTACCGCCATTGTCAACCAACATAAATATGACATTTTGGAGATAAAAACAAACACCTATCTACCCTGCATAAAAATACAAAGGAAATTACAGAAAATGACTGAACTCAAACAGATCATGTCTGACTTGAAATCAATCCTAAAATCAAATAACGTCTCCTTAACCTCTACCTACAAATCTAGGAATTCCGAATTTAGAACATTACCGCCTAAAGTCCGAGTTACAGTACCCAGTTTTACTCCTCAGAAAATAAACAAAGATCAGCTTAATCAAATAGTTTGTTCTCTGCTATCATTATCTGTTAACACAGAAGAACATGGCGACACAGTGAAGTCAGCAGAAGCTGCATCGCCTCCCCCAGTCAAACCACTGCTTGATGACCCGCGTCTTACCGCCACCATAGACACTGGGTATGACTATCTATTCAGTGTTAGCTGTGTCAGTGAAGAACAAGTCTGGACATGTGGGGATTGCAACATCATGAAGCTCCTCAACCTTCAGGGTAAACTACTGACATCAATACAAACCGAGTCAGGGGACGAACCATGGGACATAGCAGTGACACGGGACGGAGATCTTGTTTATACTGATAATTACAATAAAACTGTAAACCTAGTGAAGAATGAACAGATACATACCATGATCAGACTACAGATGTGGAAACCGCTCTATGTCTGCAGTACCTTCTCTGATGATCTCCTGGTTGCCATGGAGAGTGACGATAGAAAACAATCCAAAGTTGTGCGTTACTCTGGCTCCACAGAGACACAAACTATTCAGTTTGATGATAAGGGTCGACCTCTCTATTTACCTGGTTATAACACTAAATACATCAGTGAAAACAGGAACCTGGATATCTGTGTGGCTGACTGTAGAGCTAAAGCAGTCGTGGTGGTCAATCAATCAGGAAAACTTAGATTTAGATACACTGGTCATCCCTCTAATACCAAGCAATCATTTGATCCAGTCGGCATCACTACAGACAGCCAGAGTCACATCCTGACAGCAGACATTGACAATCACCGTATCCACATCCTAGATCAGGACGGTCAATTCCTCCGTTACATTCAAAACTGTGATTTATGCACTCCATGGGGTTTATGTGTGGACATCAGAGACAACCTCTTTGTGGCTGAGCATGTTACTGCTAAAGTGAAGAAAATCAAATATCTATAAACACGGTGTTAAGTACATATCTCAAACACAGTGTTAATTACACATCTAAACACTAGGTTAATTAAATCTATATACAGCTTGGTCTTGATTGCATCTGCTTATTAATTATATCTGATTTTTAATTACAACCCTGTGTTAATTACAGCCCAGTTTGTGATGTGTCAGTAACGTTTACTTGTTTTTGTGTTACTACTGACTGAACATTAGTCTCTCATTGCTTTTTAGCCATCATATCTTACAATATCTGTTTTATTATATCTTGTGAAACATTCAATTTAGTGAATTGTTAACTAATTTAAATGTATTACTAGTTGTATATCGATATGCAATTGAACACATGTGAATCATGAAATGCAAATGAACATGAATAAGTTATTATGATGTCAAACTTAAACGGTACATGTACCAATTTTGATGCACCACATGCGCATGTCGACAAATTATTTCTCTTCAGTGATACAAAAGCCGAAATTTTGGAAATTCGAAATAACAATAAACTTGTAAGAGATCAAAGGAAAACCAGAGTGCCAAAAACTGGAGCCAAATTCGTCCAAGGATCAGAGCTATGCATGAAGGAGATAATCCTTAATTTTGAAATGAAAACCGTAATTTCAAGCTAGTAACGAAGTACTTAGCTACTGGGCTGTTAAGACCCTCAGGGACTAACGGTCCACCAGCAAAGGCCTCGACCCAGGGGTCGTAATGTAAAATTTGTACGGTACCAATTTTGATGCACCAGATGCGCATTTCGACACATAAGGCCCGTCTGCGAAGCAATACTCTAAAGGTAACACGCATGCAAAAGAGAAAATCATTAAAAGAATACAGATAATCTCTGCATACGTTCACAGAAAATTTCGTGATCCATATGGGCGCGGCCATATTCTTTTGTTCATCAGTTGCTTCTACAGTTATTTGTGTTTTGATCTTGAATGGCAAAATATACAAGACTGACGTGTAATTTGTAATTCAAACATCCAGTTTGTTGTTACAGTCTTTAGCCAATCGTCAAATAGAAAAATATGAATACGACTAAATAGATGAACGAGTTCATGAGTTTCCATCAATAAAAAATATACCATATGTTTACGCCTACCTTTTTACCACATTGAATTTGTTGGTTAATTTTTGTTTAGTTTTAGCTTTCTTTCAAATATTGCAAACGATGTATATTGTTGTTTGTCATTGTTTGATTTAAACATCACAGTGCACGGTTTACGTAGGCTGGCGTTATATTCACCGCGGTAAAGAAATAGGTGGATCCTGTAATTATCCTCATATATCCCCCTTTAATATTTAGATGTTACTGGGCGTTTAGAGCAAGGGTAATTTCATAAATAATATATATTTTACATGTATTATAATTTGCCGTACTTAACAGAGTTGTGATTATCACTTGGGACACGCCAATGACCATTTCATGCTTCGCTCGGTCCAACGGTCACACCGTATATATTATATGATGTACTAAGACAATTAACTTCGTCAGTTTTTTTGTGTTACAATGCATAATAGCGAGCGAAGCTCGCGTCGCGATGAGCTCATTCCAATAATTGCACAACTGAATCACGTGATTTGCTCTTCATCATCTGAAAAATAATGGGGACTACCCATAAGGCTTCCGGAAAAATGTCGCCGTCACTGCGGTATACTTCATTGACAACCCCGTAGATAAAGCAAATAAATAGTTTAGAAATTACCACAAATGATTTTAAACTCCATACAAGCTTCCCCATACCTTCGTACGTTTTCGTGGGTTGTATGGGGGAAAATATCACAGCTGATGATGACGTCACAATGCACTGTTTACATCAACCGCGTTATATTTTCCGCGTTAAGGTAGAGACGGATAGTAACCACGTGATCAGTAAAAATCGTGTATTTTCACGTGAATTTATTTTTCGGAATTCCATACACCGTCATAGAGTAGTTGAAAAACAAAAAGGGGTTCCGAAAGTGAAAGTTGTTGCTGTGACTGACTTGATGATTAAGGGGGTCGTCTCGACGAAAGATAGAGAAATTTGGCCATAATTTAGATTAGGAATACGTCAATAGCTGCGCTACGTAAACAAAGTTGTTGATGTATCGTGATCATGATGTCCGAGTGCTGTGAGTTTCAATACTGTTGATGTAGTCATGGAGAGTTTAAACAAAGTTTCTTCTGAGAAGAGGAATTCGATGGATGCATTCAACGTGGAATTTCGTTTGGTAAGTGAAAAAAATGGCTAATTAAATGTGTCAACCCACTTTTCCTCTGCTATTTCACAACGCGATTTTATAATAACATCTATCAACACACAGCTTGGAAATGTTTCATTTTCTGTGCATTTATGTATTCCATATGTGCCCAAAATATAACTCCTACATGCGCATGTAATTGTAAATGGATGCCATGCATATGCCACATTTAAAAAAAAAATAGGCTCTCACAAGTTTGAGGAGGGGGGGGGGGGAGTGTTGCACTCAAATTCTATTTCAGTATTTGGTATACATAATATTACTTATAGTATCTTGAAATTTCATTGACCTAAGATATATTTCAAATCTTGGGTGTCATGGTTCACACAACTTGCGACAAGCATGTAGGTCTACAAAACTTTATTTAAAGAGACACTACAGCTCATTTTCCACATTTTAATGAAGTGTTTTTTAAACCATATATTGATAAAATGATAAAATTCACATCGATACTGACAATTTTGAACATTTGGGATTCATCAATTTACTCTCAACTGCGCGTTGAAGATCGTCCGGAATTCAAAGGTTTCTTCATGTTGACTCGGACTTTTGAATGCTTATTTACATCACGTGGTTTTGAATGACAGCAAAGGTGTTGTGTAGGAAATTATCTAAATTCCCCTTCAAGGGGGTCCACACTCACCTTTCAAGTACATAAGATTATTCCCTGCTCCTTATAATAACTAATTATAAATAATTATTTCAACAGAAACCCTTCCATGTTCCCATTGACCGATGTTTTTACAACTAACACGTGTCGTGTTCAGATAAAAATAGCACGTACTTACTTTTAAACGTAGTGTCTTCGCAGCTAGTCTCAATGGCAGATTTAGGGGGCCAGTATCCCCCTCCCTTTTTACGCCACAGATTTTGAATGAAAATCAAAATTTTGCACCCGAATGGCCGATTACTTTGGCTAATCTTTGACTTTCACACCCCTCTTCGGAAATCCTAGATCCGCCACTGAGTTACATGCGTTTCTCCGAGCTCTCTGTTTTCCAACGGTCATACTGATCCCTAGGTAAATTTTATTTCACATATGAGTTTTATCTCATTCTATTTTTACCTCTTTTCTCACAGAATCTGTCAAAATGCTAGATCTATCAACTACACTTTCTCTCACTGGACGACATGCTGCACTGTTTACTGTCTATGCGCATGCGTCTGAAGACTAAAAGGAGGAGACTCGATATTTTTTGTATAGGCCATCAAAAAGTATTAATTTTTACGTTAAAAGGATAATTTTTAACTTTAGATAAGTGTTATTTTCGTAAAGTTCATACTTTCAACAATGCAACAAAAATTGAGAAAGCGCTGGGAAAATTGTCATTTCATGATTTTTGCGCAAAATGAGCTGTAGTGTCTCTTTAAAGTATTTGTAAAATCACATGCCGCCTCATAGGCAAATATATGTATTATATGAAAATAAGATATATATGTCCTTCTCTTGACCCACACTTGGTAAAGGAAACATGTCTGATAAATCTATAGTTGACTTGTTTTGATATTATTAGAATGAACTGGCAGGTTATGAAAACATATCTGTCATGTCATATTGCAATATGATAATCATGATATTTACTCACCACATTAAGGACCCTGGTGGGGGGTATGGGGTATGTACAGTTTAAACAGTAGTTAGCTATAACAATATAAATAAATAACAATTATTCAGATGTACTACTACTGTAAGAGTTCACATTGCTGCACTGCACACATTTAACATAGTGTTACATTTGTAATACTGATTTCAGACAAGATTTTAAAAATTAACATAATGAAATGTATACTATGTTCACTGAATATGCATCCAGACACACGATTTTAAAATTGGCATTGTCTGACATAGTATACTTAATGGTTAATAACTGTGCAAATATTAATTATGATGATTTTTTTTCTAAGCATCATCCTAAGGACCAGTGCAAGTTGAAATGGGCTTCGAGGCAACAAGTTCAACAGCAATTTGCCTTGACAATCAGCAAGAAAGGTACAATATTTTCTAAGATTGAATTTTCATTTTAACACCAGACATTTGTAAAGGCAATTCTTAGTATATTAGATATTCATCTTTTTTTCAATATTTGAATATAAAGAATCCATTATAACAGGTACTCCATTTACATTGATGATGTCATATCCCCTAAACAATACAACTTTACAGGTTACACAGAAAATTCAAAAACTTCTGCAAAATGTGGGACTTGGAGAGAATCAATAATGTATTTGTGAGCTCAGAGCAATGGATATATTGTGCAACATACTAAAGTGTGAATTTAATTATAGGATTAAACATTCTTTTTGAGTAATTTATCGATGTGTAAACTCCGGACATTTTACTCACAAACTGAATAAAAGTGCGAAGTACTTTTATGCTAAATTTGTGAGTAATATGTCCAGAGTTTACACTTCGATAAATTCTTCAAAAAGAATGTTTGATTCTTATTATTCCAATCCATACACTGTATTAGCAATTTCAAAAAATTAATTAGTTTCCCAGCACTACGTTTTTTTTTTTTTCAGGCGCGTATGAATACATGACGTTTTCGGATTTACTGATGTGTAAACTCTTGTTCAGCTTTATTTTTGTCCAATCAAAACAACCGTAATAAATAACATTGGAATTATTGGAAAACAAGTACATGTACTCGTGTATTACATGTCTTTTTTAAAGACAGTAATTTTGCATAAATAAAGAGGAAGTGTCATTGTTGATTATTCTAAGTCTTTGATATATATCAAAATCAGTAAATATTCCTAAATGAAAATAAAATACCAATTTTATACCTTTAATTAATGTGTTTGAATTTCTCACCCCCCCCCCCCCACCCTCCACACACACACACACACACGCACACATTCAGTGCACATATACCGTGAACTGGGAGAAATTGCAAATTTAATGCAATATGCATGCATTCTAAGTTATCCAATAGCGAGTTTTTGTTTCAATGTGAAATTATAAGTAGGACTCGTAAATTTATGAAAGACATATATATTTGTGAGAGCAAGATAGCTAATATGGGCCTTGAGATCCATGGGTCGAGCCACGGTGGTGGTCCAGAGGTTAGAGCGTTCGCCCCGCATGCGGAAGGCCGGGGTTCGAATCCCGGCCGCGACAAACCCAAGTCGTTAAAACAGGTAGTGACAGTTCCATCGCCAAATATCATCAGGTGTGAATGTCATAGGTCCTCAGAGATGACCTTGAAAACGGATGTCCCATGTCACAGTAGGTGTGGCACGCTAAAGAACCCTCACTGCTCAATGGTCGTAAGCGCCGAGCAAAGCCCTTCACCGGTCTTGGTGACGTCTTCATATGAGTGAAAAATTCTCGATCGATCGATCGAGAGAGAGAGAGAGAGAGACGTTAAACGAGATACAATCAATTCATGGGTCGGGTTGAACTATTCCCATTGGTATGGAATATAAAGTTGTTATGTAAACATATTTCGTGCACTATGCTGTATAATCTTATCAATTTCTTCAAATAGGTATAATAGGTAATTATGTCTGGTTTAGCTGTAGAAAAATATTTTGACATAACAGAGAGCTTACAGATCCACCCCTTATAAAAACCCTTCGATTTACGGCGCACAAAAAGCTGCGCACGGTTGAGGCCTTATATTGTTGTATTCTTGAGTTGCTGTCTCATAAATTTAATATCAAAAAATTCTTAACATATTTTCCTACTATATTTGTGTCTAAACATACCTTCAAATATTCATTAAAGCCGCATACGACCTGAAAACTCCCAGCTTCCAATTATTTCGTTTGTTGACGTAGCCATGTTAGGTAGCCGGTCAATTCGTGCAGAAGAGGAAATAAAACATACTTTCATATATTAAATTTAATGGCCTAATTCAAACAAATATTGATACGGTCAGTTCAATGTATGCCAACGGCTGATATGAGCAAAATTTACGCTTTCATAACTTTTATTCTTATTTTCATAGCTAGTCTATAATATTTGTATACATATTGTACCCATCCAAGCATTCAACAGAATACTGAACATACCTCCTTCACAGAAGAGCTGATATCTCGGAAGGTATGTATTGCTTGTTGTAAGATGATATGGATCTTCGCTTTTCTCAACGGTCACACCGTAAACATTTTAGTCATAGGCGTAGCTTGGGTTCGAATATTACCGAGGCAGAAGCTATCGACATTTTAACAACGTAAAAGGTGGGGTTTTTTTTACCGAGGCAGCTGCCTCGGTTGCCTCAATGGAGTCTACGCCACTGTTAGTTTAACGACTACTGAGTACTTACATGTACACATATACAGTTCGTGTTTTTGTGTGAAAAATTACAAATGGAACATTATTCTGTTTAATAATTATATGTTTCAAAGAGTTTTATTTTTCAATGTATATCACGGCGGGTGTGGCCTCTCGACAGGGGATGTTTACTCCTCCTAGGCACTTGATCCCGTCTCTGGTATATCCAGTGGTCCGTGTTTATCCAATTCTCTGTTCGTTATCTTCGCCTTTCATCAGATAAACATGATTTGTTTACAGTCTTGCATAATTTCTGAGTACTTCAATATGTAGTACTGTAACAGAGAGTGACCCCAAACGTCCGGTCTTCATCACAGATCTTCAGATCCAGGGTCACAGTCTTCTGTTTACCCTCAATAACATCACACCACTTATCTAAATCTCCACTGTCCTACAAAATAAACAAAGTGTGATCATATCAAACTGAATTATCTGTATTTCAGAAATTAATTATCTTACAAAACAGACCAGTCTATTACAGTGGGATGTACTTAGTATATGTTTATACAGTATTACAGTGTGATATACTTAGTACATGTTTATACAGTATTACAGTGTGATATACTTAGTACATGTTTATACAGTATTACAGTGTGATGTGCTTAGTACATGTTTATACAGTATTACAGTGTAATATACTTAGTATATGTTTATACAGTATTACAGTGGGATATATTTAGTACATGTTTATACAGTATTACAGTGTGATATACTTAGTACATGTTTATACAGTATTACAGTGTGATGTACTTATACAGTATTACAGTGTGATATACATAGTACATGTTTATACAGTATTACAGTGGGATATACTTAGTACATGTTTATACAGTATTACAGTGTGATATACTTAGTACATGTTTATACAGTATTACAGTGGGATATACTTAGTACAAGTTTATACAGTATTACAGTGTGATATACTTAGTATATGTTTATACAGTATTACAGTGTGATATACTTAGTACATGTTTTTACAGTATTACAGTGTGATGTACTTAGTACATGTTTATACAGTATTACAGTGTGATATACTTAGTACAAGTTTATACAGTATTACAGTGTGATGTACTTATACAGTATTACAGTGGGATATACTTAGTACATGTTTATACAGTATTACAGTGTGATGTACTTATACAGTATTACAGTGTGATATACTTAGTACATGTTTATACAGTATTACAGTGTGATATACTTAGTATATGTTTATACAGTATTACAGTGGGATATACTTAGTACATGTTTATACAGTATTACAGTTGTGATATACTTATACAGTATTACAGTGGGATATACTTAGTACAAGTTTATACAGTATTACAGTGTGATGTACTTATACAGTATTACAGTGTGATATACTTAGTACATGTTTATACAGTATTACAGTGTGATGTACTTATACAGTATTACAGTGTGATGTATTTAGTACATGTTTATACAGTATTACAGTGTGATGTACTTAGTACATGTTTATACAGTATTACAGTGGGATATACTTAGTACATGTTTATACAGTATTACAGTGTGATATACTTAGTACATGTTTATACAGTATTACAGTGTGATATACTTAGTACATGTTTATACAGTATTACAGTGTGATGTACTTATACAGTATTACAGTGGGATATACTTAGTACATGTTTATACAGTATTACAGTGGGATATACTTAGTACATGTTTATACAGTATTACAGTGTGATATACTTAGTACATGTTTATACAGTATTACAGTGTGATATACTTAGTACATGTTTATACAGTATTACAGTGTGATGTGTTTAGTACATGTTTATACAGTATTACAGTGTGATATACTTAGTACAAGTTTATACAGTATTACAATGTGATATACTTAGTACATGTTTATACAGTATTACAGTGTGATATACTTAGTACATGTTTATACAGTATTACAGTGTGATATACTTAGTACAAGTTTATACAGTATTACAGTGTGATATACTTAGTACATGTTTATACAGTATTACAGTGTGATATACTTAGTACATGTTTATACAGTATTACAGTGGGATATACTTAGTACATGTTTATACAGTATTACAGTGGGATATACTTAGTACATGTTTATACAGTATTACAGTGTGATGTACTTAGCACATGTTTATACAGTATTACAGTGTGATGTACATAGTACATGTTTATACAGTATTACAGTGTGATATACTTAGTACATGTTTATACAGTATTACAGTGGGATATACTTAGTACATGTTTATACAGTATTACAGTGTGATATACTTAGTACATGTTTATACAGTATTACAGTGTGATGTGTTTAGTACATGTTTATACAGTATTACAGTGTGATGTTCTTAGTACATGTTTATACAGTATTACAGTGTGATGTGTTTAGTACATGTTTATACAGTATTACAGTGTGATATACTTAGTACATGTTTATACAGTATTACAGTGTGATATACTTAGTACATGTTTATACAGTATTACAGTGTGATGTACATAGTACATGTTTATACAGTATTACAGTGTGATGTGCTTAGTACATGTTTATACAGTATTACAGTGTGATATACTTAGTACATGTTTATACAGTATTACAGTGTGATGTGTTTAGTACATGTTTATACAGTATTACAGTGTGATGTGTTTAGTACATGTTTATACAGTATTACAGTGTGATGTTCTTAGTACATGTTTATACAGTATTACAGTGTGATATACTTAATACATGTTTATACAGTATTACAGTGTGATATACTTAGTACATGTTTATACAGTATTACAGTGTGATATACTTAGTACATATTTATACAGTATTACAGTGGGATATACTTAGTACATGTTTATACAGTATTACAGTGTGATATACTTAGTACATGTTTATACAGTATTACAGTGGGATATACTTAGTACATGTTTATACAGTATTACAGTGTGATATACTTAGTACATGTTTATACAGTATTACAGTGGGATATACTTAGTACATGTTTATACAGTATTACAGTGTGATATACTTAGTACATGTTTATACAGTATTACAGTGTGATGTACTTAGTACATGTTTATACAGTATTACAGTGTGATATACTTAGTACATGTTTATACAGTATTACAGTGTGATATACTTAGTACATGTTTATACAGTATTACAGTGTGATATACTTAGTACATGTTTATACAGTATTACAGTGTGATGTACTTATACAGTATTACGGTGTGATATACTTAGTACATGTTTATATAGTATTACAGTGTGATATACTTAGTACATGTTTATACAGTATTACAGTGTGATATACTTAGTACATGTTTATACAGTATTACAGTGTGGTTTGCTTAGTATATGTTTATACAGTATTACAGTGTGATATACTTAGTACATGTTTATACAGTATTACAGTGTGATGTGCTTAGTACATGTTTATACAGTATTGCAGTGTGATATACTTAGTACATATTTATACAGTATTACGGTGTGATATACTTAGTACATGTTTATACAGTATTACAGTGTGATGTATTTAGTACATGTTTATACAGTATTACAGTGTGATATACTTAGTACATGTTTATACAGTATTACAGTGTGATATACTTAGTACATGTTTATACAGTATTACAGTGGGATATACTTAGTACATGTTTATACAGTATTACAGTGTGATATACTTAGTACATGTTTATACAGTATTACAGTGGGATATACTTAGTACATGTTTATACAGTATTACAGTGTGATATACTTAGTACATGTTTATACAGTATTACAGTGTGATGTACTTATACAGTATTACAGTGGGATATACTTAGTACATGTTTATACAGTATTACAGTGTGATATACTTAGTACATGTTTATACAGTATTACAGTGTGATGTACTTAGTACATGTTTATACAGTATTACAGTGTGATGTATTTAGTACATGTTTATACAGTATTACAGTGTGATATACTTAGTACATGTTTATACAGTATTACAGTGTGATATACTTAGTACATGTTTATACAGTATTACAGTGTGATATACTTAGTACATGTTTATACAGTATTACAGTGTGATATACTTAGTACATGTTTATACAGTATTACAGTGGGATATACTTAGTACATGTTTATACAGTATTACAGTGTGATATACTTAGTACATGTTTATACAGTATTACAGTGTGATATACTTAGTACATGTTTATACAGTATTACAGTGTGATATACTTAGTACATGTTTATACAGTATTACAGTGTGATATACTTAGTACATGTTTATACAGTATTACAGTGTGATATACTTAGTACATGTTTATACAGTATTACAGTGTGATATACTTAGTACATGTTTATACAGTATTACAGTGGGATATACTTAGTACATGTTTATACAGTATTACAGTGTGATATACTTAGTACATGTTTATACAGTATTACAGTGTGATGTGCTTAGTACATGTTTATACAGTATTACAGTGGGATATACTTAGTACATGTTTATACAGTATTACAGTGTGATATACTTAGTACATTTTTATACAGTATTACAGTGTGATATACTTAGTACATGTTTATACAGTATATGGTGATCTAGGCCAATATCCATATATTAACTTGACTCGATCGGAAATCGAATCCGATACCCCTGTCCTACTAGTCAGGTGCTCTAACTACTGATATCCATCCACACATACTATATAGTAACCCACGGGTCTCGGATTCGATTCCCGATCGAACCAAGCTGTTGCTATCAACTTGGATAACTTACTGGTTAGAGCACGTGACTAGTAATACTGGGGCGCGTTTTACAAAAGAACTTACGACTTACGACCAACTTTACATACTGGAATTTTCCAGTTTATTGTTATATGCAAAATAATTTTTAAAAAATTGTTGAAAATTAAGCCTCAGAAATTTTTTACTTCATTCATTTAAAGTAATAACTGTGTAATAGAATTTAAGACTTGCGACTTTGTCGTAAGTTGTTTTGTAAAACGGGCCCCAGGACTCTTGGATTTGATTCCCTGAGTCATACCTAACAGGTCGCGAGTTTGATCTCTGATCGTGGCTTGACTTCGTCGAACTTAAGATGTAAACATAGGTAATGATTGCTCTTTCGCCAAATGCTCGGCATTCATAAGAACCACATGTCTTTTTGGTATGACGTTAAAAATGAAGGTCACATGTCAGGACAGGTGTTGGTACACTTTTCCTGTTTACCCGATATAGGGCCCGAGGCAGGTGCGACCAGTCGATAACTAGGGGTACTTACTCTTCCTTGGCACCTGACCCCGCCTCTGGCATATCTAAGGGTGTGTTTATGTCCAGCTCTTAATCTTTATGGGAGTAAAATCAGTATTTACTTGTAATTCTGTTGATATGATGCACTTATAGTTAGAACATCTTCAGTTATCCTTGCTTGTTAGTCCCGTACCGACGAAGTCAAAGGGTACTTTAGGTTTGCACTCCGTCAGTTCGTCTGTCTGTTCGTCAGTACTGCAAGTCAGTTTTCACACTTTTCCCCTCTGTTCTTGCAAATATCTATTTCATATTTAGTACACTGCTTTGCCATAACAAGTTACATCCCATGGGGATCCGGGTTAGAATAAGAAATATCTTGGATATGGTACTTATGACCAGCGAGATAACGTGATAGGATAAGATATGTATCTAATTACATTTACCTTGCATCTAATTACTCCCTAAATACTTATCACTTAGTTTGTGTATCAGTCGAATTCGGGTCATCAAACAGCGTATGAGAAACTTACTGAGTACATTCACTTACGCTGTGATGAATATCTGTCCCACTCCCGCGTGTAAACCAATTCTTTCGCGCCTTACTATGTACGAGAGTTCTCCAAAGGGAAATAACTCGGACGTACATATCTCGAAACCGGCGTATTGAAAATGTGAATTTACAACGCAATGTAGCTCATTCCTTAGTTTTGATCAGTTCTTCCGATTTTGCATGATGAAATGTTCTGCTCCCATTAATGTTCGTAACATTTATTAGATAATTATTATTCATTTTGAACAGTGGCTGGTTTATGACAGGTGTCATTCATTTCCACAAACTAGAATTCGTTCCTAGGAAATTAACTTCGTTCCCACTAAATACAAGAGGCCCAGGGGCATTATCGATCACCAGAGTACTAGTGAAACGTATTACTACTCGCAAGGGCTATGGAATCTAGAAAAAGTTCTCCTGTTCTGAATATCTAAGCTAAATTCCAATGTTCAGAACTTATAAAACAAGAAGTGTTCTTATTTTGATTCTCAATAATACTCATGTCTTTGTGGTCTCTCTTTAGGTAGTTCTTACTTGTATGTAAATTAACTGTGGTACCTTCTTGTTGTATGATATATGTTCTCGATATGTATATATATAAATCATAGACAGGACCAAAATGTAAACTAGATTGTATAACTAATTGTCCGTCATGTGTATATAAAGGGTATTGTTATCATTATAACGAAGGTTAAATCTTTTACAGAATGTGCTTTGTGGTATTAACGGCCTTTGTCGTCTGCTGGACTCCTCAACATGCGCTCATACTTTTATCACGCTATCCACGAACAGCAACATAATGGTAAAGTATTCGTACATCATTTCCCAGGTAAACCATTATATATTAAGCGTTGATGTTTTGAGGAGTAATTCGAAATTGATACTTATATATGTAAGGATCTTGGCTGCCAATGTACATCGTGTTATTGGGTGAAATGCTGCCAAACATGTTTCATACCGATTGTTAGGTCGTTCGTGGTACACTGATTCTGACTATGGATGACTCCGTTTATCTAATCACAATATATGGTTCATGTTGGGTGTGTCCTGTCGACAGGGGATGCCCACTCCTCTTCGGCACCTGATCTCACCGCTGGAATGTCCAGGGGTCCACGTGTGCCTAATTGAGATTACGAGATTGATTACTGTTCGTTATCTTCAACTTTTAATAAGATGTGTTATATAAGACGTATTTTATTCATAAGATGATAGAAGTATCTATAATGCCGAAAAGGTTTTATTTTTAGGCCACTCCCTTTATGAAGAATGTGCAATATATGGCACTGTTCCTTGCGTACAGTAACAGTGCAATTAACCCTATCATCTACGCCGGAATGACTGAAAAGTTTAGAAAAGGCTTCCAGGATGTTATAAAGACTCTTCAGAGACGGTATTGAAGGAATAGAAATCTACTAGGTAGTGTGCTTACTCAGATAAAAAAGATTTATCTGAAACATGACAATCATCAGTTTTGCAATCCACAGGTCTTACTTTGTAATTGCCGTGTGTATTACAATGTAATTATATAGCAAAGCCAAATAATCAACTCGGAGCAGTATTTAAGGTATTCAATGTATAACGATAATATATTTTTAAAAAACGAATGGCGAAAATGACAAAAAAATGAAGGTAACGAAAAATAGTCAATCTCATAAACGCTATAAAACATACAAAACCAAACGTAGGGCAAACACGGTCCCCTGGACACATAAGCTTTGGAATCGAGTGTCTACGAGGAGTAAAAACATTCCCCGTAGACCGGTCATCCTCGTCGTGAACCCTATATATTTAGGTAAACTGTTTTGACACGCAGTAATATACATTTTTAAATTCTTTTCATGAAATAAATATTGTTCATTTTAACTGGGATTTTTTTAAAATGAAAATTGAGCATAACGATCAGTGCTCAATCTCGTAATTCCTATAAACAATGCACAATTAACAGTTGGACAACTCAATCTCGTAATTCCTATAAACAATGCACAATTAACAGTAGGACAACTCAATCTCGTAATTCCTATAAACAATACACAATTAACAGTAGGACAACTCAATCTCGTAATTCCTATAAACAATACACAATTAACAGTAGGACAACTCAATCTCGTAATTCCTATAAACAATGCACAATTAACAGTAGGACAACTCAATCTCGTAATTCCTATAAACAATACACAATTAACAGCAGGACAACTCAATCTCGTAATTCCTATAAACAATGCACAATTAACAGTAGGACAACTCAATCTCGTAATTCCTATAAACAATGCACAATTAACAGTAGGACAACTCAATCTCGTAATTCCTATAAACAATGCACAATTAACAATAGGACAACTCAATCTCGTAATTCCTATAAACAATGCACAATTAACAGCAGGACAACTCAATCTCGTAATTCCTATAAACAATGCACAATTAACAGTAGGACAACTCAATCTCGTAATTCCTATAAACAATGCACAATTAACAGTAGGACAACTCAATCTCGTAATTCCTATAAACAATGCACAATTAACAGTAGGACAACTCAATCTCGTAATTCCTATAAACAATGCACAATTAACAGTAGGACAACTCAATCTCGTAATTCCTATAAACAATACACAATTAACAGTAGGACAACTCAATCTCGTAATTCCTATAAACAATACACAATTAACAGTAGGACAACTCAATCTCGTAATTCCTATAAACAATACACAATTAACAGTAGGACAACTCAATCTCGTAATTCCTATAAACAATACACAATTAACAGTAGGACAACTCAATCTCGTAATTCCTATAAACAATACACAATTAACAGTAGGACAACTCAATCTCGTAATTCCTATAAACAATACACAATTAACAGTAGGACAACTCAATCTCGTAATTCCTATAAACAATACACAATTAACAGTAGGACAACTCAATCTCGTAATTCCTATAAACAATACACAATTAACAGTAGGACAACTCAATCTCGTAATTCCTATAAACAATACACAATTAACAGTAGGACAACTCAATCTCGTAATTCCTATAAACAATGCACAATTAACAGCAGGACAACTCAATCTCGTAATTCCTATACACAATGCACAATTAACAGCAGGACAACTCAATCTCGTAATTCCTATAAACAATACACAATTAACAGCAGGACAACTCAATCTCGTAATTCCTATAAACAATACACAATTAACAGCAGGACAACTCAATCTCGTAATTCCTATAAACAATACACAATTAACAGCAGGACAACTCAATCTCGTAATTCCTATAAACAATTCACAATTAACAGTAGGACAACTCCATCTCGTAATTCCTATACACAATGCACAATTAACAGTAGGACAACTCCATCTCGTAATTCCTATAAACAATTCACAATTAACAGTAGGACAACTCCATCTCGTAATTCCTATACACAATGCACAATTAACAGTAGGACAACTCAATCTCGTAATTCCTATAAACAATGCACAATTAACAGTAGGACAACTCAATCTCGTAATTCCTATAAACAATACACAATTAACAGTAGGACAACTCAATCTCGTAATTCCTATAAACAATGCACAACTACGGACCCCTGGAAAAGCTCTAAAGGAATCATACATGAATTTTTGTCGAGAAGTTAACGAAATATACTTACAAATGTAATGGATAGATAAGTCAGGATTATCGAAAGCAAATACATATTACATGTATTAGAGACATATCGTGTACATTACATATAAAACTGAAATCAAGGAAACCCGGGTGGGTTTTTTTTAAACATCAATTTTATTTTTTTAAATAGAAATTTAAATTCCATTTTTTTAAATTTACATCAGCAAATGACCACCCACCACAAAGAAGAGTTAAGGAAATTATTGAATTGTGTCATTTATTCTTCTGAAGAATACTACATATTTCAATAAACTACACGTATTTGAAATTGGTACAAAGTATGTATTTTGCTTATTTGAAAAAATATTATGAATACTAGGAATATGTTTATTTAAATCCTTTAATTTACGATATACATCGTTAAACTACTGATAGGGAACACTAACATAGCCATGGCAACCAGTAAACAAACAAACAAACAAACACATATACATATAAATAAATTGATATAGGTATATATACATGTATATGTATAAGATGCATGCTGTCATAATATATAGTTTAAATTAGAAAAACAAACAATTAAAAATTAAATAAAAACTTAATAACCGATAGTTTTATGTTTATAAAAATCTTAATACAGTTTAACCCTTCTGTCTTCAGTATATCTTGTCGTAAGACACAAAACCCTATCATCTAAGTAACGAAAATGAATGATGATAGTAACGTAAAACTTTCGTTACTATCATCCTCGCTGTTTTTTCAACGACGAATTTTCTGTTCATATGAGCCGTATAAAAGATAAAATAACACCTGATCGTAATTGTTGCTAGTGTATGATATTTCTTAGCTACATATCATTCGCAAATAAACAATACAAATAGATATAATAAGTAAATGTGGTCTTTCCGGAATTTCCTTCCGCCATCTTGGGATGGTAGTAACGATCGTTACTATCATCAGTTTAATACCAGTGACCATAGGAGTGAAAAACTCTTGAGAGGGACGTTAAACAATATACAATCAATCGATCAAATCCAGAATTATTTGAAATTGTATTGAAATATTATTCAAAACATTTGTAATGCCATCTATATAATTTAATACATGAAAGCCCCGTTAAATTTCTATTAAGATTTGAATATGTTGAGCTGTAGTTGATACATAAAATGAGTTTTTAGAGCATGAATAAATGAAATATCAAGCAGGATTTGTATCTACTGTTTGGAAAAAAAAGGCACGTGTTTACATATCCCATACATTAGTGCCTTCATGTGTTTACATATCCCATACATTAGTGCCTTCATGTGTTGACATATCCCATACATTAGTGCCTTCATGTGTTTACATATCCCATACATTAGTGCCTTCATGTGTTTACATATCCCATACATTAGTGCCTTCCCTTAGTAAAGTTCAAAATAATCCATAACTTGAATCACTAGACAACATGCACTTACGTAAGGTAGGCCTACATGATTGTATTTACATATTTTAGGGGCGAGATCAAAAGTGTCTGACAAAAAACTGAATTCACATAGTCGTCGTTACCACCCCCCCCCCCCCTCTATAAAACTAAATATGATGAATGTAAATGTTCATTAGAATTTAACATCATAACGTGGTTTTAAGAGTCACTTGTCTTTTTCCTTTTTCCACTAAAGTGTAATCCATATCGGACAGGGTTTGACATTAACTTTTTTGAGCACCAGACCAATCGGGCTACTTCAAATGATTTTTGCTAGACCTGACCTTACATCCACTAGCCCTGACCGACCTGAATATTTTTTTTAATTTCTATTTCATAAACACTTGTTCTCAACGTTTTCCTTTTTTCTCTTTCTTGGGACATCGTTTGCTTTCCTTGAGGACGAGAAATCGTATTTGAATATAGACATTCCCGCACATATGTAAACACCAAAAAATGGTTGTTTACGACATAATTCATTAATTTGATCAACACTTTCTTATATTCAATTCAAATGAACTGTTTTATTTTTTTTTATGAAAATGAATTCAATAATTCTATCTAACCAAAACATAACTTTACACACATTAATATTGTGTAGATGTCGTAGAACATCTCTTCCGACTGCGACTTATTAGAACTAAAAATATAGATTATATCATGCGGATCAAAATTGCTCGTAAACTCTTTACAGTTTTTTTTTTAAAGAATAGAATATCTTAGGATTTAAAGTAAAGTTTCTTAAATTTGTTTATTTTTAAACACGACCAGTCGGACTAGTAAGTCGACATTTTACCCGACCGGACCTATCATTTAGTAGACTCGGTCGGTCGGACGTGCCTTAGTGTCAAACCCTGTCGGATGACAGAAACTTACGGGAGATTTTATCCCCCCCCCCCCCCCCCCCCCCCCCCCCCGTCGCCTAACTATTTGAATTTAGATTTTTATCCGACATCGATCTTTTAATCTTGCCCTAAAACGTGTATATTGCGTGTATAACGTCTACACTTCAACAGCGCATTGCAAGAAACCATGTATGTCGTCTGACTCAGTATTCAAGACAATCATATAATGGCGTCTGCAGGTTTCAGTAAATGATGAATTACAAGTGCTAGCATCATCAATTCGCAAAAATAGAGATATTCTGTTTACAAAATTTTCTAGTGATATCACTGCGGAGAAAAAGAGGGGAATCTGGAGTGGAATCACCAAACAGTAAGTAGTCTAGTTTCTTTAAGAGTTCAAATATACCAAACGTTTATATGAATATTAAAAGAAAAGAATGCTAAAACATTCAACAGCCCCCCCCCCTCCTAACTTCCCTAACAATTTAAGATAAGGACTCAATATACAGTCGTTACCCTCTTTCATATATTATATGACTTTCGAAGCGAAGATTTTGACTACATTTAAGTCAGACAAGTTACAAAGCTTTCAGCAAGATGCTTTACAACTTCTTTGTCAGTTTGTTTTGAAATTAATTTTATTCAAAATATAAACATACCTAACAACTTATCTCTTTTCTCCTTCATCTGGTCCACACTGACTCGTTGTGTTTGCATACCCAATTTGATTTATCAGTACAAAGGCTGCACGCAAATGATGCATCTGTTGGGTGAAAGTGTAGGCACTCTAGAGCATAGCTGTACTGTTCAAGGGAAGTTTTTGATGACAGAGCCCTGTAACCCAGATCTTTAATAGTGGCACAGCAAAACACACACACTTTCATAGGCGCCGCTTAGAATTCCGGGTATACTTACGGCGATTCCCATTGTCTTCAATAGATCACGTAAGATCATGCATTTTAATGAGTCTTGCGATAATGTCTGCATTGTGTCCCACGGGAAGTAAAAGAAGTGCGACTGACTGTGGGTTTCCGACGATGGAACAATGGCAATGTTGTGGCAATATGTCTTTATTGGCCTCTATTCGTCACAGATACGTAACGTTCCAAAATGATCGTCACTCTCCTATCCACACTCTATGGAAGTTCTGGGGAAATTTCTCTTGTTCTATCAAGTCATAAAGCGTACAGTCCACTCCACTTATATTGAAGTCGGTTATATTGAACTATCTGTTATATTGAAGTTAAAGTAAATCCCCCAGTAGCAATGTTTGTATAGTTCAGCATTGGTTATATTGAACTTTGAGTTTCGTTATATCCGGAGTATATACACTGTATCTATATTTTCTGCAGCTAACGACATTGATGGATGTAGACGTCACTCTAGCCTTAACGTTCCCATAGAGAAAATATTCTACATAAGCACAGAGAAAGATGACATCCCTTCCAGCAATGATACACCAGAATAGAGACATTCAGTTGAATTTACGGTAGAATGTTTTAACAAGCAGTGATATACAGATCTTTTCATGAAATAAATATTATTTATTTTTACCGGGTTTTTCTTTATGAAAAATTAAAGATAACGAATAGTGTCAATCTCGTAATTCCTTTAAAGAATACAAAATTAAGAGTAGGACAGACAAGCACCCCTGTGCATACCTGGGGTGGGACCTGGTAAATAGGAGGAGGAAGATCAACCTAACAATTGGCGTGGACAGCAGTCAACCTGATAACAGGTTGTAAAATACGTTAATTAGATCGTTATAACGACCATAGAATTGGCGAAATGCTGATTTCAAACGAGACTATTGAAACCCCGGTAACACCATCGTGACTGTTTCAGTTGTCTGCCTCGACTTAAAAAACTGATTATTTAATCAGAACATGCATTTAAGTATCGAGTGAGTTGGAGAGGTTGTGTAGTGTTTTATATCTATTATCAGTCTCTGATGAATCTCAGGGCCACATCTAAACAAACTTCGTACAAACCATCTTTATGAATTGATCAATTACTCCAGTAGTAAAAATGTCAAAAGTAATCAGAGGCTTGAATTCTATGGCCGATGAGAATGCGTACGTTAAGAAATATGCTAGAATTTGTTTGATCTTTACTCTCCAAATGACCGTGGTATCATATCCCTGCATTATATGTGAGCTAATTTCGGACTTATTGAGGATGCCTTCATCAAACTTCATGTTGACAGCATAACATATTTGCCAAACATTATTTTACCTTTACATTTCATCATAAGCCTAGCGTTATATTTCTGGACTTTAAGCTTAAGGTAAGTACATATTCGAACTATTATGAGTTCTAAACTTGTAGAAAATATGTATTAATTTCCCCGTGTTGTGGTTTAAATCTATTAATAATACAAGGAAATTTTTATGTTACCAGCTTTTCAGAGATGCCCGATACATCAGTAGAATATACCAACATAAGAAAATCGCACACTTTCGTTAAATAAAAAAAAAAATGCATAAAAAATCTGGTTGAAATAACAAATTCTTCATTTTAATTCTAATAGTTTCAAGATGAAATGTTACTTAATGAATATTTATAATTCATTTATGTACACCAGGGGAATCATTGTACAAAACACATACGATTAAGGAAATTCTACCACAACAATTTTTGTTACTGTAAACGTGTTCAGTTTTGTTTGGGAAATTTCGCTCTTTTTTGTAGTAATTTCGTGTGGATTAATTTTCGTTGTATATGATATCTTAAAGATTATGCATCCAAAATATTAACAAGTTGCATTATCTGTAATTCAAACTTCCTTAAATACGATGCACACACCATTTAATGTCATTTCTATACACACACCATTTAATGGCATTTCTATACACACTCCATTTAATGGCATTTCTATACCATTTGTTCGACGAAGCGTTCCGTTGTTAGCACCAATTCACAGGATGTTCATAGGCTATACACCAGGAGTGGAATTTCACGGAAGCGGACCTGCTACTGAATCAGTATATCAGGGGCAGTAACTCTAGTTATTGAATGTCCCAAAACATCTGTATACTGGTTCTAGTAATGGTTCAACCCAAATAAGGGGATTCCTGAACCATGGTCAACACATCGGAATGAAAACACCAGTGAGTAGTTTATAACATGTCGTTTCTGTAGGGTTGATTTATCATGTAATTGATAAAAAAATTACATAAAAAAGTAATTAAGTGAAAGGTGAAGATAAAGAACAGTGATCAATCTCATAACTCCTATAAACAATACAAAATAGATTGTTGAGCAATGTGGGATCAGGTGCCTAGGGGGAATAAGCATCCTCTGTCGACCTGTATATATAAAACTCGTGAAAATTGAAAATGAAACCGGTTGAGTTATTTTCGGCGTTCTAATTATTCTTCATTATACTATTACTTGTGTGGATATTTACTTATATTTTGGATATATATATATATATATATATATATATATATATATATATATATATTGTCATTTAATAAATGACATTTTTCATCCTGACTCTGTCTTTGTTTTCTCCTATAACTGCGGCAACCTAGCCAGATCACAAATATTACATAAATAGCTGTATACGTGAATACCAAATTACAAATCAAGGTTTATTTTTGAAAACAGTAATGAATCTTCGAATTGATGATCCAGCTGGGGGGGGGGGGGGGTAGCTCCATAGGGTTGGTTAGGGTTCCATAGGGTTGATTAGGACACACCGAAGCGTCTTTCATCATACAGCTTAGTACGACCGCGTGAATTTATAAGGGGCATGGATTCCGCAGTTTTCGCTGATCATCAAGGATGATACACTTGAACTAGCTCCTATCTATGTAGAGCCTTGAAAGTATACAATGGGATTTCATATTACTTTCCGTATATTACAAATCACCGGTAAAGTGATATGATGATAGGCTTATGTTCCCTAAACGTGTCACTAGCCTAGCAGTGCATTGAACTGAAACAACTGCCATGTGACCAATAATTAAGAAACTAAGCAATGAACCATGAAAAACAATCCGTAACCAACTTAAACAAAAAATATTCAAATGTTAAAATTTTAGTTTAATACCAACTATTGAGTTTATGTATTTTTGCACATATTATGTTAATATTATCTATTGTAAAATTAACAAGAGGCCCACAGGCCTTATCGGTCAAATGAATACCAGTGAAAAAGTATCACTACTTCCATGGGCTATGAAATCTAGAAAAAAAATCTGTTCTGAATATCTAAGCTAAATCCTAATGTTCAGCACCAGTATAAAACAAGATGTGTTCTTAAAACTGTACTGCCCCCAAAAGTGCATACACTGATGAAAGGCTTTAAATAATAGGTGTATTAACATTAAAACATCAAAACATATGAATAATTTGGACTCATCCTTAAGTCATTGATTGAAATTCACCATTTTTTGTTCATCCTTTTCTGCTATTCCTAAGTATGCATTTAGATTTTATACAGTATCAGGAAATTTACACATAAATACTATATACTAAGTGTTGCCCCATCCTGGGGTCAGAACCCATACTCCGGGGATCATCAAATTTACAATTTCGGTAAAAGATTACCTGCTCTATCCATTTAGTTTCAATTTAGTATCAACAGCACTAAAGAAGAAAAACAATACATACCAAGTTTGGCCCCGCCCTGGGGTCAGAACCCCTACCCCGGGGATAATGAAATTTACAATTTTGGTAGAGGCCTTCCTGTTCTCCATCCCCATGCATTTAGTTTTTCTTACAAGTGTACGGTTCCTGAGAAGATTTTTGAAAAGTGGTCAATTTTTGGGCAGTTTTTGTCCCGCCCGTGCAGGAATCCTGAAATTTACAGTTTATGTCCCCCTTGTTCCAAAGATGCTTCGTACCAAATATGAAAAGAATCGAACTGGTAGTTATCAAAAAGAGGTTAAAAATGTTCAATTGTTAACGGACGACGCACGACGACGGAAGACAACCGATTGCAATAGGTCACCTGAGTTTACTCAGATGACCTAAAAACACTAAACACATGTAGTAACATGAATTGAATATTCTATAACTCCAAATGGGTTATGATTCTCCACCACATGACAGCTGAGGGAATTCCGCAGATTTCAACCAACTCCCACTAAAACTGTAACAATATCGTCTAAAAATTGGAATATTCTTTTTTTTTTAATCGAGATTTGATTAATTACTTATATAGTTTACAAAGGTGTACTAAAGTTGACCGGCTACAGTTTTATCTCGAAACAAAAATGCCATTGTATCTTAATTGATATCCCCCCCCCTCTCGCTTTTCCATCTGTCGCTGATATTGATGTTTTCTTGTCATTTGAACAATAATTAGTTAAAATGATGATAAATTCGTTTTGCACATGGTTCGATATATTTATACAGATCTATACACGTGTATATTATAAAGACCTATACAGTGTATATCATACAGACTAATACCCATGTATATCATACAGATTAATACCCATGTATATATCATACAGACTAATACACGTGTATATCCTTCAGACTAATACACGTATATATATCATACAGACTAATACCCGTGTATATCCTACAGACTAATACACGTATGTATATCATACAGACTAATACACGTGTATATCATACAGACTAATACACGTGTATATATCATACAGACTAATACACGTATATATATCACACAGACTATTACACGTATATATATCATACAGACTAATACCCGTGTATATCATACAGACTAATACCCGTGTATATCATACAGACTAATACACGTGTATATCATACAGACTAATACATGTATATATATCATACAGACTAATACACGTATGTATATCATACAGACTAATACATGTATGTATATCATACAGACTAATACACGTGTATATCCTACAGACTAATACACGTATGTTTATCAGAAAGACTAATACCTGTGTATATATCATACAGACTAACACACGTGTATATGTCATACAGACTAATACACGTATGTATATCATACAGACTAATACACGTATGTATATCATACAGACTAATACACGTGTATATCATACAGACTAATACACGTATGTTTATCAGAAAGACTAATACATGTATGTATATCATACAGACTAATACACGTGTATATATCATACAGACTAATACACATATATATATCATACAGACTAATACACGTGTATATATCATACAGACTAATACACGTATGTATATCATACAGACTAATACACGTATATATATCCCACAGACTAATACACGTATGTATATCATACAGACTAATACACGTATGTATATGATACAGACTAATACACGTATGTATATCATACAGATTAATACACGTATGTATATCATACAGATTAATACACATATGTATATCATACAGACTAATACCCGTATATATATCATACAGACTAATACACGTATATATATCATACAGACTAATACCCGTATATATATCATACAGACTAATACACGTGTATATCATACAGACTAATACACGTATATATATCATACAGACTAATACACGTATGTATATCATACAGACTAATACACGTATATATATCATACAGACTAATACACGTATATATATCATACAGACTAATACACATATATATATCCTACAGACTAATACACGTATATATATCATACAGACTAATACACGTATATATATCATACAAACTAATACACGTACATGTGTATATATATCATACAGACTAATACACGTATGTATATCATACAGACTAATACACGTATATATATCATACAGACTAATACACGTATATATATCATACAGACTAATACCCGTGTATATCATACAGACTAATACACGTATGTATATCATACAGACTAATACACGTATGTATATCAAACAGACTAATACACGTATATATATCCTACAGACTAATACACGTATGTATATCATACAGACTAATACACGTGTATATATCATACAGACTAATACACGTGTATATATCATACAGACTAATACACGTATATATATCATACAGACTAATACACGTGTATATATCATACAGACTAATACACGTATGTATATCATACAGACTAATACACGTATATATATCATACAGACTAATACATGTATATATATCATACAGACTAATACATGTATATATATCATACAGACTAATACACATATGCATATCATACAGACTAATACACGTATGTATATCATACAGACTAATTAATACACCTATATATATCATACAGACTAATACACGTATATATATCATAAAGACTAATACACGTATACATTATACAGACTAATACACATATATATATCATACAGACTAATACACGTGTATATATCATACAGACTAATACACGTATGTATATCATACAGACTAATACACGTGTATATATCATACAGACTAATACATGTATGTATATCATACAGACTAATACACGTATGTATATCATACAGACTAATACATGTATATATATCGTACAGACTAATACACTTATGTATATCATACAGACTAATACACGTATGTATATCATACAGACTAATACACGTATGTATATCATACAGACTAATACCCATGTATATCATACAGACTAATACACATGGATATCATACAGACTAATACACGTATGTATATCATACAGACTAATACACGTATATATATCATACAGACTAATACACGTATATATATCATAAAGACTAAAACACGTATATATATCATAGAGACTAATACACGTATATATATCATACAGACTAATACACGTACATGTGTATATATATCATACAGACTAATACACGTATGTATATCATACAGACTAATACATGTATATATATCATACAGACTAATACACGTATGTATATCATACAGACTAATACATGTATATATATATCATACAGACTAATACACGTATATTTATCATACAGACTTATACACGTATGTATATCATACATACTAATACACGTGTATATATCATACAAACTAATACACGTCTATATCATACAGACTAATACACACATATATATCATACAGACTAATACACATATATATATATCATACAGACCAATACACGTGTATATATCATACAGACTAATACACGTGTATATATCATACAGACTAATACACGTATGTATATCGTACAGACTAATACACATATATATATCCTACAGACTAATACACATGTATATATCATACATACTAATACACGTGTATATATCATACAGACTAATACACGTATGTATATCATACAGACTAATACACATATATATATCCTACAGACTAATACACGTGTATATATCATACAGACTAATACACGTATATATATCATACAGAATAATACAAGTGTATATATCATACAGACTAATACACGTGTATATATCTTACAGACTATTACACATATATATATCTTACAGATTAATACACGTATATATATCATACAGACTAATACACGTGTGTATATCATACAGACTAATACACGTATATATATCATACAGACTAATACACGTATGTATATCATACAGACTAATACACGTATATATATCATACAGACTAATACACGTATAAATCATAAAGACCTATACACACATGTATCTCATACAGACTAATACACGTATATATATCATACAGACTAGTACATGTATATATATCATACAGACTAATACACATGTATATATCATACAGACTAATACACGTATATATATCATACAGACTAATACACGTGTATATATCATACAGACTAATACACGTGTGTATATCATACAGACTAATACACGTATATATATCATACAGACTAATACACGTATGTATATCATACAGACTAATACACGTATATATATCATACAGACTAATACACGTGTATATCATAAAGACCTACACATATGTATATCATACAGACTAATACACATATATATATCATACAGACTAATACGTGTATATATATCATACAGACTAATACACGTGTATATATCATACAGACTAATTAATACACGTATATATATCATACAGACTAATACACGTGTATATATCATACAGACTAATACACGTATATATATCATACAAACTAATACACGTACATGTGTATATATATCATACAGACTAATACACGTATGTATATCATACAGACTAATACACGTATATATATCATACAGACTAATACACGTATATATATCATACAGACTAATACCCGTGTATATCATACAGACTAATACACGTATGTATATCATATAGACTAATACACGTATGTATATCAAACAGACTAATACACGTATATATATCCTACAGACTAATACACGTATGTATATCATACAGACTAATACACGTGTATATATCATACAGACTAATACACGTGTATATATCATACAGACTAATACACGTATATATATCATACAGACTAATACACGTGTATATATCATACAGACTAATACACGTATGTATATCATACAGACTAATACACGTATATATATCATACAGACTAATACATGTATATATCATACAGACTAATACATGTATATATATCATACAGACTAATTAATACACGTGTATATATCATACAGACTAATACACGTATATATATCATAAAGACTAATACACGTATATATTATACAGACTAATACACATATATATATCATACAGACTAATACACGTATGTATATCATACAGACTAATAAACGTATATATATCATACAGACTAATACCCGTATATATATCATACAGACTAATACACGTATATATATCATACAGACTAATACACGTGTATATATCATACAGACTAATACACGTATATATATCATACAGACTAATACACGTATATATATCATACAGACTAATACACGTATATATATCATACAGACTAATACACGTATATATATCATACAGACTAATACACGTATATATATCATACAGACTAATACACGTATATATATCATACAGACTAATACACGTATGTATATCATACAGACTAATACACGTATGTATATCATACAGACTAATACATGTATATATATCATAAAGACTAATACACGTATATATCATATAGACTAATACACATGTATATCACACAGACTAATACACGTATGTATATCATACAGACTAATACCCCTGTATATTATACAGACTAATACACGTACGTATATCATACAGACTAATACACGTATATATATCATACAGACTAATACACGTGTATATATCATACAGACTAATACACGTATGTATATCATACAGACTAATACACGTATATATATCGTACAGACTAATACACTTATGTATATCATACAGACTAATACACGTGTGTATATCATACAGACTAATACACGTATGTATATCATACAGACTAATACACGTATATATATCATACAGACTAATACACGTATGTATATCATACAGACTAATACACGTATATATATCGTACAGACTAATACACGTATGTATATTATACAGACTAATACACGTATATATATCATACAGACTAATAGACATATATATATCATACAGACTAATAGACGTCTATATCATACAGACTAATACACATATGTATATCATACAGACTAATATACGTATATATTATACAGACTAATACACATATATATATCATACAGAATAATACACGTGTATATATCGTACAAACTAATACACGTATATATATCATACAGACTAATACATGTATATATATCATACAGACTAATACATGTATATATATCATACAGACTAATACACATATGCATATCATACAGACTAATACACGTATGTATATCATACAGACTAATTAATACACCTATATATATCATACAGACTAATACACGTATATATATCATAAAGACTAATACACGTATACATTATACAGACTAATACACATATATATATCATACAGACTAATACACGTGTATATATCATACAGACTAATACACGTATGTATATCATACAGACTAATACACGTGTATATATCATACAGACTAATACATGTATGTATATCATACAGACTAATACACGTATGTATATCATACAGACTAATACATGTATATATATCGTACAGACTAATACACTTATGTATATCATACAGACTAATACACGTATGTATATCATACAGACTAATACACGTATGTATATCATACAGACTAATACCCATGTATATCATACAGACTAATACACATGGATATCATACAGACTAATACACGTATGTATATCATACAGACTAATACACGTATATATATCATACAGACTAATACACGTATATATATCATAAAGACTAATACACGTATATATATCATAGAGACTAATACACGTATATATATCATACAGACTAATACACGTACATGTGTATATATATCATACAGACTAATACACGTATGTATATCATACAGACTAATACATGTATATATATCATACAGACTAATACACGTATGTATATCATACAGACTAATACATGTATATATATATCATACAGACTAATACACGTATATTTATCATACAGACTTATACACGTATGTATATCATACATACTAATACACGTGTATATATCATACAAACTAATACACGTCTATATCATACAGACTAATACACACATATATATCATACAGACTAATACACATATATATATATCATACAGACCAATACACGTGTATATATCATACAGACTAATACACGTGTATATATCATACAGACTAATACACGTATGTATATCGTACAGACTAATACACATATATATATCCTACAGACTAATACACATGTATATATCATACATACTAATACACGTGTATATATCATACAGACTAATACACGTATGTATATCATACAGACTAATACACATATATATATCCTACAGACTAATACACGTGTATATATCATACAGACTAATACACGTATATATATCATACAGAATAATACAAGTGTATATATCATACAGACTAATACACGTGTATATATCTTACAGACTATTACACATATATATATCTTACAGATTAATACACGTATATATATCATACAGACTAATACACGTGTGTATATCATACAGACTAATACACGTATATATATCATACAGACTAATACACGTATGTATATCATACAGACTAATACACGTATATATATCATACAGACTAATACACGTATAAATCATAAAGACCTATACACACATGTATCTCATACAGACTAATACACGTATATATATCATACAGACTAGTACATGTATATATATCATACAGACTAATACACATGTATATATCATACAGACTAATACACGTATATATATCATACAGACTAATACACGTGTATATATCATACAGACTAATACACGTGTGTATATCATACAGACTAATACACGTATATATATCATACAGACTAATACACGTATGTATATCATACAGACTAATACACGTATATATATCATACAGACTAATACACGTGTATATCATAAAGACCTACACATATGTATATCATACAGACTAATACACATATATATATCATACAGACTAATACGTGTATATATATCATACAGACTAATACACGTGTATATATCATACAGACTAATTAATACACGTATATATATCATACAGACTAATACACGTGTATATATCATACAGACTAATACACGTATATATATCATACAAACTAATACACGTACATGTGTATATATATCATACAGACTAATACACGTATGTATATCATACAGACTAATACACGTATATATATCATACAGACTAATACACGTATATATATCATACAGACTAATACCCGTGTATATCATACAGACTAATACACGTATGTATATCATATAGACTAATACACGTATGTATATCAAACAGACTAATACACGTATATATATCCTACAGACTAATACACGTATGTATATCATACAGACTAATACACGTGTATATATCATACAGACTAATACACGTGTATATATCTTACAGACTATTACACATATATATATCTTACAGATTAATACACGTATATATATCATACAGACTAATACACGTGTGTATATCATACAGACTAATACACGTATATATATCATACAGACTAATACACGTATGTATATCATACAGACTAATACACGTATATATATCATACAGACTAATACACGTATAAATCATAAAGACCTATACACACATGTATCTCATACAGACTAATACACGTATATATATCATACAGACTAGTACATGTATATATATCATACAGACTAATACACATGTATATATCATACAGACTAATACACGTATATATATCATACAGACTAATACACGTGTATATATCATACAGACTAATACACGTGTGTATATCATACAGACTAATACACGTATATATATCATACAGACTAATACACGTATGTATATCATACAGACTAATACACGTATATATATCATACAGACTAATACACGTGTATATCATAAAGACCTACACATATGTATATCATACAGACTAATACACATATATATATCATACAGACTAATACGTGTATATATATCATACAGACTAATACACGTGTATATATCATACAGACTAATTAATACACGTATATATATCATACAGACTAATACACGTGTATATATCATACAGACTAATACACGTATATATATCATACAAACTAATACACGTACATGTGTATATATATCATACAGACTAATACACGTATGTATATCATACAGACTAATACACGTATATATATCATACAGACTAATACACGTATATATATCATACAGACTAATACCCGTGTATATCATACAGACTAATACACGTATGTATATCAAATAGACTAATACACGTATGTATATCAAACAGACTAATACACGTATATATATCCTACAGACTAATACACGTATGTATATCATACAGACTAATACACGTGTATATATCATACAGACTAATACACGTGTATATATCATACAGACTAATACACGTATATATATCATACAGACTAATACACGTGTATATATCATACAGACTAATACACGTATGTATATCATACAGACTAATACACGTATATATATCATACAGACTAATACATGTATATATATCATACAGACTAATACATGTATATATATCATACAGACTAATTAATACACGTGTATATATCATACAGACTAATACACGTATATATATCATAAAGACTAATACACGTATATATTATACAGACTAATACACATATATATATCATACAGACTAATACACGTATGTATATCATACAGACTAATAAACGTATATATATCATACAGACTAATACCCGTATATATATCATACAGACTAATACACGTATATATATCATACAGACTAATACACGTGTATATATCATACAGACTAATACACGTATATATATCATACAGACTAATACACGTATATATATCATACAGACTAATACACGTATATATATCATACAGACTAATACACGTATATATATCATACAGACTAATACACGTATATATATCATACAGACTAATACACGTATATATATCATACAGACTAATACACGTATGTATATCATACAGACTAATACACGTATGTATATCATACAGACTAATACATGTATATATATCATAAAGACTAATACACGTATATATCATATAGACTAATACACATGTATATCACACAGACTAATACACGTATGTATATCATACAGACTAATACCCCTGTATATTATACAGACTAATACACGTACGTATATCATACAGACTAATACACGTATATATATCATACAGACTAATACACGTGTATATATCATACAGACTAATACACGTATGTATATCATACAGACTAATACACGTATATATATCGTACAGACTAATACACTTATGTATATCATACAGACTAATACACGTGTGTATATCATACAGACTAATACACGTATGTATATCATACAGACTAATACACGTATATATATCATACAGACTAATACACGTATGTATATCATACAGACTAATACACGTATATATATCGTACAGACTAATACACGTATGTATATTATACAGACTAATACACGTATATATATCATACAGACTAATAGACATATATATATCATACAGACTAATACACGTCTATATCATACAGACTAATACACATATGTATATCATACAGACTAATATACGTATATATTATACAGACTAATACACATATATATATCATACAGAATAATACACGTGTATATATCGTACAAACTAATACACGTATGTATATCATACAGACTAATTACACGTCTATATCATACAGACTAATACACATATATATATCATACAGACTAATACACATATATATATATCATACAGACCAATACACGTGTATATATCATACAGACTAATACACGTATATATATCCCACAGACTAATACACGTATGTATATCATACAGACTAATACACGTATATATATCATACAGACTAATACACGTATATATATCATACAGACTAATACACGTATGTATATTATACAGACTAATAAACGTATATATATCATACAGACTAATACCCGTATGTATATCAAACAGACTAATACACGTATATATATCCTACAGACTAATACACGTATGTATATCATACAGACTAATACACGTATGTATATCATACAGATTAATACACGTATGTATATCATACAGATTAATACACATATGTATATCATACAGACTAATACCCGTATATATATCATACAGACTAATACACGTATATATATCATACAGACTAATACACGTATGTATATCATACAGACTAATACACGTATATATATCATACAGACTAATACCCGTATATATATCATACAGACTAATACACGTGTATATCATACAGACTAATACACGTATATATATCATACAGACTAATACATGTATGTATATCATACAGACTAATACACGTATATATATCAAACAGACTAATACACGTATATATATCATACAGACTAATACACATATATATATCCTACAGACTAATACACGTATATATATCATACAGACTAATACACGTATATATATCATACAAACTAATACACGTACATGTGTATATATATCATACAGACTAATACACGTATGTATATCATACAGACTAATACACGTATATATATCATACAGACTAATACACGTATATATATCATACAGACTAATACCCGTGTATATCATACAGACTAATACACGTATCTATATCATACAGACTAATACACGTATGTATATCAAACAGACTAATACACGTATATATATCCTACAGACTAATACACGTATGTATATCATACAGACTAATACACGTGTATATATCATACAGACTAATACACGTGTATATATCATACAGACTAATACACGTATATATATCATACAGACTAATACACGTGTATATATCATACAGACTAATACACGTATGTATATCATACAGACTAATACACGTATATATATCATACAGACTAATACATGTATATATATCATACAGACTAATACATGTATATTTATCATACAGACTAATACACATATGCATATCATACAGACTAATACACGTATGTATATCATACAGACTAATACACCTATATATATCATACAGACTAATACACGTATATATATCATAAAGACTAATACACGTATACATTATACAGACTAATACACATATATATATCATACAGACTAATACACGTGTATATATCATACAGACTAATACACGTATGTATATCATACAGACTAATACACGTGTATATATCATACAGACTAATACATGTATGTATATCATACAAACTAATACACGTACATGTGTATATATGTCATACAGACTAATACACGTATGTATATCATACAGACTAATACATGTATATATATCGTACAGACTAATACACTTATGTATATCATACAGACTAATACACGTATCTATATCATACAGACTAATACACGTATGTATATCATACAGACTAATACCCATGTATATCATACAGACTAATACACATGGATATCATACAGACTAATACACGTATGTATATCATACAGACTAATACACGTATATATATCATACAGACTAATACACGTATATATATCATAAAGACTAATACACGTATATATATCATAGAGACTAATACACGTATATATATCATACAGACTAATACACGTACATGTGTATATATATCATACAGACTAATACACGTATGTATATCATACAGACTAATACATGTATATATATCATACAGACTAATACACGTATGTATATCATACAGACTAATACATGTATATATATATCATACAGACTAATACACGTATATTTATCATACAGACTTATACACGTATGTATATCATACATACTAATACACGTGTATATATCATACAGACTAATACACGTCTATATCATACAGACTAATACACACATATATATCATACAGACTAATACACATATATATATATCATACAGACCAATACACGTGTATATATCATACAGACTAATACACGTGTATATATCATACAGACTAATACACGTATGTATATCGTACAGACTAATACACATATATATATCCTACAGACTAATACACGTGTATATATCATACAGACTAATACACGTATGTATATCATACAGACTAATACACGTATATATATCATACAGACTAATACACGTATAAATCATAAAGACCTATACACACATGTATCTCATACAGACTAATACACGTATATATATCATACAGACTAGTACATGCACGTATATATATCATACAGACTAATACACATGTATATATCATACAGACTAATACACGTATATATATCATACAGACTAATACACGTGTATATATCATACAGACTAATACACGTGTGTATATCATACAGACTAATACACGTATATATATCATACAGACTAACACACGTATGTATATCATACAGACTAATACACGTATATATATCATACAGACTAATACACGTGTATATCATAAAGACCTACACATATGTATATCATACAGACTAATACACATATATATATCATACAGACTAATACGCGTATATATATCATACAGACTAATACACGTGTATATATCATACAGACTAATTAATACACGTATATATATCATACAGATTAATACACGTGTATATATCATACAGACTAATACACGTGTATATATCATTCAGACTAATACACGTATATATATCATAAAGACTAATACACGTATATATTATACAGACTAATACACATATATATCATACAGATTAATACACGTATGTATATCATACAGACTAATACACGTATGTATATCATACAGACTAATACACGTATATATATCATACAGACTAATACACGTATATATATCATACAGACTAATACACATATATATATCATACAGACTAATACACGTATATATATCATACAGACTAATACACGTATATATATCATACAAACTAATACACGTACATGTGTATATATATCATACAGACTATTACACGTATGTATATCATACAGACTAATACACGTATATATATCATACAGACTAATACACGTATATATATCATACAGACTAATACCCGTGTATATCATACAGACTAATACACGTATGTATATCATACAGACTAATACACGTATGTATATCAAACAGACTAATACACGTATATATATCCTACAGACTAATACACGTATGTATATCATACAGACTAATACACGTGTATATATCATACAGACTAATACACGTGTATATATCATACAGACTAATACACGTATATATATCATACAGACTAATACACGTGTATATATCATACAGACTAATACACGTATGTATATCATACAGACTAATACACGTATATATATCATACAGACTAATACATGTATATATATCATACAGACTAATACATGTATATATATCATACAGACTAATACACGTGTATATATCATACAGACTAATACACGTATATATATCATAAAGACTAATACACGTATATATTATACAGACTAATACACATATATATATCATACAGACTAATACACGTATGTATATCATACAGACTAATAAACGTATATATATCATACAGACTAATACCCGTATATATATCATACAGACTAATACACGTATATATATCATACAGACTAATACACGTGTATATATCATACAGACTAATACACGTATATATATCATACAGACTAATACACGTATATATATCATACAGACTAATACACGTATATATATCATACAGACTAATACACGTATATATATCATACAGACTAATACACGTATATATATCATACAGACTAATACACGTATATATATCATACAGACTAATACACGTATATATATCATACAGACTAATACACGTGTGTATATCATACAGACTAATACACGTATGTATATCATACAGACTAATACATGTATATATATCATAAAGACTAATACACGTATATATCATATAGACTAATACACATGTATATCACACAGACTAATACACGTATGTATATCATACAGACTAATACCCCTGTAAATTATACAGACTAATACACGTATGTATATCATACAGACTAATACACGTATATATATCATACAGACTAATACACGTGTATATATCATACAGACTAATACACGTATGTATATCATACAGACTAATACACGTATATATATCGTACAGACTAATACACTTATGTATATCATACAGACTAATACACGTGTGTATATCATACAGACTAATACACGTATGTATATCATACAGACTAATACACGTATATATATCATACAGACTAATACACGTATGTATATCATACAGACTAATACACGTATATATATCGTACAGACTAATACACGTATGTATATTATACAGACTAATAAACGTATATATATCATACAGACTAATAGACGTATATATATCATACAGACTAATACACGTCTATATCATACAGACTAATACACATATGTATATCATACAGACTAATATACGTATATATTATACAGACTAATACACATATATATATCATACAGAATAATACACGTGTATATATCGTACAAACTAATACACGTATGTATATCATACAGACTAATACACGTATGTATATATCATACAGACTAATACACGTATATATATCATACAGACTAATACACGTATGTATATCATACAGACTAATACACGTATATATATCATACAGACTAATACCCGTATATATATCATACAGACTAATACACGTATATATATCATACAGACTAATACACGTATATATATCATACAGACTAATACCCGTATATATATCATACAGACTAATACACGTATATATATCATACAGACTAACACACATGTATATATCATACAGACTAATACACGTGTATATATCATACAGACTAATACACGTATATATATCATAAAGACTAATACACGTATATATTATACAGACTAATACACATATATATATCATACAGACTAATACACGTATGTATATCATACAGACTAATACACGTATATATATATCATACAGACTAATACACGTATATTTATCATACAGACTTATACACGTATGTATATCATACATACTAATACACGTGTATATATCATACAGACTAATACACGTCTATATCATACAGACTAATACACATATATATATCATACAGACTAATACACATATATATATATCATACAGACCAATACACGTGTATATATCATACAGACTAATACACGTATGTATATCATACAGACTAATACACATATATATATCCTACAGACTATTATACACGTGTATATATCATACAGACTAATACACGTATATATATCATACAGACTAATACAAGTGTATATATCATACAGACTAATACACATGTATATATCTTACAGACTAATACACATATATATATCTTACAGACTAATACACGTATATATATCATACAGACTAATACACGTGTGTATATCATACAGACTAGCTAATACACGTATATGTATCATACAGACTAATACACGTATGTATATCATACAGACTAATACACGTATATATATCATACAGACTAATACACGTGTATATCATAAAGACCTATACACACATGTATATCATACAGACTAATACACGTATATATATCATACAGACTAGTACACGTATATATATCATACAGACTAATACACGTGTATATATCATACAGACTAATACACGTATATATATCATACAGACTAATACACGTGTATATATCATACAGACTAATACACGTGTGTATATCATACAGACTAATACACGTATATATATCATACAGACTAATACACGTATGTATATCATACAGACTAATACACGTATATATATCATACAGACTAATACACGTGTATATCATAAAGACCTACACATATGTATATCATACAGACTAATACACATATATATATCATACAGACTAATACGCGTATATATATCATACAGACTAATACACGTGTATATATCATACAGACTAATTAATACACGTATATATATCATACAGACTAATACACGTGTACATATCATACAGACTAATACACGTGTATATATCATACAGACTAATACACGTATATATATCATAAAGACTAATACACGTATATATTATACAGACTAATACACATATATATATCATACAGACTAATACACGTATGTGTATCATACAGACTAATACACGTATATATATCATACAGAGTAATACCCGTATATATATCATACAGACTAATACACGTATATATATCATACAGACTAATACACGTGTATATATCATACAGACTAATACACGTATATATATCATACAGACTAATACACGTATATATATCATACAGACTAATACACGTATATATATCATACAGACTAATACACGTATGTATATCATACAGACTAATAAACGTATGTATATCATACAGACTAATACATGTATATATATCATAAAGACTAATACACGTATATATCATATAGACTAATACACATGTATATCACACAGACTAATACACGTATGTATATCATACAGACTAATACCCCTGTATATTATACAGACTAATACACGTATGTATATCATACAGACTAATACACGTATATATATCATACAGACTAATACACGTGTATATATCATACAGACTAATACACGTATGTGTATCATACAGACTAATACACGTATATATATCGTACAGACTAATACACTTATGTATATCATACAGACTAATACACGTGTGTATATCATACAGACTAATACACGTATGTATATCATACAGACTAATACACGTATATATATCATACAGACTAATACACGTATGTATATCATACAGACTAATACACGTATATATATCGTACAGACTAATACACGTATGTATATTATACAGACTAATACACGTATATATATCATACAGACTAATAGACGTATATATATCATACAGACTAATACACGTCTATATCATACAGACTAATACACATATGTATATCATACAGACTAATACACGTATATATTATACAGACTAATACACATATATATATCATACCGAATAATACACGTGTATATATCGTACAAACTAATACACGTATGTATATCATACAGACTAATACACGTATGTATATCATACAGACTAATACACGTATATATATCATACAGACTAATACACGTATGTATATCATACAGACTAATACACGTATATATATCATACAGACTAATACCCGTATATATATCATACAGACTAATACACGTATATATATCATACAGACTAATACACGTATATATATCATACAGACTAATACCCGTATATATATCATACAGACTAATACACGTATATATATCATACAGACTAATACACGTGTATATATCATACAGACTAATACACGTGTATATATCATACAGACTAATACACGTATATATATCATAAAGACTAATACACGTATATATTATACAGACTAATACACATATATATATCATACAGACTAATACACGTATGTATATCATACAGACTAATACACGTATATATATATCATACAGACTAATACACGTATATTTATCATACAGACTTATACACGTATGTATATCATACATACTAATACACGTGTATATATCATACAGACTAATACACGTCTATATCATACAGACTAATACACATATATATATCATACAGACTAATACACATATATATATATCATACAGACCAATACACGTTTATATATCATACAGACTAATACACGTGTATATATCATACAGACTAATACACGTATGTATATCGTACAGACTAATACACATATATATATCCTACAGACTAATACACGTGTATATATCATACATACTAATACACGTGTATATATCATACAGACTAATACACGTATGTATATCATACAGACTAATACACATATATATATCCTACAGACTAATACACGTGTATATATCATACAGACTAATACACGTATATATATCATACAGACTAATACAAGTGTATATATCATACAGACTAATACACGTGTATATATCTTACAGACTAATACACATATATATATCTTACAGACTAATACACGTATATATATCATACAGACTAATACACGTGTGTATATCATACAGACTAATACACGTATATATATCATACAGACTAATACACGTATGTATATCATACAGACTAATACACGTATATATATCATAAAGACTAATACACGTATATATCATATAGACTAATACACATGTATATCACACAGACTAATACACGTATGTATATCATACAGACTAATACCCCTGTATATTATACAGACTAATACACGTATGTATATCATACAGACTAATACACGTATATATATCATACAGACTAATACACGTGTATATATCTTACAGACTAATACACGTATGTGTATCATACAGACTAATACACGTATATATATCGTACAGACTAATACACTTATGTATATCATACAGACTAATACACGTGTGTATATCATACAGACTAATACACGTATGTATATCATACAGACTAATACACGTATATATATCATACAGACTTATACACGTATGTATATCATACAGACTAATACACGTATATATATCGTACAGACTAATACACGTATGTATATTATACAGACTAATACACGTATATATATCATACAGACTAATAGACGTATATATATCATACAGACTAATACACGTCTATATCATACAGACTAATACACATATGTATATCATACAGACTAATACACGTATATATTATACAGACTAATACACATATATATATCATACAGAATAATACACGTGTATATATCGTACAAACTAATACACGTATGTATATCATACAGACTAATACCCGTATATATATCATACAGACTAATACACGTATGTATATCATACAGACTAATACACGTATATATATCATACAGAGTAATACCCGTATATATATCATACAGACTAATACACGTATATATATCATACAGACTAATACACGTGTATATATCATACAGACTAATACACGTATATATATCATACAGACTAATACACGTATATATATCATACAGACTAATACACGTATATATATCATACAGACTAATACACGTATGTATATCATACAGACTAATACACGTATGTATATCATACAGACTAATACATGTATATATATCATAAAGACTAATACACGTATATATCATATAGACTAATACACATGTATATCACACAGACTAATACACGTATGTATATCATACAGACTAATACCCCTGTATATTATACAGACTAATACACGTATGTATATCATACAGACTAATACACGTATATATATCATACAGACTAATACACGTGTATATATCATACAGACTAATACACGTATGTGTATCATACAGACTAATACACGTATGTATATCAAACAGACTAATACACGTATATATATCCTACAGACTAATACACGTATGTATATCATACAGACTAATACACGTGTATATATCATACAGACTAATACACGTGTATATATCATACAGACTAATACACGTATATATATCACACAGACTAATACACGTGTATATATCATACAGACTAATACACGTATGTATATCATACAGACTAATACACGTATATATATCATACAGACTAATACATGTATATATATCATACAGACTAATACATGTATATATATATCATACAGACTAATACACGTGTATATATCATACAGACTAATACACGTATATATATCATACAAACTAATACACGTACATGTTTATATATATCATACAGACTAATACACGTATGTATATCATACAGACTAATACACGTATATATATCATACAAACTAATACACGTATATATATCATACAGACTAATACCCGTGTATATCATACAGATTAATATACGTATGTATATCATACAGACTAATACACTTATGTATATCATACAGACTAATACACGTGTGTATATCATACAGACTAATACACGTATGTATATCATACAGACTAATACACGTATATATATCATACAGACTTATACACGTATGTATATCATACAGACTAATACACGTATATATATCGTACAGACTAATACACGTATGTATATTATACAGACTAATACACGTATATATATCATACAGACTAATAGACGTATATATATCATACAGACTAATACACGTCTATATCATACAGACTAATACACATATGTATATCATACAGACTAATACACGTATATATTATACAGACTAATACACATATATATATCATACAGAATAATACACGTGTATATATCGTACAAACTAATACACGTATGTATATCATACAGACTAATACACGTATATATATCATAGAGACTAATACACGTATGTATATCATACAGACTAATACACGTATATATATCATACAGATTAATACATGTATATATATCATACAGACTAATACCCGTGTATATCATACAGACTAATACACGTATATATATCATACAGACTAATACACATATGTATATCATACAGACTAATACACGTATGTATATCATACAGACTAATACACGTATGTATATCATACAGACTAATACAAGTATGTTTATCATACAGATTAATACGCGTGTATATCATAAAGACCTACACACATATATATCATACAGACTAATACACGTATATATATCATACAGACTAATACACGTATATATATGTCATACAGACTAATACACGTATGTATATCATACAGACTAATACCCGTGTATATCATACAGACTAATACACGTAATACTATGTATATCATACAGACTAATACACATATGTATATCATACAGACTAATACACGTATGTATATCATACAGACTAATACCCGTGTATATATCAGACAGACTAATACACGTGTATATCCTACAGACTAATACACGTATATATATCATACAGACTAATACACGTATATATATCATACAGACTAATACCCGTGTATATATCAGACAGACTAATACACGTGTATATCCTACAGACTAATACACGTATATATATCATACAGACTAATACACGTATATATATCATACAGACTAATACCCGTGTATATCATACAGACTAATGCACGTATGTATATCATACAGACTAATACCCGTGTATATCATACAGACTAATACACGTATATATATCATACAGACTAATACACGTATGTATATCATACAGACTAATACCCGTGTATATATCATACAGACTAATACACGTATATATATCATACAGACTAATACACGTATATATATCATACAGACTAATACCCGTGTATGTCATACAGACTAATGCACGTATGTATATCATACAGACTAATACCCATGTATATCATACAGACTAATACACGTATGTATATCATACAGACTAATACACGTATATATATCATACAGACTAATACCCGTGTATATCATACAGACTAATACACGTATATATATCATACAGACTAGTACACGTATATATATCATACAGACTAATACACGTATGTATATCATACAGACTAATACACGTATGTATATATCATACAGACTTATACACGTATATATATCATACAGACTAATACACATGTATATATCATACAGACTAATACACGTATATATATCATACAGACTAATACACGTATGTATATCATACAGACTAATACACGTGTATATCATAAAGACCTACCCACATGTATATCATACATGTCATACAGACTTATACACATGTATGTCATAACAGATTTTTACACGTCAAAAATACCATGTGGTCACATGAGTGGCACAAGTCTTAGTTTAGGCGTCGTACTTAGACCCCTATCGCATATAGTGAAAGAGTGAAAATAGGGTATATTTGGCGCATCCGTGCCCCAAAGCGGTGCCTATACTTACCCTTTTGAAGTCAGATCCTATTAGGGGAACAATGGCCTAAAATGCCTTGTGGTCACCTGAGTGGCACAAGTCCTAGTTTAGGCGCTAAGCGCCGTACCTCGACCCCTATCGCATATAGTCATATGGTGAAAATAGGGTATATATTTAGCGACTCCGTGCCTATACTTACCTTTTTGAGGTCAGATCCTATTAGGGGGGTCAATGCCCTTAAAATGCCCTGTTTTCACCTGAGTGGCACAAATCCAAGTTTAGGTGCTAGGCGCCGTACCTAGACCCCTATTGCATATAGTCAAATAGTGAAAATAGGGTATATTTGGCACCTCCGTGCCCCAAAACGGTGCCTATTCTTACCCTTTTGAGGCTCAGATCCTATCAGGGGAGGGAGGTCAATGCCCTAAAATACCCAGTGGTCACCTGAGTGGCACAAGTTCTAGTTTAAGCGCTAGGCGCCGTACCTAGACCCCTATCGTATATAGTCACAGTAGGGGATCAAAATTTTACATACACATATAGAGGGAAAATCATTAAAAATCTGAAAAATCACCGGCCAGAAAAGTTTACATTTACATGAAAGCTTGCTGACATAGTGCAGATTCAATTTTGCAAAAACCTTGGCCCTCGGGAGTAGGTTGGGGCCAAAATAGGGATCAAAGTTTTACATTCGAATATTTATGAGCCAAGGTGACTCAGGTGAGCGATGTGGCCCATGGGTCTCTTGTTTAATAAAGAATTTTCAATATATATTTGCAGACTATGTGGAGATTTTGTGCATTAATTTAATGGAACGCCATCTTCAGTTTCCGTCATGTCCATCAGTTACTGTGGAAGCCGGCAGAGGCATAAGTTACAGACCACCATCTTTTACCTCTTCCTTCGCTTATTTCAATTTGGATTTACTCATTCAGTCTCATTGCCGCAAGAGAGACAAGGTTTGCGCATGGCAATCTGGTTGACTGTTGAGGACCCTAGAAATTGAAGATGAATACCGCTGAAACACTTGATGATGTTATAATTGTGGTTTTCTATTGATACTATTTAAATGTGTTGGAATTTTTATTGCCATAGATAAAAATATTTCTCTATGTTACAATAAGCTTTCTTGTTTGTTTTCAAATCGCTAGTGTCAAGTTAAAACTGCGTGTTGGTGATTCTAAATAAGTGGTGATCGTTTGAAAATACCCAGTTTTCAATGCATGCCTGATGCTGTTTATAATCTGAATGACGAGAAAGTACAGGAACCGGTAATTTTATCTGTAATAATAGTACTAATCTATACCATACCACCCCAAATAAAAGCTGGTGGTATGATAAATATTTTGCCTTTTGGCAGATCTATGTCAGCATGTTTTTTCTCGATGTTTATTACTGTTTTTTAGCACAATAATATGTCATTACATACTGTGTACGTTGTACTGTGCATTGTGGTAAATAAATACAGTGCAGGGAGGCATCAATTCATAAACTTTATTTCTTTTGGAGCAAGCAAATCGGGCATACCTAATTGAAGACCTACAGGTGATTTAAGACCTACGGAAGACTTACAGAAGTCCTACAAAAACGTGGGCTATATACATCAAAACTAATATGATTTTCTGATTAAGCATGTCTCAAATATAAGTATACACTATATTTATGTTATTCTGTTTCTGATGAGCCGGTTGGCCCAAGGATGATATTAAATGAATACCTGTTTAAATATTACATTTTATATATTACAACACAGATGGATCAATGAGAGTATACTTTATCTATAGGAAGCACTCAACAGGAACCGGTAATTTTGTCTGTAATAATGACTTGGTGGTCTATACCACAGCACCCCTAGTTTAAAAAAACCAAAAAACCTACAGGAACCGGTAATTTTGTCTGTCGTGTAACGATAATTGTCGCCTCGATTACAAACATGGTCTAAGAAAGATAACTCTAATTCCTATGTGAATGATCCGTCTCCCTTAGACCGTTATTGGTTCTGTAATTCATAGTTCGTAGTTGAATACACTTTAAAATTTATTTTTTATCAAAATTTTTTGTGTTTATTTTATATTTGAGACATGCTTAATCAGAAAATCATTAGTTTTGATGTATACAGTGGCGGATTTAAAATTTTCAAATTTAAGGTAAATCGTGGTATCTTCTTTAGAAAAATGTACAAAACAATAAAAGAAGCAATAATTTCTTCCACGCCCGGAGATATAAACAACAAAATCTTTTGATTTCTTGAAATAATTTATTGGGAGAACATAATTTTTCCGAAACCCTTCAAATTTGCGACATTTTTTTTTTAAATTTCACCTTATAAACAATGATAGAAAATAGTACAAATGACTAAATATGAGACTTATTTCAAGCTCTATAAAACCTGTAAAATCTAGGAGCTTCCGGGGGCCTCAAGGCGGCACCCAGACCCCTTGTCTCATAAAGTGGCGCCCCCCATAACCACTATTCCTTGATCCGCCCCTGGTATATATACAAACATCACACAGAAGAAAATACATAAATAGAACAAAAGTTAAATTAAGCATCTCTTTTTAAACATGCTAAATACAAGTATTTACCTAAATTAATCAATTCTTTGACATTTTGAATACTTAGTAATTATTCAACGCATCCTCAGAACGAAAAAGTACCTTGACTGAGCTAAACTGTACACCGTTTAACCATTTAATAATGATTAATTAATACTTTAAAGGGGGTGTCGTTGTGTCTATTGTACCTTTGGCTACCTTCATGATTTAAAACAATATATATTATAAATTTGATGATACATGTAAAAAGCTTCGCCTTATTCACGTACTATTTTAGCAACTGTTTTTGTTGTTGTTTTTTTATTTTGATTTCGCCATGTTTACTTTGTTCGATAGAGGCGTGGATTATAAGTAAAATATTCATATCAAGACATAATTTTTTTCATTTTTTCTTTTTCTTTTTGAACATATAAACGAAGAACGTGAGTAATTAATGGAATGACTGTAATTAAGAAAATGTTAAAGTAATGTAGAAGCGTGTACATGTACGTCAGTCTGCACGGTATGCGGTAGGCTATATCAATAAATTGCATTCGTCGTTTTCTTGTTAAACAGTTTTAATGTAAAGGAGTAATATCTGATAAAACAAATTCGTCATTGATGTAAATATATATATATATATATATATATATATATATATATATATATCCGTACCACATTGGTATCTACGGAAGCCGATAGGTGCCAGGGTATAGAATTAATATTTATTTAACTTGCGGCCGCCACTTAATTTATGTGGCGGCCGCCACTTAATTTAACTGGTGGCCACCACTTATTATCTGGCGGCCGCCACTTATTATCTGGCGGCCGCCAGTTAATTTATGTGGCGGCCGCCAGTTAATTATATGGCGGCCGCCAGTTAATTTATGTGGCGGCCGCCATATAAATTAACTGGCGGCCGCCACTTAATTTATATGGCGACCGAGACTCAAACTAAATCATTTATATGACTGTCAACAGTTATTCAATTCTTCTCTCTTTCTCTATCTCTCTCTCAAAATAAAAGGGGTGCAATCCCTCCCAATGTTTAGTATTATGTATGTGATATATATATATATATATATATATATATATATATATATATATATATATATATACACAATTAAGAGCATTAAATTATTGTTTTCGATTGTACTGTTAAATACGTAGAACCAAGGGGCTGACCCTCCATTTTTTTGACAACGTTCAATTTCTATTATTTTCACATGCAAACTATAATTATTTTCACATGTGAAATAAGATTAGTTGGCGGATTGGCCCCCACCCCACTCTTTTGGTGGTAGTAATCAATGGTAAAGATGTAATAATGAATGAACTGCTCAATTGAAGAATGAACGGAGCCCCCTCCCTCCAATTTAGGTGTACGAAGTTTGGACAAAAGAGACGTTTTAGGTTCCTTTTTTGCTTGTCAACAATTGTAGAAGACAATTTCTCCTCCGACTGTCCCTATACACTTTGAAAAACGATGCTGCGTGTTTGCGTACTATTCTAAATCTTTCCAAAATAATCACTCAGCGATACGAATTACATTGTTTTTGCAATTGGCAGCTGCCATATATGAATTAAGTGGCGGCCGCCAGATAAAATAACTGGCGGCCGCCAGTTAATTTATATGGCGGCCGCCAGTTAATTTATATGGCGGCCGCCAGTTAATAAGTGGCGGCCGCCAGATAAAAAGTGGCGGCCGCCAGTTAAATTAAGTGGCGGCCGCCACATAAATTAAGTGGGGCCGCCAGTTAAATAAATATTAATTCTATACCCTGGCACCTATCGGCTTCCGTAGGTATCAAACGAAGTTAAATAATAACAGGTTTCTTCACAAAAAGCTGATCGGCGAGAGATGCGTTTGTCGCATATGACGTCACAGCATCACGTGACCCGCTATCCTTCGAAATCAGGAAGTCGATTTGAGTCTATTGAAATGTTAGATTAAACCTGAAATCTTGCTTTAAAAAAATGCATGGGAGATAATTTTTATATGTATTGTGATAAAAGTTACTTTAGCTTCTAAATAATTTACGAACGTGGGACATGTCCTTTAAGTACGAAGCAGATGTGGACGACGCTGTGGTGTCTTTTATTTCGAGTGCACTGGGATATATCGAATCAACATATATAAGTGAATATGATTATTATCAATGGATAAAACGTTGTCGATATATCTTAATGTCTCGTTGAAGGCCACAGCAAGAGATTTTTTTCTCATGTAGAAGCTTTTGAATAAATTCTGCTTCATAAGAATATAAAACAGGTCAGCTAACAAAGGACCACAGTTCGAACCCATGGGAATTCCAACAGACTGTTGAAAAACCTTATCACAAAAGATTACGATGATATTGTCAATGAAGAGCTCCAGCATATTTTTTTTAAATTTCAACTTCAGAGTACTTGTGTATGGGATGGGATTGGTGTGTGTGTGTGTGTGTGTGTGTGTGTGTGTGTGTGGTGGTCCCCCCCCCCCCCCCCCAGGTTTCTTTAGAGTTTTGATCGGTAGCCACGTATACAAGTTGGAAATGTCCGAACCTATAGAAGTAAAAGAACTCCTCATATCTATGCGGTATTACTGTGTGATCTCTAACTTAAAGTATGAAAACATTTCAAAGTGTGACTTGCACAATAAAACCCTTATTATAGAACTTACGCACAAAGAAAACAGATGAAAGGTAAAGAAAAATCTTAATAACAAAAAGTTAATACTGAGTTGGACCATTGCTCTAATCACTGCGCCACGAAACCATTGAATATATGACAGGTTCCTAGATAGTTGAGTAAACACGAGATTGAAGATTGGTCGTATATTTTATTCATTCTTAACATGAACATCATCTTTAATGAAAACTTTTGCAATGAGATTAAGTACAGTGATCAATACCCAAATGAGATAATTTGAAAGTTTTGATTAAAGGTGAACGTTTTGATTAAAGGTGAAAGTTTTGATTAAAGGTGGAAGTTTTGATTAAAGGTGGAAGTTTTGATTAAAGGTGAAAGTTTTGATTAAAGGTGAACGTTTTGATTAAAGGTGGAAGTTTTGATTAAAGGTGAAAGTTTTGATTAAAGGTGGCCTTTTTCAACAATTTGTGATTGGTCGACGACACCTCTAAAAATAAAACACAGTACTATTGACGTTTTGATATTATGTTAGTGTAATCTGAGTTCACGGGAGCATAAACTATGATTGTATAACAGATCGTTGGTAAACTATTGTATTCAAGGAAGCATTTTATTGTATTCAAGGAAGCATTTTATTGTATTCAAGGAAGCATTTTATTGTATTCAAGGAAGCATTTTATTGTAGACAATAGGATTGGATACGAGTTCCAAAACTTAGATAAAATTCTCCTTTGAATAAAATACACAATCACATATGTATGGCAATAAGCCCTTTTAATATTTATTCGAACAATAATATATCTCTTTAAATTAAAGAGATATCTCTTATTTTAAAGAGATATCTCTTTAAAATGAGAGATATCTTTTAATCGTAAGAGACATCTCTCTAAAAAAGAGATATCTCTTTCACTTAGAGAGATATCTCTTTCAATTAGAGAGGTATCTCTTATACTTTAAGAGAAATCTCTTTCACTTAGAGAGCTATCTCTTTCACATAAAGAAATATTTATTTTACTCTGAGATATATCTCTTTTACTTTAAGAGATATCTCCTTTACTTAAGAGATATCTCTCTAAGAATCCCTAGATAGATATCTCTCAAAGTATAAGATATATCTCTTTAATCGTTTAAAAAGAGATATCTCTCAAAGAAAAAAAGATACTAGTATCTCTTTCCATAATTTTTATTAGTTGAATACTCCCTAAAACGGAAGCACGCCAAAGCAAACCTTACCATGATGGCTGGGGTGTTGCTAAAACGCGGAACGGAAGACGAAACGAAACGGAAAACATATTATGCAATGATGTTATGAGGAGGTCAACATTTTGCAAAATCAAAAGACTTATTATGAACAAGGGATGTAGAAATCACAGAGAGAACAGGAAGTCATCCTCAGAATCCACCATTTCATATAGATACCTCATACTAATGCATTATTATGTATTTTTACACGGTGTATTTTGTGGATGGATGTACCAACAGGCGCTTGCTTAATAATTTACATAGTAAGTTTTAATAAAAATATCAAGCAAGCGCCTGTTGGCACAATCTTTTTTCCCGGCTTTGTCACCCCCCCCCCCCCCTCGATTATGACAGTATTTTGTTTCACAAATGAAGTAAAAATAAATAAGATAAACATACTGAAAAAGATTTGAATTATAATTGAACCCCTTTCAAATTCTATTAGTTTATTCTGGCTGGTATGGTAAGAAAAGATTTTATGAGCCCATCCAATGAATAAAAGGTACACCCCCTCCCCGAAAACAACATTGTAAAAGATAAAATAATTTTTTGAACAATTTTCCCCAAACATAGCCTTTTTAAATCGAATGTGCTTGTAATCGAACTATATATGTTTAAGATAACTGAATTTGAATTTAGTTCTACACCTGGTACAATATACATTTATGTATCACATCAAATTTTAAAGCGAACGAGTCCGGTGAAGAAAACAGTTTTGCCTCATTTGGGATGAATCTATGTGAAAGTTCGTACATTTACCGATATCCGGCAGATTAGTGTTGAAACTGAAGAGATACAGCGGGAAAGAAAGATTGAAACAAAAACAATGTTAATGTGAAGTTTACGACCAATAGTAAGAAGAATTAATAGATTTATTTCATAATATTAAATAGCTACAAAGCTAACGCAGAATTTATGCTTGAATGAATTAAAAGTCATCTCATTATTAATCCAAATGTTAAGCTATACAAGTATTTAGTTTAAGAATTAACAGCCAGAAGTTCTCCATATTTACGATTGGAGTGTTGCGGTTACTAAGTCTCTTGTTAGTTAAAAAATAATAAATCAAACACAAGGTGTTTAACTTGTTGACTAAATAAGATCATGCATTATTATTGTTATATACATACCACACTCCCTGTTGTAAGTATACACATACACTGTATTATGTGTAAATACATGTACATGTGCGTTAGTGACGTTTTGCCACGGGGGTGGGGGGGGGGGGGGGGTGGGGGGTGGGTTATAAATCATGTGTGTTCTTTTCATTCTCTACCCATAGGTGTCACTGCTCACTAACATCTCTGCCAATGCCGAAATTTCAAAATTCTTGTAAAATGCCTTACATAAATTCTTATACTTACGTTTAACTAAATTCGCTTAATCAATTTATGATGCAAAATTTTAAGACGAAGTTGTTTTATCGCTTGTAAACAAATCCAAAATTGTTGATTTTAATCAAAATGACCCCCCCCCCCCCCCCCCCCCCATTTTTACCGTTATCTTATCTACATTAATCATTCTAATTCTTATATTCCGTTCCGGTCTGTTTTCCTTTCCGCGTTTTAGCAACACCCCTGATGGCTTCAAGGTATCACACCGGTAATTGTCCAATCAATTGTAGTTCCATATATTTAAAGAATTTTTTTTTCCCTCGTGCGATTTTTCTCATTTCCTCTTCTTTTCTCTTAATATTTGTACCCCTGATTAGGAAATGTTGTGTAATTTGTAGAAATAACCAAGTGTATACAAAGGAACTATTTGCTGTTGGTAGCTGAGGCTACTTCCTCAGGTGCACTCCGGCTGTTTTCACACATGTGAAAAACACGTGGATTTGAGGGTAGTCTTGTTTGCGGCTAATTTATTTTCGAAAATGCCGCGTAGGGTGTTGTTTTTTCTGGTGTTGGCAGACGAGATAGGTAACATAGAACATGTCCGACTGCGTTATTCGGCATCAATTTTGTTTTAAAACGGATTTTTAATGATTTTTTCCCCTCTATAGTAATACATAGTGAAAATAATTACCGGTGTGATACCTTGAAGGAAGTCGTGAATTTCACAATTTCCCTTTTTTCTCTCAGTCCTTTCCCTTTTCATCGGCTCAAAATCAGCACTGGATATCAAAACAAGAGGTTTGAAAAACAAAACGGTGTTTTAATAGGTCATTCAAGAAACATGACGCAATACACAATGCGAAATCTCAATTACATCTAAATACGTATCAACAACGTAGTTTTTGCCTTATACGGCTAGAAAATCTTAAATATTTGTATAAACACCCATCTACATAGCATACACCAGCGGTTTTAACACTTAACACATCCAAAAGACGTATCAAAATTTCACATCGATTTTACAATACGCATATTGCACAATAAACCCCCCCCCACGCCTCCTGCTGCCTTGCGCAACTTTTAGATGGACTTTCCTTGACATTCATAAGCATCATACATAACTCTATGACTTCTTGATTCAATGTCCTTATTGTAAATTAACCCAATTAAGAGATTTCGTTTTTCTGCGTACAGTTTAGAAATTTTACTTTATTTTTATGTTCCAAAGAGAAATTCAGATAATTCATGGTAAATGCCCGTCAAGGTCACTCATATGAACAAACGTACGCCTGGCTACGCGCCTGCTAGTGGTATACCAATGGTACCATTGTTGGATTTCTCACCATTTGTAACCCAAACTCGTTCGGAATACACAAGGATCCAATGGTATCAATGACTTAAATATTTATTATTGGCAAATCGGTGGTGGTCCCATTGGGGTTACTCTGAACGCACCCGATATAATAAAGCCCGGTCAGTGGCGGATCCAGAGGGGGGAATGATTAACGTAAAGTTAGTAAAATTGACACTTAATCTGTTTTTATGTCGACATGATCTATGCCATTATGCAGATGATCCTTAGACAAAATTAAGAATATTTTAAGATATACTAGAGAAGACGCTTCTTTTATTCTTACTTGATCATATCAGTCGCGTTTTCTACATTTCAAAGTTCATGCGATAAATTGCTCAATCGGTGCAAGTAGATGTCATAGCATTGAAATATAAAGTGCATGTAATTAGAGAGGTAAAGCATGTTTAGGTTTATTTTTAAAAAAGGCTTGGGAATATCATAAAAATCCCTAGCTTCGTTAATATCGAACCTTGTCAAATTTGAGGATACTATTCACAAACAATGATCGATTATAACAGCATCAAAATAAACCCAACTTTCCCTAGCAAGATTCGCAGAGATCGCATGTGATCATCTCATGGTTTCACACCAAATCTTTTACAAGAGTCACGCCGTTGTGCACGGTGCACTGTATTTTGGAGGTACATGTAGGAAACCACAAGATTGGGATGATAATCCAAGTAAGTTCACAATCTTAATTCGAGGTGTGACCTGCGAGATCTTTGTAACACATGTATTTTTTCAAATCATTACGCTCTCTTAGTCGCGTGCTTTAAACTCAGTGGCGTGATTCACAGAATATTCAGAGAATCCCCCTCCCTCGCCTCAATTTTTTTTTCAAATTTAAGGTAAATCGCGGTATCTTGTTTCGGAAAATGTACTAAACGATAAAAGAAGCAATAATTTCTTCCACTCCCGGAGAAATAAATGACGGAATCCTTGAATTACTTTATTGGGATAACCTATTTTTTTTTCCCCCCAAAAAAACCCCACCTTAATTAAAATTTGGGTCATTTTATTAATTTCACCTTATCAAAATGATAGAAAATAGTACCAATGATTTAATAGGAGAAATATTTCAAGCCCCATAAAATCTGTAAAATCCAGGAGCTTTCGGGGGCTTCGCCCTGGACCCGCTTGGGGGCCTTAAGCGACCCCCAAACCGCTCGCCGTAAATTTATGCACCCCCCATTGAAAAGGTCTGGGTACGGGCCTTCAGCAAATCGAAGTGATCTTATTCAAAGTGTGTGTGACGGTACATATTGTCGCCCGGCGTCGCATGATTTAATTACGGATAGTTGAGAGTTTCCATAGAAATTTAAAACTTCATCTCATTAATAACAGAGCCATGACGTTAATCAGGTCAATGTACAAGGACCCCCACGTAGTGCACACAGGGGCTTGTGTGGAAACATCAGGACCCCCCCCCCCCCCCCCCCCGGAAAATAACTTGGGTTCAGCTTCTCTACACTATTGTAGGTTAAAGTTTCTTCAATTCATGTCTTCAAGGGGTAGGTTGAGTCCACAAGAGGACAGCAATGTATAGGGACATACAATGTTACTCTTTAAGATAATCTCAAAATTGTCATCATTAGTAGTATATTCATACTGTAATCGTCAACAGATGGTGCAGATTCAAGTTTGTTCAAATGATGATCCCAGGGGTAGATTTCGACCATAATAATGGAACAAAGTTTTACGTGAGGATATGCATTAAAAGGACAACAGGACTGGTAAATTATTATTGATATACAAACATCTGTTCAAACAATGGTCCGGGGGGTCTCAACAGAATGCGCTCATGAAGTATGCTAGCATAAATCGTGACAGTTCCTGACTTAGTGTATTTTTCGAAATGAAATTAAGATAAAGTGACATCTGCAACAACATCCCAAGAACTTCAACTCCAAGTGAACGTGTCAATTTCAATCATGTCGCGGTTCTACAGGAAACGAGAAACCGGACAAGATTGAACGTTTTGTTTATAGAAATGTAACACAGACCGACAGTAATTCACAAACTCGACTCCTGTCCAAATGCAACTGGTGTCGAAGTTAATCGATATCTTAATAATTGTAACAAACGTATACATTTGATTAAACTTCAGTTTCTAAGACACCACAGGAGGCTGAAAACTACCACATCGACTAGTAGTCTACAATTTGAATATCACGAACATTTTTTTTTTCAAATGTAAATTTTACTATCATCCTTGCCTGTTTATATTTTACTGAAGCCTATCGGTGCTGGGACATACGATAAATTATCGCCTCGTTCACACGAATGCGCAGTAAATTTTATTTCGCATCAAATTTGATGCGAAGTAAAATAATGCGCATTAGATTGATTCGAATTAAGTAACGTTCACACGGCAGTAATATTTAATGCGAAGTAAACTAATGCGTATTTTAAAAATTCTTATGCATCTCTAAATTAAAGGGTGCGCTATAGACTATATCATTGAAAATCATTTTATAGATAGTTTAATGAATTCATATTGTGTAGATACAGAATTCATTGTTGAAAACACTGTGAATCGCTAGCGCGATTTACAGAATTTGCCTCAAATCCAAATCCGTTCATACTGATCATGAACAGCTCAAAAGTGATGTTCATTTCTTAAATATTTATATTACAAATCGCATTTTCCTCTATGAACCAACCAATTTCAGCACGCGACACAATCCGTTCATATCGACTATGAACGGATATTATGAACTAGTTTCAGCGGCGGATCCAGGAATTGTGGTTACGGGGGCGCCACTTTATGAGGCAGTGGATCCAGGGCGAAGTCCTGGTGGGGGTCCAGGGGGCGAAGCCCGGTGGGGGGTCCTGGGGGGCGAAGCCCCCCGGAAGCAGAAGCGAAATGGAGAAAAATAAGGGTAAAAATGCTCTATCCTGGATGCAATTTTTGCTTTTTATTTACTTATTTAATACTCATAAATATGAAAGGGGAAACATACTAAAATTGGTCATATTATGTAAGGAAATGCTGGTCAATAATGTGTTCTTGTCTAATGAAAGTTATTTATTAATTATATGAAGTTGGACTTTCAGTTTTGCTTTTATTTGCTTAATATCCCCTAGCAGGTACCAAGGATCATTTCTTCTTTAAATTCATTCACAGAGCCAAGATGCAAAATATGAAGTAAAACATGTATACATTTTTATTCCCAGAATGTCTGCAAAACATACCACTGATCAAGACTCAATTCGTTTAAAAAAGAAACCGAAACCGGATACGATGTTAACCGTATTTCTTTACGCATATGCAATATGTATTGAATTTATTTCGTGATATTCCTTACTGTGAAAGTAAAAGCTAGGGATTTTAGAAAACATTTGACTTTAATAGTGCTTGATGATTTAAACAGCCGACTTTAATAGTGCTTAATGGTTTTCACAGGGGGGTGCGTTTGCACCCCCCCCCCCCCCGGTACGGGCCTGTGCTGACCAATCAACAAAGAGGGGAAAAGTATCAAATGCGTTTCCAGAATTATCCACGAGTTGTACAACTCGGATTTATCTCGAATTACGAGATTTTTTCTCGCAATTACGAGATAATGGAATGTGATTTTTGTTTTAATTATACTAACAGGCTTTCGTATGATGTACATATTTTGATCAAACAGTATTTTTGTGCGGCTTGGTTTCAGAGGATTGTTGTGTAAGCACATAGACGGATCCAGGAAATTGTGAAAGGGAGGGGGGGTCATGACCTTTAAGCTACTCTTCACACACACCATTTACATCTTCTGCTTGTGTACAAAATAACTTAGGAGGATCTTGAGACGGTTTTTATACATGAAAATGTCTTATTAATTTGCTTGTTCCCCCAGTTCTAGTCATTGTTATCGCTATACTCAGATCCAATTTCAAAAAGGATGTTTTAAAGGGTAAAAGCCCGATCGGAATTATAAAAAAGTAGTCATGAGAACATTGTAATCAGAAAACTACATTCCCTTGATGTAAAATGGTTTACAAATTAAACTACTTTATAAAGGAAACTAATTTCTTGATGAACAGTACATACAATCAGAACAATATAATTACTTTAGCGATTTCTACAAATTTTGATCCAGTTTTTTCTCCAGTTTGAATATAGTGATTATATCTAAAATTTGGTCATTTCGTTTCAATTATTTATATAATATATTTCTTGGATATATAACTTTTCTGACACATTTTATTCGTAGATTTAAAAAAAATATTGAGCAAATAACGTTTTCAATTTTCACAATTATTTTTTCTAAAAAAAAATTAGAATGTTTATATCTGAATCTTCTCGGCATGTTTTATCAGATATTCATATCATGCACGAAATCGCAGTGACATTTGGACGCAAGAATCTCTTATTTGCAAACAAAACACCATTTCAATCATTCCGGGAAAAATCACAAAAAATTCATATAAAATAATTGAAAGCTTCCTTCACTCTTTCGATGGTGAAACCATACTTCATAAGAAGTGTATTAACGAGCCATTAAATATTTTTTTTGTGTGTAGTGAGCTACCTTAAGTGATACTTGTATCTGACGAAAATATCTACATGTAAAACTTATACGGTACCAATTTTGATGCACCAGATGCGCATTTCTACAAATAATGTCTCTTCAGTGATGCTCAACCGAAATGTTTGAAATCCGAAATAACTATGAAGTTTTAGAGCTAAATATAGCCAAAACAAGCGTGCTAAAAAGTGGAACCAAATTCGTCCATGGATAAGAGCTATGCATGAGGGAGATAATCCTTAATTTGAATTTCTAAATTTTATAACAGCAATTAAATATACATCCGTATTTTCAAGCTAGTAATGAAGTACTTAGCTACATGTAATTTATATATATATATATCAGTGTTTCGTCATATTTACCGTAGAATTAAATGATATACTGGTGTTGATCAATTTGAACGAAGCAAGTATCCACCTTTCATATCATTTAGACTCAAAGTTTCATTAGAATTGAATAACTTCAATTTGTTGATCCGCAAAAAAAAGAAGGGGGGGGGGGGGGGGGCTTTAGATCCGCCATATAAAAACAAACACATTATTATGAAATAAATCACTGGAAGGAAGTCCTTTTTTATAATCTCTATTGTAAGTCACTGACAGTACCGGGTCCAGAGGGAGGTCTGAGAGTTGGACACCTCCCCCTTCGTCAAAAGACTTTCTTAAATAACGCATTTTGAGGGTGGACTCCTCCTTCCTTTGAAAACCAAAGTTAATGTTAGCTAGACCCCAAACTTTCAAAACTTCCTGGATCCGCCCCTGCGCTAATTCAACAAAACCTAAAATATTAAGGAAATAAAACTCAAACACATAATATAGGATAAGCTCGCACGCGCGAGTACAACAGTTTATTCATACACGTGTACATAGACATCTGGAGGTTCATTATTCCACTCAACTCATTCTACAAAAGAAAAAAGTATATAAAAACACATACATGTATATGTATTTACTATTTAGTACCAGAAACGGAGGTCCGCTGCATGACCCCCCCCCCCCCCCCCCCCAATGAATATTGCTAATCGTTTTTAACGATAAATATTATTCTATTTGCACAAAGGGGCCGAATTCAATATAAAAAGGGATATAATCAAAGAAGTTATATCTATGCATTGTTTGCAAATTCCAATTTTTTAATGAAACTTTAAGTCTGACGTAAATGTTAGCAAAACTACCCAACATAAACTAGGTCAGACCAAACTTTAAAACTATATACGCTCTGTATTTACTCAAGCGATAACACGTAGATAGTGTATACAGGCTGACACGCCGCACAGGTATTTAATGCTCAGGACAAGACGGAAGGTCGAAAGAACAGAACAGGGAGGCCATGTTGGATTTTCAGGTGAGACTAGATTATTATTATAGTAATGACCGCTGTGTTTTATATCATACTATAATTCTATTTCATTAATTGTTGTAATCTGTCAAAATCTTTAAATGAAATTCCGTTTTTATTTATTTAACAGTAAACTTCTCGTGTGATCCCGACATCAGAAATGCATCCCCGGCGCAGTGCTCAGGAAGTCCTACTGTGTGACCTCTGTGAAACTGTCCCCCTACAGAGTCATTGTGAACTTTGTAATATAAACTTATGCAAGGCCTGTGTTGGGGAGCACCTCTCAGATACCTCCAAAGATCACAAAGTCGTGCCCTTTCTACGCAGAAAGGCTACCCCTAACTACCCAAAATGTCCAGACCACGCCGATAAACAATGTGAAATTTACTGTGAAAAATGCGACATTCCTGTCTGTTCTACCTGCGCCTTATTTGGAAAACACAAAGGTCACGATGTATCAAATATTCTGGAAAAACTCGGCGCTAAAACAGAAAGTTTACAAAAAGATCTAAAAGAATTAGAGACCAGAATTTATCCCCGATATGAAGAAATGGTGTCTAATGTCGAAACTGAGAAAGCCGAATTAGAAAGGAATTATGGGAAACTGACGACAGATGCCGATAAACAAGGAGAAATTCTACACCGGGAGATTACCGCCATTGTCAACCAGCGGAAATCCGCCATTGCGGAGATGAAAACTAAACATCTGGACGCGCTAAATATAAACACAGATGAAATCACACAGAAAATGGGGGAACTCAAACAGATCATGTCAGACTTGAAATCAATCCTAAAATCAAATGACGTCTCCTTAACCTCTACTTACAAATCTAGGAATTCTGAATTTAGAACATTACCGCCTAAAGTCCAAGTTACAGTACCCAGTTTGTCTGCTCAGAAAATAAACAAAGATCAGCTCAATGAAATGTTCGGTTCTCTGCCGCCATTATCCATTAACACAGAACATGGCGACACAATGAAGTCAGCAGAAGCTGTATCGTCTCCTCCAGTCAAACCACTGCTTGATGAGCCGCGCGTCACCGCCGCCATAGACACTGGGTATAGCTTACTATACAGTGTTAGCTGTCTGAGTGAAGATCAAGTCTGGACACGCGGGGAGAACAAAACCATGAAGCTGCTCAACCTCCAGAGTAAACTACTGACATCAATACAAACCAAGTCAGGGACACAACCACAGGACATAGCAGTGACACGGGACGGAGATCTTGTTTATACTGACTATTATGATAACACTATTAACTTAATTAAGAATAAACAGATACAGACCGTGATCACACTACAGGGGTGGAGACCTCGCTTTGTCTGCTGTACCGCGGCTAACGACCTCCTGGTTACCATGATCAGTGATGATTTCACACAATCCAAAGTCGTGCGTTACTCCGGCTCCACAGAGAAACAAAGCATTCAGTTTGATGATCAGGGTCGTCCTCTCTACTCATCTGATGGTTTCTATAAATACCTCAGTGAGAACAAGAACCTGGATATCTGTGTGGCTGACTGTGACGCTAGTGCAGTAGTGGTGGTCAATCAGTCAGGAAAACTCCGATTTAGATACACTGGTCATCCCTCTAATACCAAGCAATCATTTGATCCACACGGCATCACTACAGACAGCCAGAGTCACATCCTGACAGCAGACTGTAACAATCACCGTATCCACATCCTAGATCAGGACGGACAGTTCCTCCGTTACATTCACTGTCATTTAGAACGTCCATACGGTTTATGTGTGGACATCAGAGACAACCTCTTTGTGGCTGAGTTAGACACTGCTAAAGTGAAGAAAATCCAATATCTATAAACAGTGTTAATTACACAGCTCTACAGTGTTAATTACATCTACCAACACAGTGTTAATTACATAACTGGGTTAATTCCTTCTACTTGTTAATTACATCAGCTTGTTAATTACAGCCCTGTGTTAATTACAGCCCCGTGTTAATTACAGCCCTGTGTTAATTACAGCCCCGTGTTAATTACAGCCCTGTGTACATTACAGTCCTCTGTTTGTGATGTGTAACATGTACTTGTGTTTGTGAGTTTAACAGAACATTATTTTGTTTGTGAATTAATTTGTGTTTGATTTTACAATGTTTATATTAGATAAACATGATACAGAGTTCAGTCTTACATTATTACTGAGTACTTACTTAGATTTGTAGTACTGTAACAGAGAGTGACCCCAAACGTCCAGTCTTCATCACAGATCTTCAGATTCAAGGTCACAGTCTTCTGTTGACCATCAATAACATCACACCACTTATCTAAATCTCCACCGTCCTACAAAATAAACAAAGTGTAATCATATCAAACTGAATTGTCAAGGATAGTCTGTGATATATTTACATGTTTACATAAGATATGGCTGAATCAGTGTCGCAGTAGGAATCGAATCCATGGGCCTTCGTTCCCATGATATGATTTGACCAGGAATTGGACCCGACACCCCTGTATTACTAGTCAGGTGCTATAACCACTGAACGATCCAGATTGATATCCATGATTTGACTGGACCGGGAATCAAACCCGAGACCCCTGTATTACATAAAGGGAATTCATGTTTGTTCAAATGATTGATTGCATCTTGTTTAACATTTGAATTTAGACCTATACTCGCCACTTACGGCCATTGAGCAGTGAGGGTTCTTAGGTGTGCCACACCTACTGTGACACCGGACAACCACTTTTAAGGTCATCTCAGAGGACCTGTGACATTCACACCTGGCCCCTGGATCATGAAACATCTTAAGCTTAAGTCAAAATCTGAATATTGCAATGAAATGATTGAAAAGACAACCATCCCAAATAAAATTGATATTCTGTATTGCTTTATCAAATTTCTAGTGTCTGTAAATATAAAAGCAATGAACGTCTTACAGGTGATTGGAATTCTGACTTAAGTCTGATTTTGCTACAAGATCCTGGGACCTGATGTCGAGCGTTTGAGGATGGAACTGTCACTACCTGTTTTAACGTCTTAGGTCTGTCGTGGCCAGGATTCAAACCCCGGCCTTCCGCATGCGGGGTGTGCGTTCTAATCTCTCGACCACCACAGCGGTACCGTTTGTTCAAAGGAAAATCATGAAGAAACGGCAAAAATAGGGTGGGTCAATTAAAACTCCTCTCAAGAACCACTGGGCCAGAAAAAATGAGATTGATGTAAAAGTTTCCTGATATAGTATATATACAATTTTGTTAAAACCATGGCCTGCCTGGGTTTGGGTAGGACCTCATCAGCGGGTCAAAGTTTTACATGGAGATATAAAGGAAAAAATCTTCTTCACAAGAATGAGAAGGTCATAATTAATCATATCAATATGCAAGCATCCCCAGGTAGTGACGATTCAAGTTTGTTCACAATGTGGTCCTCGGGGCAGGAGCCCCCCCCCCCCCTGGGGGGGTGTGAACCACAATAATGGACTTACTTTTTTAAGGGAATGTATAAGGAAATGTTTTTGAAATTCATCTAAAAACAAAAGGCCCATGGGCCACATCGCTCACCTGAGTCACCTTGGCCCATATCTGAAGACTTTCCATATATATTTGCATGTAAAACCTTAGTCCCTATTATGGCCCAAACTACCCTTTGCAAACTTGAATCTACACTATGTCAGAAAGCTTTCATGTAAATGTCAACTTCTTTGGCCCAATGGTTCTTGAGAAGAAGATTTTTAAAGCTTTTTCCTATATTTGTATGTAAAACTTTGACCCCCCCCCCCCACTTGTGGGGCCCATCCTACCCCCGGGGACCATGATTTGAAAAAAACTTGAATCTGCACTATGTCAGAAAGTTTTCATGTAAAAATCAGCTTTTCTGGCTCAGTGGTTCTTGAGAAGAAGATTTTTCCTATATATTTGTATGTAAAACTTTGATACCCTACTGTGGCCCCATCCAACCCCCGGGGCCCATGATTTGAACAAACTTAAATCTGCATTATGTCAGGAAGCTTTCATGTAAATCTCAGCTTTTCTGGCTTAGTGGTTCTTGAGAAGAAGATTTTTAAAGTTTTTTCCTATATATTTGTGTGTAAAACTTTGATCCCCCCTTGGGGCCCCATCTTATCCCCGGGGGCCATGGTTTGAACATACTTGAATCTGCACTATGTCAGAAAGTTTTCATGTAAAAATCAGCTTTTCTGGTTCAGTGGTTCTTGAGAAGAAGATTTTAAAAGATTTTTCCTATATATTTGTATGTAAAACTTTGATCCCCTATTGTAGCCCCATCCAACCCCAGAGGCCTATGATTTGAACAAACTTGAATCTGCATTATGTCAGGAAGCTTTCATGTAAATCTCAGCTTTTCTGGCTTAGTGGTTCTTGAGAAGAAGATTTTTAAATGACCCCACCCTATTTTTGCATTTTTGTGATTATCTCCCCTTTGAAAGGGACATGGCCCTTCATTTGAACAAACTTGAAAGCCCTTCACCCAAGGATGCTTTTGGCCATGTTTGGTTGAAATTGGCCCAGTGGTTCTGGAGAAGAAGTCGAAAATGTGAAAAGTTTAACAGACGGACAGACAGACGACAGACAAAAAGCGATCAGAAAAGCTCACTTGAGCTTTCAGCTCAGGTGAGCTAAAAACAGCAAGGTCATGATTCGTCATGTTAATATGCAAACACGTTTAAATAGTGCAGATTATTCACTTAAACAAATCATTTTCAAGTGTAGCAGGTGTGTGGATTCAAGTGTTTTATACCCCTGCGACTGTAGCTGGGGAGGGGGAGGCATATTGTCCTGTCCTGTATATCTTCCCCCTACTTTAACATTGCTACTAACTTTTGAATTGCGAGTCATATGTCTCTCGTATTTCATATATCAGCATTCTATGTAAAAAGACCTTCCTAACATTACCAGAGATTTCAACCTGGTGACGTAAACCTTAGCGTTTGATGTTTTTAAAGAAACCCAAACTTAGACAGAATCTCCTGAACTATTTAAAGTACAGCCTTCAAATTTTGTATATGAATTCCTTCTGACAGAACCTTTCATTTTACACCATTGTCTTCGACTTTGCAATCTTGACCTTGAAGTTTGACTTATATTTCAAAACTTCAGGTGAAACTTGAACCTTGCTGCTCATCACTTTTGAATTGTAAGTGATGGGTCATTCATTTTTCATGTGCGCATTTCTTGTGACAAAACCTTTATAGCTATCAAAGTTTTTATTTGTGACATTGGCTTTGGAGTTTGACCAACTTTTAAAAAAACCTCATCAAGGTCATATCTCCAGAACTATTTAAGCTGGGGCTTTCATATCTTGTATATCAGATTCTTTATCACAAGACCCTTTGCTAAAATGATATTTGACCTTGACCTTGAAGATTTACTCCAGCTGCAAAACCTTTATTGGTACTTCAACTTGCTGAAAACCTTTAAATGGTGAATAAGAGATCTTTCGTTTTACTAAATCCAAGAGACCTTGAACAATTCTATATGACCAATCACTTCATGTTAAATTCTTGAGTTGGAGAGGATATTCTAAGATTTAGGAACTTGTGGCCAATTCTTTTGTTAAAATATCTGGGAAATCATATATGTTAAAATCAAATTTAGTTGATTAGTAGAAGAATACCCATGTGTTAATAAAATGTCCACACTTAATGCAGAGAGTTAATTACACATGGTCGTTCACTGCACTCTTTTCTTTGTTATTCGCGATTTTCTTTAACTTCTTGAGATTTTACTGCTCACAGTTCTTCAAAGAGATAATACAGCTCATTTTGCCCAAAAATCACAAAATAACAACTTTCCTAGAGCTTTCTAAAATTTTGTTGCATTATTGAAGGTATGAACTTTGCAATTTAGATACATTTCTATAGTTAAAAATTCTCGTTTAAACCCTAAAATTAATACTTTCTGATGGCCCTTGCAAAAAATATCGAGCCTCCAACAATAATGTACAGACGCATGGCCACTGACAAGGAACAGTGCTGCCCTCCAGTAAGAGAAAGTGAAAATAGGTAGATCCAGTATTTTGACAAATTATGCGAGAACTCACACGCGAACTAAAATTTACGTGTGGATCAGTATGACCGTAACCAAGAGCTACGAGAAACACATACAGGTCTATAAAAGTAAGTGCTATTTTTATCTGAACACATCGCACGTTTGTTTATCAAAAATTGGTTGGTCAGTACAGATATGGAATGGTTTCTGCTAGGGGGATGATTTATAATTTCTTAATTATATGAAAAGTAAGTTTGGATCCCTTAAGGGGTATTTAAATAAGTTTCTACATGACAAATTAGCTGTCATTTTAAATCACGTGAGATAAAATAACCATGTAAGCATGAAGAAACCTTTGAATTCCGGATGATCTTCAAAGCGTAGCTGAGAGCACACTGATGCGTTCAATGTTATAAATTGACAGTATCAATATGATTCTATAGGTGTACATGATTTTAAAAAATACTTGATTAGAATATGGAAATGAGCTGTAGTGTGGATCCTTTTGACTTTTATCTCCGATAATATACTGCTTTTGAAAACAAGAAGCCCACAGGTCTTATTGGTCACCTGAATACTAGTGAAAAAGTATCAACACTACTCCCACAGGCTATGCAATCTAGAAAAAAAATTCCTATTCTGAACATCTAAGCTAAATTCTAATGTTCAGCAACAGTATAAAACAAGATGCGTTCTGGAAACTTCACTGCCCTCAAAAGTGCCTACACTGATGAAATGCTTTAAATGATAGGTGTATTAGCATTAAAACATCAAAAGCTATGACTAATTTGGACCCATCCTAAATTCCTAACCCTGGGTTTTAAAATTCACAATTTTGTGTACATCCTTTTTTGCTATTCATAAGTATGCATTTAGATTTTATACAATAACAGTAAACTTACACATAAATAGTATATACTAAGTTTGGCCCTTCTTGGGGTCAGTACCCCTACTCTGGGAATCATCAAATTTATAATTTTGGTAAAGGACTGCCTGCTCTATCCATTTAGTTTCAATTTAGTATCAATAGCACTAAAGAGGATGTTATTTAAGTGTTTTTCACATAAACACTATATACCAAGCTTGGTCCCGCCCTGGGGTCAGAACCCCTACCCCAAGGATCATGAAATGTACAATTTTGGTAGAGACTTTCCTGCTCTACATCAATATGCATTTAGTTTTTCTTACACGTGTGTGGTTCTTGAGAAGATTTTTTGAAAATTGGCCAATTTTGGGCAGTTTTTGTCCCACCCCATAGGCCCCAGGGTTGCAGGAATCCTGAAATTTACAATTTATGGTCCCTTTGTTCCAAATATGTTTCATACCAAATTTGAAACGGCCTGGAATGATAGTTATCAAGAAGAAATTAAAAATGTCAATTGTTCACCATTTAATAACTGACCATTTTGGCCCCAACCTCATACCAAAAACCCCTATCCCTAGGATCATCAAATTTACAATTTTGGTAAAGGACTACCTGTTCTTTCTAAATATCTATTTACACTTTCAATTTAGTATCAATAGCACTAAAGATGTTATTTAAGTGTTTTACACATTTAGTTTTTCTTACGCATGTGCGGTTCTTGAGAAGATTTTTGAAAATTGGTCCATTCTGTGCAGTCGTTGGCCCGCCCCTAATGCCCCAGGGGTGCTGGAATCCTGAAATTTACAATTTATGTCCCCCTTGTCCTAAATATGCTTCATACTAAATTTGAAAAGAATTGGACAGACAGTTATTAAGAAGTTAAAAATGTTCCATTGTTAACGCATGACCGACGACACACAATGCACGACGGACGACACACAACGCACGACGACGGACGACAACCAAATGCAATAGGTCACCTGAGTAAAAAACTAGCTGTGTCATAGCTATACAATTGCCTTTACTCAAGGTTCATCATTTTACAAAAAAGAGAAGATTTTTCCTCTATATTACTATGTAATACTTCTGATCCTTAAATATGACTCCACCATTTTTGATCCCCTTTTGTGGTCCCATCTTACTCCGTGGTGCCATAATCTGAACAAACTTGAATCTACACTATGTCAGGAAGCATTTATATAAATTTCAACTTTTCTGGCTTAGCGGTTCTTGAGAAGAATTTTAAATAACTCTACCCTATTTTTTGTTATTACCTCCCCTTTGGATGGATGAAAAAACTGATGCTGGACAAAATTTGATCAGAATAGCTCACTTTAGCTTTCAGCTCATGTGAGCTAAAATGGTTTAACACTATATGCCCCAGCCATTCTCTGAATGAGGAATAAAACATTTTACATAATTTCATTTCCAAACCTGACATTTTCTACAGCAATACTGAATAGAGCTATCCAAGTTCTACAAAATGTTAGAGTCTCAGGGAAACTATCTTCATCCATCAGCCGGACATCTCAAGTAACTGCTACCCTGTAAAATTGATTTCAACATTAAGTACTAGGTACCCAAAATGATTTCTTCCCACCATAATATTATGCTATTAGAACAAGAATGTCTACAAAAATCCATGTAATCATTCTGAATGTACCAAATTGAGAACAAACGTCAATTTAAAAACACTCACTTCACAATATCTAATCTCTGTATACAAAATAAAATGTACATTAAGTCCTATACGACATCAATGAAAAGTTTCTCGCCCCCTCACCTCCCAGCGTAAAGTTCAGAAAATAGTTCTCCATCCCCTCTTGTCTCAATGTAAAGTTCAGAAAATAATTCTCATCCCTGTCACCTCACTACACAAAGTTCGGAAAATAGTCCTCCAATCCATCACGTCTCAACGTCAAGTTCAGAAAATAGTTCTCCACCCCATCACCTCCCAACATAAATTTCAGAAATCAGTTCTCACCCCCTCACCACCCAACGTAAAGTTCAGAAAATAGTTTTCCAACCAATCATGTCTCAACATAAAGTTCAGAGAATAGTTCCCCATTGATCACTGTTCGTTATCTTCAGCTTTCTCCTATCCTAAGGATATAAGGATTTTCACCATGTGTTCACATGTAAAACTTTGTGGCCCCATCCTACCTCCAGGGACCATGAATTTTATAAATTTGAATCTGCACTATGTCAGGAAGCTTTCGTGTAAATGTAAACTTCTTTGGCCCAATGTTTATTGAGAAGAAGATTTTTAATAATTTTCCCTTAATATTTGTACACATGTATATAAAACTTTGATCCCTTATTGTGACTCTACCTTTCTCCGGACGTCTCCATATGAGTAAAATTTTCTCGAGAGGGACGTTAAACAATATACAATGAATCAATCCACCCTTCTCCTGGGGGCATATTTTAAAACAAGAGGCCCATGGGCCACATCGCTCACCTGAGTCACTTTAACACATGGAAAATGAATTTCCCATTGTTATTCCGTTAACTTTTCAGGAGCCATGTCAGATTTTAAGAAACTTGATTCTGCACTATGTTGGGGAGGTTCAGGTACATTGAAATACAACTTTTCTGGCACAGTGGTTTTTGAGAAGAAGATTTTTAAAGATTAATTATCTTACATTAACACATATGAAAAACGGTTTCCCCTATTGTGGACATACCTGACCCCCGGAAATCATGATTTGAACAAACTTGAAACTGCACCATGTCATAAAGGTTTCATGTATATTTCAACTTTTTTGGCACAGTAGTTCTTGAGAAGAAGATTTTTAAAAATTTATCATATATTTACACATATGAAATACAGTTTCCCTTATTGTGGCAAAACCTGACACCCCGGGGGCCATGATTTCAACAAACTTGAATTTGAACTATGTCATAAAGCTTCAAACTTGAATCTGAACTATGTCAGGAAACTTCGATGTAAATTTGAACTCTTCTGGCTCAATGGTGCTTGAGAAGAAGATTTTTCCTATATAAATACATATAAAATGTGGTTTCCCCTAGTGTGGCCCCACCCAACCCCCAGGGGCCATGATATGAACAAACTTGAATCTGCATTATGTCAGGAAGCTTCCATGTAAAGTTGAACTCTTCTGGCTCAATGGTTCTTGAGAAAAAGATTTTAAAAGATTGTTCCTATATAAACACATATAAAATATGGTTTCCCCTATTGTGGCCCCAACCGACTCCTGGGGGCCATGATATGAACAACTTGAATCTGCATTATGTCAGGAAACTTCCATGTAAATTTGAACTCATCTGGCTCAATGGTTCTTGAGAAGAAGATTTTAAAAGATTTTTCCTATATAAATACATATAAAATATGGTTTCCCCTATTGTGGCGCCATCCGACCCCTGGGGGCCATGATATGAACAAATTTGAATCTCCATTATGTCAGCAACTTCCACTAAATTTCAACTATACTGGTACAGCGGTTCATGAGAAGAAGATTTTTAAATGGCCCCACCCTATTTTTACACTTTTGTGATTATCTCCCCTTTGAAGAGAACCTGGCCCTTAATTTGAACAATTTTGAATTCCCTTCAACTAAGGATGATTTGCATTAAGTTTGAATGAAATTGGCTTACTGGTTCTGGAGAAGAAGATTTTTAAAAATGTTCAGTGTATTTTTACTGATTTGCTATTATCTCCCCTTGGATAAGGGGTTCGGCCCTCATTTGAACAATTTTGAATTCCCTTCACCCAAGCATGATTTGTGCCAACATTGGTTAAAATTGGCCCAGTGGTTTTGGAGAAGTTGAAAATGTAAATGTTTAACAGACAGTCGGACAGACAGACAGATGGACGACGGCCAAAAAGCGATCAGAAAAGCTCACTTGAGCTTTCAGCTCAGGTGAGCTAAAAACTTGAATTTGCACTAGTATCTCAGGAAGCTTTTTGGTAAAAGCAAACTTTTTTGGCTCAGTGATTTTTCAGAAGATGATTTTCAAAAGATTTTCCCTATACATGTATATTTATCTGTGAAACTTTGATCCCCTATTATGGCCCTATCCTACACTCGGGCGCCATAATTTTAACAAACTTGAATCTGCACTATGTCAGGAAGCTTTCATGTAAACTTGTATTTTCCTGGCACAGTGGTTCTTGAGAAGATTTTCAAAGATTTTACCTATACATTTGAATGTAAAAGTTTGATCCCCTATTGTGGCCCTAATGAATCCCCGGGGGTCATGGTTTTAACAAACTTAAATCTGTACTATATCAGGAAGCTTTCATGTAAATTTCAGCTCTTCTGGTTCCTGACAAGATCATTTTTAAACAATCACACCCTATTTTTGCATTGTTGTGATTATCTTTCATTTGAACAAACTTGAATCCCCTTTACCCAAGGATGCTTTGTGCCATGATTGGCTGAAATTGGCCAATTATTTCTGGAGAAGAAGATTTACAAAAGTCATCGATGTATTTTCACTATAAAATTTCGCTATTAACCCCCCTTGGAAAGAGACACGATGCTTCATTTGAACAAACTTGAATTGTGTCAGGTTTGGTTGAAATTGGCCTAGTGGTTCTGGAGAAGACTTTTTAAAGATGTTAATTTAGTTTCACTATTTTGCTATTATCTCCCTTGGAGAAGGGTGTGGCCCTTCATTTGAACATACTTAAATTCCCTTTACCCAAGGATGCTTTGTGCCAATATTGATTGAAATTGACCCACTGGTTCTGGAGAAGAAGATGAACATGTGAAAAGTTTATGATGACCCCTACGACAATGATGACGGACAATGGACAAATTTTGGTAAGAAAAAATGGCCCCAATGTACATTATTTCAGCCCAATAAATTTAAGAATGTCCCCACCATTTTACCATAAATGGGGTCATTGGCCTGTTGTGTTTGTCCTTCCCAAGCACCGATGACCTTAATCCTATCCCCTGAAGCCAGACTTCAAACAATTTACAATATGTCAGGAAGGTTTCAAATAACTTATAGACGTTTCATCATTTCTAGTTCATTAGTTATGGAGACGATTCTTAAATAACCCATTGCTATTTTTTTTTTTCATTTGTTGATTATATAACCTTAAAAGCTAGGTCCTTCATTTAAACGATTTCTAATCCTTTAACAATACTAAGTTTGGTTGAAATTGGGCTATGTTATTGTAGAGAAGTTGAAAATAACTTTACAGACAGATGGACAGACAGATGTACAACGGACAATAGGTGATCAGAAAAGCCCACTTGAGCTTATATTACTATGGATGCAATGTTTAATATCGTCCTACATTCGGATTTCTCTCTGCAGAGTTTTTTATGCCCAAAACTAAACATGATCTGAATGCTGGAGGATATTAAACACTGAGGATAGGGTAAAGACAATGGGTGATCAGAAAAGCCCACTTGAGCTTATTGCTCAAACAAGCTAAAAAAAGATAGAAATTTTACCAGCTCCATACAAAAGTTTGTCTCCAGAAATGGATCAGATGATAAGAAAATCTCTGTCTGCTTTTAAGAGATACCAGTAGAAACTGCTCCTACTGCACGGTGTCACAATCTCATGAGGCCCAGGGAGCTGAAAAACCAAACTGAGAATGAGTGCTGGAATGGCCAGAAATCAGACAGGTACTAGTACATGTAAATGAAAGTTTCAGCAAATTAAAATCCCCAAGAATTTTGTCGCGGTGGCCGAGAAGTTAAGAGCGTTCGCCCAGCATGCGAAGGGCCGGGGTTCGAATCCCGACTGTGACAGACCTAAGTCATTAAAATAGGTAGTGACAGTTCCATCGCCAAACCATCAGGTGTGGATGTCACAGGTCCTCGGAGATTACCTTAAAAACAGATGTATCGTGTCACAGTAGGTGTGGCACGCTAAAGAACCCTCACTGCTCAATGGCCATTGGCACCGAGCATAGTCCTAAATTTGAAGCCCTTTATCAGTCTTGGTGACGTCTCCATATGAGTGAACAATTCTCGAGCGAGACGTTAAGCAAGATACAATCAATCAATCTAAACAAGAGACTCACTGGTCTTATCGGTTGTCATAATTTTGACTCGAGATAGGAAAAACTCCTCGTTTTCAAACTGAACATTGACATATGGAAAAGAAACACAAACAAGAAATAACTTCATTCACACAGAAAGGACACAAACAAAACCATTCACACTCTACATGCTCACTAGCACTCAAAACTCACACACTCAAATTACATAACATAGCGCTTTTTCCAGCTGCTAAAACCGCTTCACAATACATTATCACCCCGGCAGATCTTATATCAACCTAGAACTTTCTCAGCTTCCTGTGAAGCATACAGTGCAAGCTGTTGTTACAGGCGCTAAAGCACTAACATTCTAACAATATCTTTCACTGTCTATAGCCAGGTACCCCTTTTACACTTGGGTGGAGTGAGGAAATTCATGTAAATTGCCTTTCCCAGGGACACAACGTCGGCTCTGCCGCGGCCAGGATTCGAACCCACGACCTTTTGGTCAAGAGTCTGACAGGCTAGCCACGAGGCCACTGATGATGGACAATGCATACCATCTTAAGACAGACAGACAGACATACATTACTGTACAGTGATACGTCCCACCGACAAACGGACTTACAGACATTGATGTACCGTCTACAGACAGACATACATTAATATACCATAATACGTCCCACCTACAGACATTGTTCCATAATACACCCCATCTACAGACGTATATGGAGATATTGCTGTACCATAATACAATCTATCTACAGACGGATGTACAGGCATTTCTGTACCATAACACTGCCCATCTACAGACAGACATACATATATTGTTGTACCATAATACGTCCCATCTACAGACAGACATACAGACATTGCTGTATCACAATATGTCCCATCTACAGACGAACATACAGACATTACCGTACCATAATACATCCCATCTACAGACAGACATACAGACATTGTTGTACCATAATACGTCCCATCTACAGAGAGACATACAGACATTGTTGTACCATAACACTGCCCATCTACAGACAGACATACAGACATTGTTGTACCATAACACTGCCCATCTACAGACAGACATTTTGTACCATAATACATCCCATCTACAGACAGACATACAGACATTGTTGTATCATAATACGTCCCATCTACAGACAGACATAAAGATATTGTTGTACCATAATACGTCCCATCTACAGACAGACATACAGACATTGCTGTATCATAATACTTCCCATCTACAGAGTACAGACTGACATAGATATATTGTTGTACTATGGTATGTCTCATCTACAGACAGACATACAGACATTGCTGTACCATAATACGTCCCATCTACAGACAGACAGACATACATTACTGTATCACAATATGTCCCATCTACAGACGGACATACAGACATTACCGTACCATAATACATCCCATCTAAAGACAGACATACAGACATTACCGTACCATAATACATCTCATCTAAAGATAGACATGCAGACATTGCTGTACCATAATACGTCCCATCTAAAGACAGACAGGTATATAACATGTCCTGGAGAGTCAGGTGCATGTAATCTATGTTCAATTCTGTAGGTAAACTGGTACAATACAGGCAGCTATAACTCATGTCTTTGACTACCAACCAAATTGAAAACATTCACACAACATTTAATATGTAAAATAACATCATTAGCAAGTGCTGTATTATAATTTACATAGTCTAAGGGAGATAACTGTAAAATCTGCCTTCATGCTCTTTACATGAACTAAACTTTTTACAGTAAAAATGAATACTTCTCTGACTCTTCTTGGGGCAAATGAGGACACCCACTGACTGCTACACCCCAGCACTGATTTCAGTAAATTGTTCAGTCTCCAACAGCTGACAATGATGGGATAGTCAGTTAAAACATTTCTTCTGCCCATTCAGACAAGTCCCTAAAAATTTTAATGATAATTTATTGCTAAAATTGAGAATGCAAATGAGGTTGAGCTGATCGAGACACATATGTTGCCAGCTGGTGAATGTCAAGACACTTGGGAGAAATGAGTCCCTACATGAAATCCCTGTTTAAAGTGAGTGGTTACCTGCTGTAACCCCGGGCTGTACACATTATGTATTCGGGGGAGGGCGAGTTGTTCTTGCAGCCAGCAACTCTAACTGTGTACTCCTTCCTTAAAAGTGTCACCTCAAAGCATGAAATAATTAAAATGGTGACAAAGAATGAACTTTGCTGACTACATGGTCACTTACTAGATGACAATGACAAAACGAAGATGACTAGTGATGGCGGCCCGGGAATCGATGAGAATTTCATAATCGATGATTGGTTTACTAACTAATTATTGATTATAATCGGACATAAAGAAATTCAATAATAATTACAGTAATTAAAGTACATATGTACTGAAAAAGTGTAAATAAATATTTTCTATGTTTATATTTGTTGTTTCTATAGCTGAGAGTCTAGTATAAGTGAATATTTTCTGTGTGTATTTTTTTTTATTCTTTTATTGGTAATTGCACATATAAAAGTTGCCCAAAACATATATTGTTTGCTTCAGTTATATCCCACGGCCCGTATATCAAAGTTAAATGTCATTAACTGACTAGCAGTCAAAATATAATTAGGGCCTAATGTTCAGCAAAGTAAAATGAGGAAAGAAATTCATTTCATTTCGTGGCTTTACTAGCTAGTATCAAGACTCTCTTTGATAATAGTCCTTCGTTTATATGCCTGAATCAAAGTATGGCTATCTCAGTATCTGACCAAGCGAACATGCTTTATTCCCCGTGTATGGATACTTTCGCTTTTGAGTGCGCCGCCATTACGATAAACAAAACTTTTAGGTTACTAGATATATTCTTCAAAAACTACAGTCGTTGAGAAAACAAAATCTAAAAAGCTATTAATTGGAATAAAATTTTCGTAATCGAGAGCTTAGAATTTGCCAACAATCAACTGATTTTCGATTATAATCGATGATTGTGTTCCACTAAAGATGACGTCGACTATTGTGTTAGTTTTATGTGACAAACAAAACCTAGCTCAGACCCATTTTTTAATAATATCTATAATTATGTAACAAGACTTGATTTATTTCTTCAAGAGATTATAAATACAGTGTATATATATTTCTTCTTTTCTAAATTATTTGCTAGCAGTTAACATGGTTATTAGGTACAATATATATACTATGTGTTAGTAAGTGTAACAATGAATGTTTGAAATCTAAGAATTTGTTTTTAACAAAAGTGTTTTATTATATTCATGAATCATGATATTTTTAAGCCAGCCGTTTTCATATCCATTGGGCCAAAGGGGCGGTAAAAGTTTTCAGATGATTATTCAAAAAAATAAGTTGATAACCGGCCAAGTGACCAGGCAAGTAAAACTGATTTAAAATAATGTAGGTCTGTACCTTGTAATGCTTCTCAAGAAACTTCTCTGATGGGAGGAACAGTCCTGGTCACTCTTCTGATAATGGACTAGGCAGATCAATTCCATGTCTGTGTGCAGGGTAGTGCTACAATCCCCATCATTAGCTTAGTGGACAACATTCTAGATAAAATAGACAATACGAAATAAATATCTCAGTACAAAAACAAAACAATCGAGACACAAAGTAGACAGGATTACGAGCCCGAGACAAAAAAGTGGACATCCTGAGCAGCGTTCTAATCCAAATCATTAGTTTTACAATTATTCTTTGACATTAATATTCATTTAATTATTACATTAAATGATGCATTTTTGATGCTGTGCCCCACAACGAAACCCCACAGGTGGATATAGTGCATCTTCCCCTACCTGGACTCAGGGGTCGCGATGGTAACTATGAATCTACAAGACATGGAGATGCTTAGTACACATAATTCTAAAAAAAAAAAATAGAATTCATCATGATTGCTAGGGTCCTTTGAAAGAATTTCATTAAAAAATATCTACTTTATTCATACATAATCATTATAACTCTTTTGTGACTCCATCCTAATCCCAGGGGTCATCTTAACATGAAATAACTGTAATCTACAGTGAATGAGGATGCCCATCTGAGTTGCAGCATTATCTCTTTTAAAACAAAAATCTCAGTTCTGTGTATTCCTCCTTAGTGACCTCATCTTGAACACAAGAGTCGTGTTGTGGACAAATTAAGGTACATGATGATGGTTGCATATATATATATTTATTTGTAAAATGAATTTAAATTTGTGGTTCCTAAAAAGAAAATTTATTTTGGAAGAAAACACCTTTTCCTCTTGTGACCTCAGTAGTCACTGTGTGAACAAACTTGAATGTACACTTCATGAGGATGCATGTATATTATTTTAACTTATATATATATATATATTCCAATAACCATCATGGTTCTCAAGATATACGACAGAGACTTGGTGGGCCTTACTGCTCACACGAGTTTTTGTATTTCTGTAGCCGCTGTCCGAGATCATTGTGTCTACAAACTGGAATCTACACTTAGTACACGAGGGTGAGGGCATTACAACATAAAGAATTATATCATTGACGATTGTGGATTTTAAATGCATTTTGAAAGAATTCTTATCAAATACACTTCTATATAAAACTTTAGACTCCTAGGCTGTCCCACACTAATGGGTGGGTGGTGCAGGTCACAATGGTGTGCATAAATTAAAAAAAATTTAAGTCCTTACTCCTAACACAGATCGAGGCCACAATATTAAACAACTTGAACCTTTATATCAAATCGACAAATGTCATATTGTATCCTGTGGTTCTTTGAACCTCTTTTAATACCTCATACTTGTCCCCAGAGGTAACTGTGACCCAAACCAGTGGCGGATCTACAGGGAGTTAACACCCCCCCCCCCCCTACATTTGGTTGAATAATCTTTTAAATAGAAAGAATTTTTTGTCATTTTATGATCTTGGGTAGAAAAAGTACACATTTAGGTCGCACCTCTTTCAACACTGCCAGATCCGCCACTGGTGTAAACAAACACAAAGTTACGTTAGGCCTAGGTTGACTAGATAGAATGTTCTATCGCTAAAATGATAATGTCCTACGGACCGAGGGCCTGTCTCGAGACACAGTTAGATTATTCTAACTATAGGTTGACAATCCCAATAGATATTTCTTTTATGCAACTCACATAGACCTATATAAATAATTAACCAGACGATATATTCAGTGTACTACCTAATAACACTGTACCCGACAGTCATTTTTGCTAAGTACCTGCAAAGATCACTAAAATAAGCTTTTCTTCAGAATTCAACATCCATTTCCGTTTTCACAGCAAGTGTCTTCTGCTTCTTAAAGAAAGACAACTCTGGTAGAGTTTTAGTGGTATAAATGAACATGAAATGAGTTGTAGTTCTTGATAACAAATCGGTGGCGGATCCAGAAAATTCTTTCAAAGAGGGAGGTGAATCGAAGACCGCAAAAGAGCAAATTTTATGCTGATAATTTTTGGTTGATAACGTTCAAATAAAACCCACCCACTAGATCCGCTACTGTAAATTATGTAGTGCTCAGCTAAAATTATCATTTCAAAAATAGCAGCACATAATCTTCCCACTCCACATACTTATTGAATTGTCAAAATGTTGTAGATATCGCCACATTTTTTACGCTTCGGCTGTAAGGTTGATTTGAAGAATCTTTTCTCGGAATATTCAGATACGAAATAAGCCACAGGAAGACAAGCAGTCATTTCACCCCCCCCCCCCAACCCCATCCCCCCTCTTAATTGATTTGTAAATGACAAACGATTCATAGAGCTTGAAAAATGTCTCCTATTTAAGTCATTTTTACTAATTTCGATTATAAGGTGAAATTAGTAAAATAACGCAAATTGTAAGTTTTTTTTTGGAAAAAAATTAAGTACTCCTAATAATGTAATTTAAAAAAAAATCAAAAGATTTTGTCATTTATTTCTCCGGGAGTGGAAGAAATTATTGCTTCTTTTATCGTTTAGTACATTTTTCCAAACAATATACCACGATTTACCTTAAATTTGAAAATTTTAGGGGGAAGGGGGGGGGGGGCGCCGGCTGCGCCCCCTTTAAATCCGCCACTGACCACGTAATTCTCAATGACCATGTAGCAAGTGACAACGTGGCAAGAATTCAGTCGTCATCGAAAGCACGGGTTTTGACTTGCCTAGATCACACCAGGTATTCGGTTCGATGCTAAGAATAGGGTCAGATATTCAAAACGCCGTTTTGGGCAAGTACATGATATAAGGGTTGAATTCTTGGAAAACACTTTCTAACTTTTATACAAACATTTACCTAATGCCTTGTTCACACAAAGAATTCAATTTAACGTAAGTTAATGCGAATTAAATCTGAACCGCTTTCACACGGAAATTTTAATGCGCATCCGTGTGAACGAGACATAAGGTGCAGAATATTTTAAGAAGAAATGTTTTTACCGCTTGTAAAGAAATTCCTGAAATTTTGATGTTGATGAAATTAATGCATTTGCCCGATAATTTTTTTTTTAAATCCCCGTTAATCTAATGTAAAACAAATCATTGGTTGCCTTTTGAAGGATTTAATTAACGGTTTACAATAGTCTTGCAACCCAGCGTTGACACAGGCATTAGCGAGCACCTACATCCATGTACATATTGAGTTTTTCACCCCACTCCTTCAAAAAAGACAAGAACAAAAGTAAGAAACGACAAAAAAAAAAAAAAAAAAATAAAAAAAAAAAAAATAATAAGTAAAAAAAAAATAAGGAATATGATCCGATCCATTAACGGACTAGTGACATTTAATACTAGTAATTGAGTGGTGTGAGTAATTTGGAAATTTTGTTCAAATGAATACTGACTGTTCACTGCGTCGTATATCGTTATATTTCATTACAAAATTAAAATGTTAGATATCAAATCGGGAAAACTTTCTTTTAAATTATATACTCATGTAGAACACAACACAATGTTTCAAGTTTGTCTTTTAAAAAATCATATGACTTCGTTGCATTTGTCATTTCAATTCATCCATTTTGACAAATAGGCATCATTTTGTCCTTTGATGGCAGTGTCCTTTTGAAACGTTGACACCCCCCCCCCCCCCTCACCTTATCCCCTTTTTCTGAAATTCAATTATGATGATATGCAGGTTTGATACTTAAACAAAAAGTATACTAGCATTGTGTAACCATATTTTTTAAAATGTGATTTCTACAGTACTACAGTACAGCTCGCCTTAAACATTCATTCTGTTTATATACATTCAGTTGTGTAACAATGGAGTTAAGGGAAGAACGGAGAAAGTGTGTTCGATTTTCCAAACAGGAAGTTTTACCATCCCCCTCTCTCTCTCGCACCCATCCCCTGTTTCTCTCTTCACGCACACATCCCCTCTCTCACATACACACTTCGCACACATCTTCTCTCTCACACACACATCCTCTCTTTCACATACACACTTCAAATCGCACACATCTCTCTATCTCTCTCTCTCACTCCTCTCTTTTTACAGACATATTTTCTCTCCCTCTCTCTCACCACGCAGATGCCCCCTCTCAAACACCACGCACACATCCTCTATACAACATGCATACATCCTCTATCCCATATAACACGCACACGCCCTCTCTAACACACACCACGCACATCGTCTCTCTCGCACACCACGCACCCATTCTCTTTTTTACCAGACACTCATATTTTTCTCCTTTTTAAATTGTTTTTTGCTGATGATATAAAACCGAGGTCCCGTGTCACAGCAGGTGTGGCACGATAAAGACCCTTCCCTGCTCAATGCCATAAGTGCCGAGCATAGGCCTAAATTTTGCAGCCCTTCACAGGCAGTGGTGACGTCTCCATATGAGTGAAATATTCTAGCTCAAGAGGGACGTTAAACAATATTTAATCAACCAATCAATCCTACGAAACTAATATGAAATATAGATAATTTTTTCTTTGTACTAGTGAATATTGAGAAGAATGAAGTTTCATATGAAAATTAAAGAAAATCACAATATTGTTTTGGAATCATTTGAAAAGCATTCAAAATTATATAGATCTAAGCCTGATTTTCTGTCTTTTATTATCAAGTACCCCATTTTAATCCTCGCCTAGAGTGCCAGGGGCCCCTTGATAGGACACATCAAATACATGTATCAATTATTATTAAAGAAAATAATGTTATGTAGAACATTAGTGTGTACGATTAGAAACTGGGAAAAGTATTAGCTGCGATAATATTGTTCAATTTAGAAATTTGATTTCACGCAAAAAGAAAAAAAAATCGTTTACCCTTGTGCTACGTTACTAGAGACAGGACACCTCAAATACTGGGTTTCTAGGTCATATAAAGAAGGGGGTATTGTTACGTAATATTATATAACATATATAGATATTCATAATGTACAGTGGATGCGAAATGGGGCTAAATCCTCACCTAGGGCGCCATGGTTTGAATACATTTATCTGATACAAGTTCTAGACATAGCTAAGAAAGAGTTTGAGAAAAAGAAATTTACTTTCCATTGGGAGTAGCCTTCGCTACATGGGTTCAATTCATAATGTTAAGCCTATTTTTTTCTCATTCATTGCTACTATCAAGAATATGGGGGGGGGGGGATTCACTCAATATATCCTTATTCGCATAAGAAAATAAGTACCTAGGAAAATCAGTTAAATATACCACATTGTCTATACATGTACTCAAACTTCCCAGAGTCCGTTCTAGATTTAGACTAAATGTCGGTGCATACAATGGCATGCCCACTTTTTTTTAATTTTTCATTTATCAGAGATGAACGAGAGAGAGAGAGAGAGAGAGAGAGAGAGAGAGAGAGAGAGAGAGATAGAGAGAGAGAGAGAACTGCTCTTTGTTGACCATTTAGGGGAATGTAACGATAGAAACACGGACGCATTTTTGTGAGATTTTAAAATACATTTGCTATATGAAATAAAGCATCTGAAGTTACATGCATATTACTTGACGTGTTTTACTGTACCCAAGAAAATGATATCCCATTCATGCAACATAAATTTGTATCGTTTAGTACATGTACATTTACCACACTTTATTCAATATATTTTGTAAATACCCACAGCAGGCAGACATATTTTATTCGTATGTACTGTAACATGTATATTGCATACACATGAAAGCAGACCTGTTATATAGTCCTTGGTGTACATGGCATAACAAGTAACTTTATCCGACTTAAATAATCGACGTTTTTAATCGAAGTGTTTAAAAAAGAAAATTCAAGAGCCATTTTATTTTCCATATTTCATTTGAATAGGGGGCATCGAACAACATCTTCGAAAATATGATTGCTTTCTACTCAACAATTTTTAACAAATACACGCATTATTTTCCTCACTCTAATTAATCGTCCGCAAAATGTCTATGACCACGATAAAGTTACATATAAATGAATAATGTATTTTCCATAGCATGCCAGTTTTCAATAGTCTTTGATCTCAACGAGTATTTTTAAATAAAAAGTTAAAATTGTAACTTTTAGAAAAATATCCTGGAAGAATCAGGAGACTGTAAATCCTGTAAGGTCGATGACGTCGTTCCGAAAAAGCAACCGTCGGAAGATAGCGTCAGAGTGAACAATGCAATATTGTAACGTTATTTTCTCAATATCAGCAACAAGTAAATGGTACATGTTATATATGAATGAAACGAGAAAATTATCACCTTTACACCTGCAAAATATGATCGGTTTTTGAAGTACGGCCAATTTTGGCCAATAACGTCCCTTGTTCTTTTATACAATTATCCTACAAAACCATCCCGTGTGGATCCGGGTTAGAATAGGTCTCCAGTACCCCTTGCTTGTCGTAAGAGGCGACTAAATGGGGCGGTCCTTCGGATGAGACCGCAAAAACCGAGGTCCCCTGTCACAGCAAGTGTGGCACGATGAAGACCCCTCCCTGCTCAATGCCATAAGTGCCGAGCATATGCCTAAATTTTGCATCCCTTCACCGGCAGTGTTGACGTCTCCATATGAGTGAAACATTCTCGAGAGGGACGTTAAACAATATTTAATCAACCAATCAATCCTACGAAACCAATATAAAATATAGATATTTTTTTTCTTTGTTCTAGTGAATATTGAGAAGAATGAACTTTCATATGAAAATCAAAGAAAATCACAATATTGTTTTGGAATCATTTGAAAAGCATTCAAATTTATATAGATCTAAGCATGATTTTCTTTCTTTTATTATCAAGTACCACTGTCATGATCGTGTGCAGGATTGGACAAAACAAGATGGCATACGGCAGTTCCAAACAAAGGTAGGCTCTTAAAAATCTTTATTTCACCGACTTATCAGACGACGAATTTATGAATTTAAAACACTGCCTGGCCAGGGAGGCATCATTAAGTTGATCGGTTGTTGGAATTCTTACTCATGTACACATACAACTCTAAATTCATTGATCGAAGTTGACGATGTTGCCTCGATATATATAATTTGAAGCGGGCGAAGATGTTTCTAATCATGTTTTCATGCATTTTAAGAAAGATAATTTCGGTAAAATAGACTGCACTTATCTTTTGATGAAAATTTGAACCAGTGTATGCGACTTGTCCCTTAAATCGCCTTGGTTAAATAAATATATTGACTTGAACATTTGCTAATGTACAGGATTGGACTATGGTCGTTTCTACGATAAACGTGCCGGATTGGACCTCGATTTTGGTTCAGGATTGGACCCTTTCTTAAATACATGCATTTTTTCTTACAGATCCAGTCAGGAGCGAACGTCTTTAAGCTTAAAAGTTGCAAGTGAATGAAGTGTGTTCTATTTTTTGTCTCCTACTAAAACCATGGTTTTGACAAACCTAAAAGAGCACGTGGAGCAAGGAACAATCAGTAAGCCGGAAGAGCCAGCTCGAAAATCTTGAAGTGTTTGAGAATTTTACCGCGCACATGAATCTAAAGTTCTGCCACACGTTAGAGGGAGCCTTTTTCTCGAAGATCAATATGTTGAAAAGTCTTCATTTGCAGAAGCAAATACATTTATATTGTATATACACATGTAGACTATGTTCGATTCCCAACCACTTAACATTTGTGATGTCTGCATGGAATTATTAAAACTGAGCATGGTTTGACGTATAATAATTTCTTCAGGTATGATGGTTTACATTTCACAAAGCTGTTCAATGACAATAAAGACAATAAGATGTTGAGGTGTTCATGTTTTCAATACTTAATCATCTGTCCACATGCACTTGTGCCTTTCATATGTATGCTTCTGCTGGAACCAGTTTTGATTGTTAAAACGGGATTTATTATCTTTTGAAAAATTTCCCTATCATATTAATTCTAATAATCTTGAGTGCATATGTCGTACAAGATATCGAGGCCAACTCACTTACAAGGAAAATTACTTACTGTAAAAGTGTTTGTAGGAATGTAGTAAATATCAGCATTTCTGTATTTTAAAACCTTTCGTTTCTTGTAATTATATTGAATTCAACCTTATAGTTCTTATACTGATGAAAGAAAATAAAAAGGATATTTTCTCAGAAATTCGCAATATCACTCCTGTAGCTGAAATATGAACCTAAATAAAAAGCAGTTTTGTCCATGGTGTTTTTTCTTCTTCAATATTTGCTGCTAAAATGAGAGGTTACTCTTCAATACAATTTTTTCACTAGTTATCAGTTCAATATTGAGATTATACACTTACATTTGATTTAGATAATGGAATATACTTTTGAAATTTCATCAGGCGAATGAAAATACCGTCGGAATCATTTGAGAACATTGGAATGCTATGAGGCAAATATGTGAGAATTTATCAAAGGATTTAGAATTGTTTTCGAAGTATTTGAGAACTTTCTTGAAATCTTCTAGAAATACAATTACATTTGATCGAAATGAAATGATGAGACGTATTTCTAACATTTTATCACAGGAATGAAAATTCTTTATGGTTAATGGTTTTTAATGTTTCTCAGAGTGGTATTGTGTCGTAGCATTATGTTAAGGACAAGCAAATATTCGTCTTCTTAGATGTCATTTAATAAAATGGGACACTTTTAATATAAAAACGAATTTGTAATTTATTCCAGCAAAGGTTTTATGCATAATATGTATATCACTGCAAAATGCGGTCATTTAATTAATTTAACAGTCCCATTACGTTATAAATCATTTTTTACAATAAGGATCGAATTAAGTCGAACAGCAATATGAATTACTATAAAACATTTTCATTTTTCCACTTAATGAAAAATATTTCATAAAGAGATTCCCATCTTAAATACTAGTAAAGCATACATTTATAATTGTTTAGAAAAGTGTTCCAAACTTCCAATATTTATCCTTTCCTTTAATTAGGAATTCAGTAAATTATTGAAAATTTTGTTTTGATATGTAAATAGTACTATCATAACTTGTATATCCATACACCATCATTACAAGCCAAACCTAGCGATTCCCAGTACTATCCGTACTTTGATTCCTTTTTGCCTTGCTATCAAGATCCATCCTTCCACTTTGGGGTTCCGAAAGACAATGATCGGTGAACGCTTTGTGAACGGTTAATGCACGGTGAACAATTTGTGAACGCAGAACTGTAAACGCAGAGCGCATGGAGAGCACACGATGAACGCACGGAGAGCACACGAACGCACGGTGAGCGAACGGCGAACGGGAAAATGGTAAAGTAGAACGTTTCAGGGACTGTACTTGAAGCAGTTTATGTGTATGTTATTATTACATATAATATATATTGCAAACAAATATCAAAGAGGCAAAACCAACAGATTGAATTGAGATGTGTATATATAACATGTAATGTTTACTCCTCCTAGGCACCTGATCCCACCTCTGCTGTGTCCAGGGGTCCGTGTTTGCCCATCTATCTATTTTGTATTGCTTATAGGAGTTATGAGATTGATCGCTGTTCGTTATCTTCACCTTGCATGTAAGAGGACATTGCTTTTTGGTATACTGTACGTTCAAAGCTTGAAATACTTTTAATTCTAACATACGATTTTCTAGAACGGTGTAAATCAATGCTGTAAATCTTGCAAAATACCTGAGCTTGGTGATCGGTTACCAGAAGTTTGGGTCCACAGAGTTTCAGACCATTTGCGAAGAACGTCGAATAGTAGAGATTTCGTCACTACTGCAGTTCGATGTGACTTTAATTTTTGACAAGCTACCCCCCACCCTCCCCAACAGTAAACTAGATGAATAACGTAAAGAAGATAAAGGGAATAGTTCAGCCAAAACACCCCAAAGTCGTACATCGTAGGGAGGGGGCAAATATATTTAGGTCACCTGAGTCACTTAATAAAGGGTAAACCATATAGGTAATATCTTGAAAATTTGAAATAAATTTCTGAAAATATAGAAAGTAAATAAGGATTTATTTGAACTTGCCCCATTTTCAGATTATGTCGAACACCTTAGGTACAATGTAATTCAGGACGAACATCGAAACCACTCTATGAATCAGGATTGGATGGAACAATAGGTTATTGTCAAAATTAAACAACGATGTCTGAGGGGTCTATATTCACCCTTCGTAACCCAGTTTGCATTTCTTTTCCCATGGGGATTCGGGTTAGAATAAGTCCTCAGTACCCCCCAGTTTGTCGTAAGAGGTGACAAAATGGGACGGTCTTTTGGATGAGTCCAGGAAAACCGAGGTCTCTTTTTTTTTCATTTCTTGATTTCTTATCAATTGTCCTAGGTTCTTTGTTATCCGAAATCTCACATGATCCCCTTTCATAATGTCTTGATTTACAAGCTGATAGCGAAAATATATCCAACGTTAAAATTAAAATGGAAGTAAAGTGTTGTTACAATAGGTAAATCCGATATTTATTCGTTGGATTTCTAACTCTGGAAATTCAGGTTTCTCAATTTCCAAATTATTTTAGATACCAGATTAAATACCCATTCTCAAAACCCTTCTACGTCAGGATTCGCTGCAATAATGTGGACCTATCCTTTTTTTATTCTGACGTTTTATGGATAGCGCTACAATTCCATAGGATCTCCGTAACAGTTGAAAATAATTTTATGATTAACCGATAATAAACTCTGTGTATTAGTCCCAAATGTTGTTTACACCAAAAGGAGTACCAACTTTGTGTTCGCGTATGTCTAATAAAGGTGTTTTTCATTAAATATCATATAGATTATACAATGCAAACGAAAAAAAATAAATAATACAAATGGAAAATATAGAATAGAAATGGAGAATTATACAATATGAATAGAAAATATAGATTAGAAATAAAAAAAAAAAAAAAAGATTACAATCGAATGGAAATTATACAACGCAAATGAAAAATTATACAATGCAAATGGAAAACATAGAATACAAATGGAAAATTATACAATACAAATGAAAAAGATCAAATATTGCAACGTTTGACATGTCATATACCTAATAGAAAACCCACGGTTAATATATGCACATATTTTCTTTCAACCGTGTTTACTTACCTCGAAAAACTCCATTATGATGATATCACAAATTACGTTATTTAAAACAGAGCATGTGCACTTCGAATGTGTGTAAGCCATGCTGACAAGGAAATAAGATGGACGAGTGCTAAATCTTTACACACCTGTTACACACATCTCATAAATCCTGTTAAAACACTTCAGGATTTTGATGGAAGATGAATTATTGAATGATTTTATGCTGATTTTTATACAAATCCAAATGAACACCACCATTTTCGTGTTCCTTTGGCCTACCACGTGTTAATTTCCACGTGTGCCTTTTTATTCACTGGTTCAATTGACAGCGCTTACAAAAGCACACACACATACGCGCACGCACACACACATTCACGCATGCGCGCGCGTACAAATACACACATACATTTTTATGCACACACGCAGGCAGAGTTGAATTTAAAAATAACATACTTTTCAAAATGAATATTTTTCAGAGTATTAGCATGCATTCCATTACATCATCTGGTGCATCAAAATTGGTACCGTATCAGATTTACATTATGACCCCTGGGTCGAGGCCTCTGCTGGTGGACTGTTAGTCCCCGAGGGTCTCTACAGCCCAGTAGCTAAGTACTTCGTTACTAGCTTGAAAATACGGATGTATATTCAATTGCTGTTATAAAATTTAGAAATTCATTTCAAAATTAAGGATTATCTCCCTCATGCATAGCTCTTATCCTTGGACGAATTTGGCTCCACTTTTTTGGCACGTTGTTTTTGGCTATATTTAGCTCTAAAACTTCATAGTTATTTCGGATTTCAAACATTTCGGTTGAGCATCACTGAAGAGACATTATTTGTCGAAATGCGCATCTGGTTCATCACAATTGGTACCTTATAAGTTTTACATTAAACAGATACAAGTTAAAAGTTGTGCTACTTTAGAACTTTTCCTGCAAAGGTTTCAATTTTCCATTCTAAATACAGCATTTATGAAAAATAAAGTTTCCCAAATCTCTTTAAAGATGAGAAAGGCCTACTAGGCAATTTAAATCTTGACATTCAGGTTTCAGGGATGTCTATCAAGATTGAGTTTAATGGATCATACGGAGACCACATTCTCCAGAGATCAACGGAGCATCCAAATACAGCGAGCGTTGTTTAAAAGCTCTTAACATATACAAATAAAATCCAGATATTGAGAAGATTCGCTAGATCTCCTATTCACATTTGGAGTTCATATACATAAATCAAGGTTTCGATAAATCTAAATTAACATTTTATGCCATTAATATTACGATACTATTATTGATATTCCCCGGGTCCTGATCGATGAATATTCTACTTCTCGGGTAGCTAAGGCATCGTATTTACCGATAAAATGTCAATTATTCATTTATTATTTAATTCAAAATCGGCTACATGTACGAAAGCTTACGAAACGATACAAGGCTTATATTTCTATATTTAAAAAACCTCAAACTTAGATTTGGATTCTCTTTTATATGAGCAGTCAAAAGTTTAGTAAAATCTCAGACCCAAGTCCAATTTTTGTCTCCAGAGAGGCCTGGTCTTTCATCTAGAGTGCCATTTGGAACACCTCGCTCTTTCGATGTTCGTTTTGGCACGGGTACAGAGCGAGGGAGTCGATTGCTAAAGTATAAAACCTAATGAAATGATTTAAGACGCAACTTTTCACTAAAAGTAATACCGTAGATGTATTTAATTTCGCGGGGAAAATTCGTTATTTTTGTATTGAATACGATTTCATGTGGATCAATTTTCGTTGTTTATCATCGCTTAAAGATTACAGATTATGTTTACGAAGTATAACTATGTCGCTTATCTGCAATTCCAACATGCTTAGACACCGTCCCGATGCAAACAACATTTATAAGCGTCATTAATCTTATATCATTAGTTCGACGAAGCGCACATTCGTTAATACCTATCCACAAACAAACCACTACTCGGTGATCTGTGAAAACTTGGGCCGTTAGGTTATTTTCCTCAAGCCTTTCGAATATCTTGAGCATTTATATAGCATTTCAAGATAGTGTTAGAATGTTAGTGCTCTAGCGCCTATAACGGCAGCTTGCACTGTATGCTTTCCAGGAAGCTGAGAAAGTTTCTAGATTGATATAAGGTCTGCCGGGGTAATAATGCATTGTAAATTGCTTTGAGCAGCATACGCTGAAAAACCGCTATATAAAAACCAATCATTAGTATACCATTATTTCGTTTGTCAATACAATTTGTACTTTGAAGCTGAAATAAAAAATATGCTGGAGTTCCTCAATGACAATATTTTCGTAGTCTTTGGTGATCAGGTTCTCCAACAGTCTGTTGGAATTCCCATGGGCACGAATTGTGTTCCTTTGTTAGCTGACCAGTTTTTAAAATCTTATGAAGCAGAATTTATTTAAAAACCTCTACGTAAGAACAAAAAATCTAATATTGTCATGGTCTTCAATTTGACATTTAGATATATCGACACCGTATTATCTATTTACAGTAATAATTTTATTCATATGTCGATTCGATATATCTCTGTGAACTAGAAATAATAGACACCACATAGTCGTCCACTTCTGCTTCATACTTATATATTTATTGGAAATAGATATTAACGGCAAACTAATAACTCAACTTCATGACAAACGGGATGATTTCAGCTTCTCCACCGTCAACTTCCCATATTTATGTAGCGACACCTGTATTCCATTATTACTTGAAAATGTACGTGTTTATATCTCTCAACTGATTCGATATGCAAGAGGTTGTTCTGCGTCTGGTCAGTTTTCAAATCGAGGCAGGTTACTGACAAACATATTGGTGGTGCAGGGCTTTCAACAGTCTCGTTTAAAGTTTCGCAAATTCTATGGTCGTTATAACGATCTAGTTTGCCAATACAACCTATTATTGGGCCAAATGCTGTCTGACATGTTTCATACCGTTTGTTAGGCCGTTCTTGGAACACTGATTTTGACTACGGATACCTCCGTTTACCTGATCACGATATAGGTCCGACGACGGGTGTGTCCGGTCGACAGGAGAAGCGTACTCCTCCTAGGCAGCCGATTCCACCTCTAGTGTATCCAGGGGTCCGTGTTTGCCCAAATCTCTATTTTGTATTGCTTATAGGAGTATGAGATTGATTACTATTCGTTATCTTCACCGTTCTTATGCAAGATGAAGATAACGAACAGTGATCAATCTCATAACTCCTACAAGCAATACAAAATAGATAGTTGGGCAAACACGGACCCCTGGACACACCAGAGGTGGGATCAGGTGCCTAGGAGGAGTAATGTAAAACTTTTACGGTACAAATTTTAATGCAGCAGATGCGCATTTCGACAAATAATGTCTCTTCAGTGATGCTCAACCGAAATGTCTGAAATCCGAAATAACTATGAAGTTTTGGAGCTCAATATAGCCAAAATCAGCGTGCCAAAAAAGTGGAGTCAAATTCGTCCAAGGATAAGAGCTATGCATGAGGGAGTAAGCATCCCCTGTTGACAGGTCACACCCGCCATGAGCACTATATCCCGATCAGGTAAACGGAGTTATCCGCAGTAAAAATCAGTATGCCAAGAACGGATTAACAATCGGTATGAAACACGTCAGACAGCATTTGACCCAATGCGAGGTTGTATTGACGAACTATATCGTTATAACGACCATAGAATTTTCGAAATGCTGACTTTAATCGAGACTGTTGAAATCCCTGTACCATCAACTTGTTTGTCAGTGCGATGCCCCATACATGTTATTTGATAATTTAGTAGTTTAGTAGTAGATCTAATGAGTTGAAATAAATACATATTTTAAACTTTCCTCAGATAAAACTTCAAGTTTGGATTTATCTTAAGTCTACTCATTTTATGTTTTGAGACCTGTAATGACTGTTAAGAAGAGACAATGGTTTATAATAACCATTAAATTTGTGTACTGGTTTTATAAGAATCATTTTAAAATCACAATACTAATACACCCGAGACGATTTTCTTTGGTGTATCATCAAAAATAGAACATTTCTGTTTTAATATGAAACCAGCTAAGGAGGAGATATCCCATTAAGAAATTATAAACTACTCGATTTTATCGCATCAAAATATTAGTGAATAACGACCATAAAACATGTACTTGTATTTGAATTTAATCACAATTGCCAGCGTCTTAATGTACCTCGGTCATTGGCCTCCGTCTACCACGCATACAGCCTTTGCTTTAACATGAAGATTTTCAATCTACTCTCCGTGTTTTTAATGATGCCATAGTTCGTCAGTGCTGCCATATTTCTTCAGTGCTGCCATATTTCTTCAGTGATGCCATAATAGTGATGCCATAATTCTTCAGTGATGCTATAATTCTTCAGGTATTTCAACGTACATTATCTGTGCAACGTGTAGATTAACGGGGAGCGGAATGAATACGCATGTTACAACGCCAAACCCAGAATTTCATAGTTAAACACCGTATATTCCGTATTTATGTGAAACAAATCAATTTGTGGTATTCATCTTGCTTGTATAAACATTTCTGGGTGGTTAGTCATTTGGAATTACATGTAAACTAAATCCAGATGAGACACGACCGCTGCTTGATCACCACTCAGTATACAAAGGATAAATGTTATTACATTACTTCAGTTGCTGTTCTCATCTAGACCAGTTAGCAGCTTCTGGGTAATCATGGCGAATTCGTCCGACGATGGAAGTGACTACAACGGTTCTTTGGATAACTACTGGACGGAGGAAGACAATTTCCCCTCCTTTTTCGTGTTTCCATGTTCGCCAGACTTTCCATACCTTTGCCCAGTGGCCATCATAGCCATATTCATCGCGACTTTTGGAATCATCGGAAACATAGCAGTCATAGCATCAATGGTTAAAGAGAAACTTTACAGGAAGACGTCACACATGTCCATCCTGGTTTTAGCCGTCACCGACGTCCTGTGTCTGTTTGTGATCATTACTAGAGAGTGCATATATTTTCCAAACGAATTTTACTTTGTGGAAAAATTTGGCTTTTCTAACACCTCTTGTATCGCACTCTTCGTTTCAAACAACACGCCATATTTGAGTGCTTGCTGGAATGTCGTTTTTCTGGCATATGAGAGGTATGTTTTAGTCACCAACCCGTTTGTATACATAAACGTCCATACTCCAAAAGTCGTGGTCATAAGAGCGCTTGTGGTATTTATTCTTGTCACTGTTGTTAACCTTGCCTATGCGCTCATAACAGTCGTTATGACCGGAATATCAAAATGCCCCGATTTCGTTCTGGTGCCTTCGCATTATGGGTTCGTAACCTTTCCTATGATCTCTGCCTCTTTGCTTTCGTTGATTTTCTTTCACTGTTGTAAAGCGTCGAAGCTGAGAAAATCGACACGCTTGAAAGGACGTCACACGCGAAATGAGCAACAGTTTCCACACTTGACGACGATTGTCTACGTCATAGTCATCATCTTCATTGTGTCTCAGATCCCCTACCTCATGTTTGACGTCATTTCTATTTTTGAGTATTTTGAATTAATCGCTTGGCCTTATGAATACCTCGACATCCTTCTCCATATCAGCATCATTGTATTTCTGATTAACTATGCCAGCAACCCCTTTATATATTGGATTACACCTCTTAGAAGCAGACGTAAACGCAGGACTCCTGAGTCATCGAGAGAAATCACCAGTGTCTCGACCACACTCGGAAGGTAATGCAAATTCAGTCCTGTTCAGGTTCGCATAGACTATTCAGAAGAAGAACAATTGATGCGAAATAGATTTAGAACTTAACAAACCAATTTACATTCAGTTGTCGTGTGAATGTCGAATGACTTCGATTTATATTCAGTCTCGACGGAAATACATTCAGATTGAGGCTTTTATTGTATTGCTTTTACTGATGTGAAATCCAAAACGATCAAAAGAAAATTAGGAACTATAAAAATGTCTGGACATTTTGCTCCACCAATTAACGGATACCGGTTTGTACGGACCTCCTTGAAAATGAAATCACAAATATTCATAAGAAGTATGACATTTTTGATAGATCGAAAATATAGAAAATTTCTATTATCTATTTTATGTCATTTGTGAACAATTAACATTTCTTTATTTCTTTTGATTCAAATCAATTTATTACGTACCACTGCTGCACTGTAAAAGCAGTGTAAAGTTATAACATATTTGATTAATAGGGGTTTTTCGGGTTCTTCCATTCCGTGCAAATTTTGTGTTTTAAAATCTTCTTAAGGTATTCCATGTATAATGAAAGGATAATGCACAATTTTGAAGGATTTAGAACAACATAGATGATTATTGTTAAATAATGATGAAAGTGAAGCAGATGAAATTCACATGACTGGTAAATGATTAGAAGTTGACCATTTTGCACTTAAGACTTTTTGGAAGAATTGTCTGCCCTTTGTAAAAATAAGAAAACTCTAATTTTCTAAAAATGTGTGTGGTCAATGATTAATTTTATTTCATATTTTCACTAAGAGAAAGTGTTTGTAACTTTCTACCAAGAGATTTGTGTGAAAATATAATTTCTTTTTAAAATATTGTAATAAAACATGCCTTTCCCATATACTTCAATGTTAAATTCTAGGTGGAATAAATCAAGCAGTAAACAAAATTTTGAAAATTCCTATGGTGGATTATTTTTATTTGATGAACCCTTCTAAATGATACCATGATTACAAAAATTCCACCATCCATTTATTAGATATGAAATATGGTCATTATACATTGAATACCTTAAGTCACGTAATTTGTCGATTTTTTTTTTTATTTGGTATGCTTACTTTCGGTTTACAGAAAATTAAGGTTTTGTTTTTGTTTTTTTTTTCAAAAAGACGGATATCATTGAAATACATAGATTTAAGACACATGAAAAAGTAGATACTGACATCACTTTTGGCACGTGAGTGTACGTGATTAGGAAAAGAGTTTACTGTGAATGTGATTTTCTTCGTTTTCCTTTACCGACCAGAGTTTCAGATCAACAGGTTTGTATGAATCAACATCAAGATTTTTTTTTAAAGAAAGCATCTGAAAATATGTCAACCGCAAGTTTTCATAGTATTTTACAGTAAGAGGAACAAGAAATATTCATCTTTCGCAGAATTTTCCTCCAATCCGGCACTTGCATAGAATTATAGTTAAAATGTATATAGAATTATATTCTTTGTTTTTTTTTTCACTTCTGTTTGTTGCATTTCTTTCAATTTTTCACAATTTTTATCATTCTCCCATCGTCGCAAGGCGTGGTCGAACGATGGACCGTGGATTGAGGCGAATTTATTTCTTCTTTAATCGTTTCTTTTTTTTCATAATAGTACGGTTTTGGTTTTGTATTTAGTGAAGGTAAAACTATATCCTGTTTTGCGAAACATGGCTTTGACCATTGTTTTTCTGTGTCTATTTTTCTTTTTGATTAACATGATTAACTTCATGAATGGTATGGTTCGGCTATCGGAACTAGGTAATCCTTTTTAGCTCACCTGAACCGAAGGTTCAAGTGGGCTTTTCTGATCACATTTTGTCCGTCGTCCGTCCGTCTGTAAACTTTTCACATTTTCTACTTCTTCTCCAAAACCACTGGGCCAATTTCAACCAAACTTGGCCAAAAGCATCCTTGGGTAAAGGGCTTTCAAGTTTGTACAAAAAAAGGGCCATGTCCTTTTCAGAGGGGAGATAATCACAAAATTGCAAAAACAGGGTGTGGTCATTTAAAAATCTTCTTCTCAAGAACCACTTGGCCAGAAGAGCTGCAATTTACCTGCAAGTTTCCTGACATATTGCAGATTTAATTTTATTCAAATCATGGCCCCAAGGGTAGGATGGGGCCACAAGAGGGGATCAAATTTTACATACAAATATATAGGGAAAAACTTTAAAAAAAATCTTCTCAAGAACCACTAAGCCAGAAAAGCTGAGATTTACATGAAAGCTTCCTGACATAATGCAGATTCAAGTTTGTTCAAATCATGGTCCCCGGGGGTAGGATGGGGCGACAAGGGGGTATGAAAGTTTTATATACAAATATATAGGGAAAACTTTAAAAATCTTCTTCTCAATAACCACTAAGCCAGAAAAGCTGAGATTTACATGAAAGCTTTCTGACATAATGCAGATTCAAGTTTGTTCAAATCATGGCCCCGGGGGTTGGATGGGGCCAAAATAGGGGATCAAAGTTTTACATACAAATATATAGGACAACTCTTTAAAAATCTTCTTCTCAAGAACCACTAAGGCAGAAAAGCTGATATTTGCATGAAGAGTTTCTGACATAGTGCAGATTCAAGTTTGTTCAAATCATGGTGGGTAGGATGGGGCCACAAAGGGGATCAAAGTTTTACATACAAATATATAGGGAAAAACTTTGAAAATCTCCTTCTCAAGAACCACTAAGCCAGAAAAGCTGAGATTTACATGAAAGCTTCGAGACATAATGCAGATTCAAGTTTGTGCAAATCATGCGCCCCAGGGGTTGGATGGGGCCATAATAGGGGATCAACGTTTTACATACAAATATCTAGGAAAAAATCTTCTTCTGAAGAACCACTGAGCCAGAAAAGCTGATTTTTACATGAAAGCTTCCTGACATAATGCAGATTCAAGTTTGTTCAAATCATGGGTCCCGGGGATTGGAGGGGCCAAAATAGGGGATCAAAGTTTTACATAGAAATATATAGGACAAATCTTTAAAAATCGTCTCAAGAACCACTGAGCCTGAAAAGCTGATTTTTACATGAAAAGTTTCTGACATAGTGCAGATTCAACTTTGTTCAAATCATGGTCCCCGGGGGTACGATGGGGCCACAAGGGGGATCAAAGTTTTACATACAAATATATAGGGAAAAACATTAAAAATCTTCTCAAGAACCACTGAGCCAGAAAAAGCTGATTTTTATATAAAAGGTTTCTGACATAGTGCAGATTCAAGTTTGTTCAAATCATGGCCCCCAGGGGTAGGATGGGGCCACAAGGTGATCAAAGTTTTACATACAAATATATAGTTAAAATCTTCTTCTCAATAACCACTGAATTTGAAAACCTGATATTTATAAGAAAACTTTCTTACATAGTGCAGATTCACGTTTGTTCAAATCATGGTCCCCAGGGAGGGGGGGGGGGGTGGTGTAGGGTGGGGCCACAATTGGGGGGTCAAAATTTTACATTCAACTATAGGGAAAATCTTTAAAAATCTTCTTATCAAGAACGATTGGGCCAAAGAAGTTGACATTTACAATGAAAGCTTTCTTACATAGTGTAAATTCAAGTTTGCAAAAATCGTGGCCTCCAGGGGTAGTTGGGACCATAATAGGGACTAAGGTTTTACATGCAAATATATATGGAAAGTCTTCAGATATGGGCCAAGGTGACTCAGATGAGCGATGTGACTCATGGGCCTCTTGTATATTTAACTTTCCAGCTAAGTCTACAAAGAGATTTGTGTAACCAGTTTTATTAGCGCATATATCCGATTTTCTTTCTTTTCATGTTTTTTTCCCTCTCTTAGTCTGTGTCTTCTATCTATAATATGTCCTACGGCGTGACCGTATTTGAGGGCGAAGCAAAAATATTAGCATAAGTATCTAGATCCATAACAGGACAAAAATATCCCAAAATATTAGCACCTAACGCGTTAGGACAGAGCTCAATCAAAGTATTCTAACTTTAGACATTTTTGATCCGCCTATTCATTGAACGCAAGAAACTCTATGCAACTGATGTAAACAGTGCATTGTGACGTCATATTCAGTGTCGGTGTTTAGTAATTTATACACAAACATAGGGGACATGGCCAGGTACACTCGCGTTAATCGAAGAGTGATTATATATGATGAATAAGATTTACATGCTTTTACGGATTTCATCTAACATCTCAGAACGAAGTGAACTTGGGTACACGAGATTCAAATGGAGAAATACATGGTCACGCACTAGTATTCGAATCGACGCCATTGGAACCAACATTTTCAAGTTCCATAGGTGTGGTTGAATTTTTCATTAGCTTTCTATATTTTCCTTTTAAACATGTCTATACGTGTTACCTATAGGGAGAGCTCCGCTCTCACTGCCCTCCGTGGCTTCGCCTTCTAATATTTGAAATTTGTAATGTTTGAAAACAAATTGTCTAAGACTGCGTAAATCCAGGCACATCAGAGTCGAAACGTCGGTCGAAGCATAAACCGTCACCGACTCCGGCATTTACACGTTTTCCAGAATCAAAATATGAATAAGGCGATGAAGGCTATGCCTTTCGACTTCTCTAAAGAGAATATGTATTGCCATGTACGTCCATATTTGATATCACCTGCAAATCAATTGCACACGTGTGATGTTCGTTGTTTTAGTTACGAGATTAATTACATCCATGTATGGCTTTGACCCAGATTACTCAGGAATAGTAATGAACCATAATGTGCTATAGTAACACGCAGGGTGAGTGTGATCCACCGACCGTCCTGTTTGATCTGATTGATTACACGTTAGGTATGAAAACAGGTAAAAAATAGTTGATCATTATGTAGATAAAAAGTGTTACTTTCATTCAATCAAGATTACTTATAACGATTCTCTGAACTTACCTAAATAAATATAGTTACATTATTACTTCTCGAATGATCAATTACACACTTGTATCTTACTTCGATTGTTTTTATCCAATTAAATCAAGTACCGTGTGAAGAAATGAAAAACATTGGTTCCAATTGTTAAATTAAAACGAATGATATTGATATATTATTTGTTCATAAAATAAGTTTCATAACATAAAAGACCTACTATGATTCCATGTTGATTGTTTTCACCCTCTTACATACAGAAAGCTTTCTATTTTTTGTGATTTCCTGTACTTGATGAGGTAACGTCGATCTATATTTTAGGTCGCCTGAGCTGAAAGCTCAAGTCAGCTTTTCTGATCGCCTGTTGTCCGTCTTCTGTCTGTCTATCCGTCTATAAACTTTTTACATTTTCGACGTTTTCTCCAGAACCACTGGGTCAATTTTAACCAAACTTGGTCTTGGGTAATGGGCTTTCCAGTTTGTTCAAATGGACCATGCTCCTTTCAAAGGGGATGTAATCACAAAAATAGGGTGGGGTCATTTAAAACTCTTCTTCTCAAGAACCAATGGGCCATAAAAGCTGAAATTTACATCAAAGCTTCCTGACATAGTGCAGATTCAAGTTTGTTAAAATCATGTCCCCGGGGGTAGGTTGGCCACAGTAGGAGATCAAAGTTTTACATAGAAATATAGAGGGAAAATCTTTAAAAATCTTCTCAAGAACCACTGGGCCAGAAGAGATGAGATTTATATAAACACTTCCTGACATAGTGCAAATTCAAGTTTGTTAAAATCATAGGCCCTCGGGGGTATGATGGGGCCACAATAGGGGATCAAATTTTTACATAGAAATATATAGGAGAAATATTTAAAAATCTTCTCAAGAACCACTGAGCCAGAAAAGTTGGGATTTACATGAAGGCTTCCTGATATAGTGTACATTCAAGTTTGTTCAGATCATGCCCCCCCCCCCCCTCGCGGGTAGTATGGGGTTACAAGGGGGATCAAAGTTTTGCATACAAAGATATAGGGGAAATCTTTAAAATTCTTCTTCTCAAGAACCATTGAGCCAGAAAAACTGATACCTACACGAAAGCTTCCTAAGACAGTGCAGATTTAAGTTTGTTCAAATCATGGTCCCCGGGGGAATAATTTCTGGCTGACTTGTTGTTGAGAAGAAGCTCTTTTAAGATTATTCCCGCCAGATATAACCCAGGTCCCAATGTGAGCGCTAAATGTAACAGAGACATTTTTATGTCTCTGATGGGATTTGAACCCGGGTTTCTGGCACTCAAGTCCAGCACTCTACCAAACGAGCTAAAGGGTTAACCCTCTAGCCAGAGGTAGTAGGAATGACATATCACTCACACTACCACATTACGAAATATGAGTCTACGTTGTGTGTGAAATGTTGTGTTTAGCTGTTCTTGTATTGGTTGTTTTGTTGTTGATAAAATTATTGTTTTTCTGGAATCGTAGTATTGGGCGGAATGACGTCATATTGACATGGACACATCGACTGCAACCTTATCAGCACTAACGGCGCATTTAAACCCTGGCTTGTTAAATTGAATAAAGTTGATGGAATAGATATGTAGTTCTGCATTTGGTTCTAGTCCCTGACAAATTTACAATCTATAATCAAAGTTGAGTTGTCAATTTGTTGTTAACATCTATGATCAGTAGTACAGCGAAGTATGAAGCAGACGTGGACAAATTGTGTTGTCCTTTATACGAGTTCACGGTGACACATCACATCAAAATACGCCCCAGGAAGAGATTGTCTTCTTCTCATGTAGAAGATTTTAAATAAGTTCTGTATCGTAAGAAGATAAAAAAAAAAAAAAAAAAGGTCTGCTAGTAAAGGAGCATAATTCGTGCTCAAGGGAATTCCAACAGTCTGATAGAAGAATCATCCCCAAAGACTCCAACGATATTGTCAATGAGGAACTATATCATGAAATGTGAAGATAAGGAAGTCATCAATCTCATATTAATCTGAATCCAAAGTGTCATTTGTCGTTTAAAAAAAATATCCTTCACAATTTTTATACGCCCGTCATTAGTATTATGTTATGGCGCTGTCCATGCGTCCGTCCGTCTGGCTATCCGTCCGTCCCGAGTCATGTTTTCCGGACTTTTGTAACAGATGCATGTACGACTTTGAAATTTAATCACAATTTCTCCCTAAATCATTGTAAGTCAGAGTGAGTTTACATTTCAGTTGGATTGACCCGTTCTTGATCTACTTTAGGGCTACAAGTAGTTCAAACAGTGTTTCGGACATTTTATATTCAATGGAAATGGTGATACAGATATTGCCCTGGAATTTACACGTAAGCTTCCTGTCAGAAGAATACAAGTTTGCATTTCAGCTGGATTGCCCGTCCGTCCGTGATCTACAATTGTACATTAGGTCTAAAAGTAAGTCAGTTTTCCTAGTTTTTTTTTCATTATAGATATAGATATTGCCCTCAAATGTAGTCACAGACTTCCCTTTGGAGGAATATGAAGTTCATTTTGCATTTTAGCTGGATTGACGCATCCTTGACGTATTTTTGGGCTAAAAATAGGTCAAGCAGTTTACGGGCTTTTTTCATTATAGATACAGATATTGCCCTGAAATAGTCACAGGCTTTCTCTTGGAGGATTACAATTTCGGTTTGTATTTCAGCTGAATTGGTCCGTTGTTGACCTACTTTTCGGCTAAAAAGAGCTCAAACAGTTTTCCGGGCTTTTTTCTTCATTGCGAATACAGATATTGCGCTGAAATATATAATCACAGGCTTCCTCTTGGAGAAATACAAGTTCAGTTTGTATCTCAACTGGACTGGTTTATGCTTGACCTACTTTGGGCTAAAATAGGTTAAAAAGTTTTCCAGGCTTTTTCATTACGAATACAGATATTGCACTGCAATATAGTCACATGCTTCCTCTTGAAGGAATACAAGTTCAGTTTCCATTGCAGCTGGATTTGTCCATCCTTGACCTACTTTTGGGCTAAAAATAGGTCAAACAGTTTCCCGGGCTTTTTTCATTACGAATACAGATATTGCCCTGATATTCAGTCAAATGCTTCCTCTCGGTGGTATAGAAGTGCAATTAGCATTTCAGCTGGATTGGCACACTATGACATACTTTAGCGGTAGAAGTAGGTCAAGCAGTTTCCCAGATTTGTTTGGTATGGTCACAGATATTGCTCTGAAATTTAGCCACAACTTCCCTGAGGTGTCTGTTCATTGTCGTGCTTATATTTTTTCATTGTGTTTTGTGATAAATTACCCATTCCCATCATATGAAGCTACAATGTAATTATTGTTAGCTCTTTTGCATAAAGTTTGCACAATTCAGAGTCCATAAATGGTGGAAAAAATTAATTTCTGCTCTCAAAGTTTCGGTACCCCATTTTCAAACAATATTTTAATCAAGGCATAATGTAGTTGAGAATAAATGGATCTATCAAATTTCTTTTGAACACAAACCGTTCATAAAATGATAATGTGTTACAACACAAACCATTCATAAAATGATCATGTGTTACAACACAAACCATTCATAAAATGAGCATGTGTGACAACACAAACCGTTCATAAAATGATCATGTGTTACAACACAAACCATTCATAAAATGATCATGTGTTACAACACAAACCATTCATAAAATGAGCATGTGTTACAACACAAACCATTCATAAAATGAGCATGTGTGACAACACAAACCGTTCATAAAATGATCATGTGTTACAACACAAACCATTCATAAAATGAGCATGTGTGACAACACAAACCGTTCATAAAATGATCATGTGTGACAATATGCTTTAACACAAACCGTTCATAAAATGAGCATGTGTTACAATAGACTTTAAGTACAAGCATGCATTTATTCAAGGAATTTCTAATTTCACAGGAATGTAATTATTGAATTAACTTGAATGATTTCAACACCCCATTTTGTGTTGCGTTTCGTTGAATCTGACTGTCGGTTATCCCGGTGTTTTTTTTTTTCGTTTGATTTTTTTTTAAAAATCCTTTTGAAATTTGCCTGTTTTCGGAATTTGCCTCAGTACGAGCTCTTTATTTATTCTTTATTCTTGGAGTGATAATCGTTAGTGGAAAAGAGGTCGTCTATATTTTTGCTGGAAACTGCGTAAAGCTTTGCTAAATCTTCTCGAATAAATATTTTTTTCAACATCAAAATCATTACACTCTTCCATTTTAATGTAAGCAGACGTTATTTTGTAGAAGTTGTTCATTTCTAAATACCATGTATATTATATATCACTCACACACTGTGAGTGTGGGAGAATAAATTGTCACTTTTCTTTTGACTTATCGCTCTTTGATTACATATTTCCCCATCTGTAGTCTTTTGGATCAAAACAGACAATTTAATTCAAGAACGGATCACAAGTATATCATAAAATGAAGCTTCGATTTTTTTATTTAAAGAACCACTTTTTGAAATAAGTCATATTTCTAATGTGATATCTACCTGATATCATTTACATATTCTTTACTGCTATTCTTAGTCAAAATTCTCTCTCACTATTTCCATTGAATATGGACAGCTGGAAAACAAATGCGTTTAGAAATATACTTATTCATGATTTCAAATTTAATAGTTCTACATTCTCAGGAAAAAGCACTAGTTTATCTAGAAATGAAGGTAAATTAGAAAAAAAGGAAATCCTTAAAGCTGTCTTTTTGTCACAAAAATAAATTCAATGAAAATTGTTCTATATTTTATGTTTCAGATATAACACCAGTATTTAATTATTTCAAACACTCTTTAGCCTCAAAACGGGCACCTGAATATGTAATTGTGGTGATTAAGTAATTATTATCTTGCCAGACAATAATTCTCCCATAGATATTTCTTTTTAAAAAAAGCGATTATCTGACATGAAAGGTGAAGATAACGAACAGTGATCACTCTCTTAAAGGTAAAGGCAACCCAAAAGATTTTTACATGATAAATGATAGGATTAATCATATGATAAAGATTTGTCATACAATTCTGTTGATATATGGCCTAGATAAGCTTCATTTTAATTTGAAAATGTAAAAAATTGAAATTCCCGCGATCTATAGAGGCTGTCATGATGTGTAACTCTTTTGTATTCAAGACCACAAAAGTCAATAATTTTGACGTCACGCCGTCTGTTCCGGTTTTGATGAGATTTTAAGATCATCCACAGGTGCTTGGGTTCAGGACCCCCCTTCCGAATAAGCTACATGAGTTGATTTAATTATTTTTTTCTTGAAAAGATTCCTAATGCATGTCAACAACGTCTTCCATACCCATAAAGTCCAAAATTATCTTCACCTTGCATGCTTACTTTGATTTGTTACCTAGGGAAAATCAAAATAGAGATAACATTCAATTTACATGCAAATAAAAGCTCATGTATAAAAATATTTAAACTTGCAAAATGTTTAGCTATGAAATGACTGATAATTTGGCAACTATTGATTTTTTGGGGGTATTCTATGTAAATATTTAACCTTATTCAGATGTTATGCCATTAAACCTGAATAAAAATGGTCAGGACCAATGAATCAGGGTGTATTTACATGTACATATAGCACCATAATCTGTCATGACATTCTCTCCCTCTTTTTAAAACATATGCAGAATTGAAATTCGCATTCATGTATGAACAAAATAGATCTATATCTTTCAAAATCAAAAACACTATTTCAAATGCAAGTACTTTCAATAATAAGGATAAGGTGACGGACATACATGTAGCATTAAATGTAATCCTTTAAATTCGTTACATTCCTTTCTTGGCACACTGATTTGACTGCGGATAACTCCGTTTACCTGATCAAGATATGGGGCTCACGACGGGTGTGACCGGTCAACAGGGGATGCTTACTCCTCCTAGGCACCTGATCCCACCTCTGGTGTATCCAGGGGTCCGTGTTTGCCCAACTATCTATTTTGTATTGCTTCTAGGAGTTATGAGATTGATCACTGTTCGTTATCTTCACCATACATGTGTGTATATCTTAAAAATCCAGTTAATTCAGTAATGATATTGATGATGAATTGGTGATAACCATCGTTTATTCTATATATGATAAAAGGTTTGCTTGAAATACACTGCATTATAAAATCATGTGAACTCAAGGTTGGGGCTCCCAGAATTCCTCGTCTTTTAAAATCAAAGATTTCATGTCACAATTTTCGTCTATATTTATTCATTCAGGTCTTATTCGAAAGACCTGCGATTCTCACTCCTAAATACCGAGGTCCCGTGGGGATCCGGGTTAGAATAGCTCCGCAGTATCCCTTGTTGTCGTAAGAAGCGACTAAATGGGACGGTCTTTCGGATGGGACCGCAAAAATTGAGGTCCCGTGTCACACCAGGTGTGGCATGATAAAGATCCTTCCCTGCCCAAAGGCCGTAAGCGCCAAGCATAGGCCTAAATTTTGCAGTCTTTCAGCTGTAATGGTGACGTCTCCTTTTGGGTGAAATATTCTCAATCGGTACGTTAAACATTATACAACCAACCAACCAACCATCTAAATGCCGAGCGTTTGGGGAAGGAGCACATATCCTTATGTCTAGGGTTTGACGCGGGTTTGATGCAAGTGAGGATCGATGACTTCTTCCCTATACAAGAGATTATTTATATCATCTATAGCAAACAACAGATTGTTTAATCATCTGAGGTCAAATAACAACGGCATGTTTTACTGTCATTCTACTGTCAGACACATAATTAATATTAATGTATTTTCATCTAATTCTCTGCATAGGTTGATGCTTTTACGCTAGACAAACACTGGGATTGATGTATCTATTTCAATACGACAAAAGTTCCATTTATTGCGAAATGAATGTGTTGAAATACCCCCCCCCCTTCAAACACAGGACTGATGCACCATCAAATAATTGTTCAGCACACTTAGAAAGAGATAAAATGTTTTAAGTTCTAAATAATTTTGTTATAATGAGAAATAAAAGGTACAAAAACACATGAAGATAACGGACATTTAAAAAGAAACGTTATCTGTTTAATGTACATCATGTCTAATTAAACAATAGCTGCGAGAAGAGAATATTCAGCTCTCAATTGTAAGCATTAATGACTCTAAACGTCGATGATTGATTCTCAACATTTCTCCTGTAACGAATCGGGATCTGTATTTCGCACAGAATTGTTACAGTGGTAAATGACGCGCGTTTCTACGAAAGCTCATTGAGCTCCTTTTCGTAGCTGAATTTTTTTTTTAATTTCGCGTTATAACGCGAGACTTTTAGGAATAAACGCGTAACTTTCGCGTTATAACGCGAAATGTTCGCGAATTAACGCAAAACTTTCGAGAATTAACGCGAAACCTTTGCGAATAAACGCGTACCTGTCGCGAATAAACATGTAATTTTCGCGAATCAACTCAAAACGTTCGAATAAACGCGTAACATTTATATTATAAAGCGTAGATTTTGCTAATAAACAATAATTTATGGATTGAATGCGCTCAATATCAAAATCAGTAGCATGAAATAATTTGTCCATTACAATGAAGAAAAATAAACTTATTTAGCTGTACTTTTTAATTTTGTATATGCATATATCTTGATATAATTTGACTGGTTTAAGATAATCTTATTCACGTTTAATTCTGTTGTACATATTTTGTGTTTTTAATTGTCGCATAGGAGAGGTCTTTCTAGACAATAAAATATGTTAAAACCAAAACCAAAGCAAAGCAAATGGCAAAATTATAAAACAGGTAGTTTCAAAGGTTACTGTGAGAATTCTATGGGTTTTTACAAAATATGACAGCCAAGGGACATAACAGGGTGGATCCAGGATTTGTGGTTTGGGGGGAATACAAAACCGGACATAGGGCAAACGTGGAGTAGCTCCAGTCACCTTGTTTGTCATTAAGTTGTGTTGTTTATTTTCCATTGACATCTATCTTCAATAAATTATTAAAATACGAAGTAGAAATGGAAGACGCCATGCTTGCACTTATTTTTAGTTCACTGGTATACATCGTGTCGATAATTCATGAAAATGAGTATGGTTAATAGATAAAACGTCGATATATCTAAGTGACCAGATGAGGCCACAACAGGGGAGTATTTCTTCTACTGTAGCTTATGAAAAATTATGTCTCGTCAGAATGCAAAAAACAGATCAGCTAAAAAGACACAGTTTATGTCCATGGGAATTCACACAGACTGTTGGAAAAGGAATATGACACGTTCCATGGTATTGTGGGAATGACAATTTCGTATTCATGTGGGAAGTAGGTCGAATGCTGTCTGATATGTTTTATATAAACTATTGAATCCTTCTTTACATACCGATTCCGACTACAGAGTATCCCATATATCTGATCAAGATATAGAATTCACGATGAATGTGGCCGGTCAAAAGGAAACGCTTAATCCACCTGTACACATGATCCCACCTGCTGTGTTTGCCTGTCACGTATTTCTTTCATTATTTATGGAATTTATTAGATGATCTTTACTATTAACAACACAAGGTGAAGATAAGGAATAGTGATCAATCTATAAACTTGTTTAAGGAATACAAAATAAAGAGTTGGGCAAACACGGACTCTGGGACATACCAGAGGTGGAATTAGGTGCCTAGGAGGAGTAAGCATCCCTGTCGACCAGTCACACCAATCATGTGGCCTATATCTTAACCAGGTAAACTTTAGTAATCTGTATTCAAAATCAGTGTGCCAAGGACGCCTAACAATCGGTTTGAAAGTCAGACAGATTTGACCAAATGATAGGTTGTATTGTCAAACTAGATCATATAACGACCATAGCATTTGCGAAATGCTGACTTGAACTAACAATGATAACAAGGAATTTCTTTAGCAGAATGCCATTGATCGTAATTTCGTCTGTCAGAATATCATGGATCGCAAGAGATTTAGTCTACCATTGTAGAAGAAATTCCTCTGTCAGCTTTCAGGCGACAAATTTCAATAAGAAATTGTCTGGTCTCAGCAATAAGCCTACCCCCAGCATGATTTTTTCTGTGGAAAACGCAAATGAAACGCCATGTATACCAAACTGAGATACAATTACACGTGTATTCTTAATTTTGATTTACAATAATTGAATGTTACTAATTGGGATAAATGTTCATATGGATATGCTGAAGCTGCGTTTCGTTTTGATTGCAAAAAAATGTGTAAATTCCAAACACTAGTTTTCATGCCGAACATACGCTCGTAGACTGGGTCATTTCATGAAAAGTCTTCGTGTCGGATTTTCAAATATCCGACCTGGAAGGACAACACAAAGGCTATTTGTGTATAACATTTTTGTGAATCGATCGCTGGATTCACAAACTGAACAAAACTTTAAGCCATACGAGTTTTTACACGTATGACATTATGGGCCTTGATACTTGGAGACGTTGCTATAATAATGTACATGAAATATATGTATTAAGACTTGTATTGTAAAAATAAACATTCTAATTTCTCAATACATAATTTGTATTTATTCTTTCCTGATCTAGCTAATGTCAAACCCTCTCCACGACATAGGGACATCTAGGTTTTTTTATTCTGAACAACAGAATATAATTTATTATTAACTTACGAAATGTACCTTTACCAAGGGTTTTGAAATTCAGAAGAAAAAAATCGATTCATTGTAATCAACAAGCAATTTACATTTTAAACAGTGCATGTGAACCAATTATCTACTGAAAGCAAAATCCATGTGTTTTAACATCCTACAATGTTTAGATACATGGCGGCGTTTCATATACAAACTATTTGGTTTGTTTTCACTATTTACGGTATTTCTTCTTCGTATTACTGATTTTAATTGTGTTTTTTAATGTTTAAAAATGTCACAACGGAATGTAGAGATTCACCAAAATCAAGGAACGGTTTCGTAAAAAAAAAGATTTAGGGATCACGGAAAAATTGATCAGTGTTTACACCTCCTATGCTCCTGATCCCACCCCTGGTGTCTCCAGGGATCAGTGGTTAGTTCTAGGCTCCTGATCCCACCCCTGGTGTCTCCAGGGATCAGTGGTTAGTTCTAGGCTCCCGATTCCATCCCTGGTGTCTCCAGGGATCAGTGGTTAGTTATAGGCTCCTGATCCCACCCTTAGTGTATCCAGGGATCAGTGGTTAGTTCTAGGCTCCTGATCCCACTCTTAGTGTCTCCAGGGATCAGTGGTTGCCCTGTTCACGATTTCGTGATGCATTCTTACGACTTTACATCACTGTGCAAATACTGCTACCTCGGAGGAAATCGATATTCGGTATTTATTCTGGGTACCAATGACAAAGAATAACATGCCATGTCATTAAATCTAATCATATTTTCCCATCTGGTCGTCATCCATTGATCTCATTGTCTGCTTCCTTTGCGAAGCTCCGTTTGATTTTGACTACGGATAACTTCATTTAGCTGATCCAGTTACAAGTCTCACGGCGGGTGTGACCTTTTGACAGGAGATATGTACTCCTTTTAGGCACTTGATCCCACTTCTGGTGTATCCAGAGCTACGTGTTTGCCCAACTCTTAATTTTGTATTCTTTATGGGATTTATGACATTGATCACTGTTTATTATATTCACATTTTCATGAAGATTGAAAACTAAAAGCATGGGACGATCTTGTTCTGGAGTATGGATCTTTACAAAATATATATATACTTATCTGTGACAAGTTGTTCCTTTTGATTTGTGTATGGTATTCATGTACGCGTGCGTCCTAGCGTTTTAATCACTGCCTTATATATTTCTTAACATCAGATTATCAGAAATTATGAGATAGATGATCAGAATATCAGTTGTAATATAATCGATTAAATCATCATGAGTATTACTTGTAATTTTGACGACCAGATTATTAGTGATATAACTTCTAATCTTAACTACAATATTATCAGTAATATTGCTTGCAATCTAAAGAACTAGCTTATTACTTGGAATCTTAGCAATCAGATTATCAATAATATCTCTTGTAATTTTAACATTCAGTTTATCAAAAACATTTCTTGTATCTTAACGACCATATTATCAATTATAATCTTAACAATAAGATTATCTGTAATATTGATTGTAATCTTAACGATCAGATAATAAGTGTTACTGACTGAAATTATCAGTAATATCAATCGTAATTGAAAGGTCAGATTATGAGTGATATCATTTGAAGCATTTCATGACAAAAAATTATAACAGTACTGATTGCAGTGACTTAGTGATTAGATGTTTAGCATCATGTTCGGTTCGAGTTCCACTCGTTCCCTAACTAGCCGCGCCAAACCTAAAACACAGAGATAGGTAATGACGCATTCAATGATGGGACTTTCTGATGAAACGTTAAAAACTCAGATCACGTGACAGATCACGTGACACAGCTATTGCCGTCTCGTTGTGACCATGCGTAAGGTCGTAAATCAAACGAAAAGAAAATACGATATGTATCAATGTGATGTCTTATCTCACTCTATCTTCCAAACAAGTCATTATATGCTTAAGAGGCTGTCTACGATAGAACCATGCAAAATCAAAAAATTATTATGGAAGGTGTTGTCAAATTTTCAGAGCTTTTTATGATATTTCAAAAGTATTTTACTAGTTATATCATATTTTGTGGCAAAATCGATGAGTACCCCCCGAACTAACACCTAATGGGCCGTTCTATTTTTAGCACAATATACACATCAATTTCATGCATAAATGGGGTAATTTCAGCAAGTCATTAAAATATCAAAAGCAGAAAAATCACATATAATTTCAGTTCCGCATAGTCTATTCGAACGGTATCTTTGAATTGGTGAACATAACTTTAAAATTCATTCTCCAGATTTAAGTCGTGTAGTGTTTGAACTAGTAAGTTTATGTAACTTTCAAATTAAATGCTATTTTTAGTGAGTCATAAAACCCCAAGAAACGCTTAAAATAAATAGTTTCATGGTTTAAAACACAGATTTATGCAGAAATTATCACTACTAAATGGGAATTTGGTTGCAAATAAATAGAAAGTAATTTCTTTGGGGTATAAAATTCGGAAATTTTATCAAAAAATTATCTCCCTTTGTGGAACTCTCTTGGGAAGAAGGTAGGGAAGAATGATTCATAAGGCAGATGACAACAACATGGAATGGGTGGAAAGTGATGGAAGATAAATTTATAGCCTTGGTGAAAATTTCAAGGAGAGAGGGAGTTTATTTACATCAGGATTGCAAGAAGTATACTTCAGCACAGTTGAGATTTTTAAATGTCCATCAGAAATTGTGTGAATTCCAGAATCATTGTTCACTGCACTGCACGGCTGATGTGCATCAACTATGAATATGATCTAGACTTAACAGACATCATCATGCCTATGCCAGTCATGGACATTGACATTGAATAAAGAACAACATGTTGTCACCCATTACATGACAAATCTAACTCAGATGTGAAAGGGGGGGGGGGGGTGACTCCAAAGCCGATAGATCTGCCACATTGCTCAAGCTGCCATTGATTCTGGTAAGTTAACTTTTTTTTTATCTTCCTGCACTAACAGATACTGAAATATGCACTTATGCATAAATACTCATGGATGAAATTTTTAAAATTTTACTTCTATTTGAATTTTTTAAGATATCAATTTCCTCAATGCACAATTTTCTAGATTAAAATACTGTTACAACATATTTAGGAAATACAATGAAATTTTAATATATGTGTTTGGTGTTTACAGACAAGGCAATACATTGAGAAACACAAAAGTTGGGTCCAGATTAAGACAGATGTAAAGAAAGAGTTGAAAGGTATGATGCAAACAAATGTCTGAATAAAATCCAATAGGAATTTAAGTGACACCTTCTAGGTTAACAACTAACATATATACACATGTAAGTTGATAGAATTATAGATGGAAACTGAATTAAGTCAAACAAATAAAGTACAAATTCAAGTCCAGGATTTTTCTGGAGAATGACTTATGTAAGAGCAATTTATATTGTAGTTTTTAGACATTTTTTAACTTTTAAAGAAAATGATAATAGAAATGATTGAAGGGAGGGGTGTGCATTAATATTAATGTAACTGTAGTTTCACTACTAGCTTGTTAGCTCACCTGAACCGAAGGTTCAAGTGAGTTATTCTGATCACATTTTGTCCGGCGTCCGTCTGTCTGTCTGTCCGTCTGTCTGTCTGTCCGTCTGTCTGTAAACTTTTCACATTTTCGACTTCTTCTCCAGAACCACTGGGCCAATTTCAACCTAACTTGGCCAAAAGCATCCTTGGGTAAAGGGCTTTCAAGTTTGTTCAAATGAAGGGCCATGTCCCTTTCAAAGGGGAGATAATCACAAAAATGCAAAAATAGGGTGGGGTCATTTAAAAATCTTCTTCTCAAGAACCACCAAGCCAGAAAAGCTGATTTTTACATGAAAACTTTCTGACATAGTGTAAATTCAAATTTGTTCAAATCATGGTCCCCGGGGATAAAATGGGGCCCCAAGGGGGGATCAAAGTTTTACACACAAATATATAGGGAAAAACTTTAAAAATCTTCTTCTCAAGAACCACTAAGCCAGAAAAGCTGAGATTTACATGAAAGCTTCCTGACATAATGCAGATTCAAGTTTGTTCAAATCATGGGCCCCTGGGGTTGGATGGGGCCACAATAGGGGATCAAAGTTTTACATACAAATATATAGGAAAAATCTTTAAAAATCTTCTTCTCAAGAACCACTGAGTCAGAAAAGCTGATTTTTACATGAAAACTTCCTGACATAGTGCAGATTCAAGTTTGTTCAAATCATGGCCCCCGGGGATAGGATGGGGCCCCAAGGGGGGATCAAAGTTTTACACACAAATATATAGGGAAAAACTTTAAAAATCTTCTTCTCAAGAACCACTAAGCCAGAAAAGCTGAGATTTACATGAAAGCTTCCTGACATAATGCAGATTCAAGTTTGTTCAAATCATGGGCCCCTGGGGTTGGATGGGGCCACCATAGGGGATCAAAGTTTTACATACAAATATATAGGGAAAAACTTTAAAAATCTTCTTCTCAAGAACCACTAAGCCAGAAAAGCTATTTTTACATGAAACATTTCTGACATAGTGCAGATTCAAGTTTGTTCAAATCATGGCCCCCGGGGTTAAGATGGGGCCCCAAAGGGGGGATCAAAGTTTTACACACAAATATATAGGGAAAAACTTTAAAAATCTTCTTCTCAAGAACCACTAAGCCAGAAAAGCTGAGATTTACATGAAAGCTTCCTGACATAATGCAGATTCAAGTTTGTTCAAATCATGGGCCCCTGGGGTTGTAAATATGGGCCCCTATGTAAATAGGGGATCAAAGTTTTACATACAAATATATAGGAAAAATCTTTAACAATCTTCTTCTCAAGAACCACTAAGTCAATAAAGCTGATTTTTACATGAAAACTTCCTGACATAATGCAGATTCAAGTTTGTTCAAATCATGGGCTCCGGGGGTTGGATGGGGCCACAATAGGGGATCAAAGTTTTACATACAAATATATAGGAAAAATCTTCTTCTCAAGAACCACTGAGCCAGAAAAGCTGATTTTTACATGAAAACTTTCTGACATAGTGCAGATTCAAGTTTCTTCAAATCATGGGCTCCGGGGGTAGGATGGGGCCACAAGGGGGATCAAAGTTTTACATACAAATATATAGTTAAAATCTTTTTCTCAATAACCACTGAGTCAGAAAAGCTGATATTTACAAGAAAACTTTCTGACATAGTGCAGATTCAAGTTTCTTCAAATCATGGTCCCCAGGGGGTAGGATGGGGCCACAAGTGGGGGGGGGGGGGTCAAAGTTTTACATACAAATATAGAAAAAAGCTTTAAAAGAACCATTGGACCAAAGAAGAAAACTTTCTGACATAGTGTAGATTCAAGTTTGCAAAGAGTAGTTTGGGCCATAATAGGGACCAAGTTTTTACATGCAAATATATATGGAAAGTCTTCAGATAGTGACTCAGGTGAGCGATGTGGCCCATGGGCCTCTTGTTTTTGTTTTTTGTTTGTTCTATAAACAGAAAATTTATTTAGCAGTGCATATTGGAATCAAGATAATTTTAAAAATCAATTTTGGAATAAAATCAAATGACATTAAATATTTATGTATGAGTCTATGGAGATATTTGTGAGATCTGTGATTAATGAATTGAAAATCAGATAGAAGTAAGATTTTATTAATGATTCTGTTATTTACATTGTATCATGTTTATTGCACACTTAATATAAATGTAGGTTTAGGTAATGTGGAATGCTTCTAATCACTTTGAAACTTTCCTGTGATTTCGATAAATAAAATTTTGTTTTATGTAAGACAACAAGTTCACATTATAGATGTAGCATATACCATATGTATATGTAGTATTGTATAAATATCTATGTAGACAAATAAAAAAAAATAAACTTAAAGTGAACAGGCCAAATTAAAGAATATGTGTGGTTCCGGTTACCCGACCGTCCCTAGTTTTTGCCCCCGACCCTAAACTTTTTTTTGATCATTTCCAAAATCAGTTACCGTATTTTGCCGAATATAATGCACACCTTTTTTCAAGATTGCATAGTATATACCACAATATATATAGGCTTTTGACCCGTTTTCCTTCAGCCAATATATAGATACCACTAAAATGTTAACTGTAAACACTTATTACAGGTCATCTAACATTAGACAGAAAGTGACTTAGAACTAAAGAGTGCTTACATAAACAATAGTGCAAATTTCAGGTTGCTTGAATATAATAAGCGATCACCCTCCTTATTTTTTAAAACGTTGAATAGATTTTAAAACTTGGAAGGGCTTGAAAACAGTACTCTAGTTGAAATATCATTTCCTACTTTCATGCTCAAAAACATAATTTTGGCAATTGCACCGATTTTTCCCCCCTGTAGAAGTTACTTTTTTTGCTAAAGTATTTGACCTTGTGACTTTAAATTTGGAATTTGACCCAAATTTTAAAACTGGGTGAATGATAGGCTGTCATATTTCATATTAATAATCCTTGTAACAAGACCTCTCTTTTCGTATCAATTTTTTTTTACCTTGTTTATTGTTCTTTGTTGCCATTAGTGTTTCACATTTTGTGTTACTTTGAGTTTTATGCTTCAGGCAAGCCATGTTTAAGCAACTTAACCCCGTGGTTAGACAACCTACCCCTTGTTTAGACAAATTAACCCATGAAATATTGTTTTTTATGTGAACACTAAAAAATAAAACACCATCTATAAATCAATTAATTGTCAAGTTTTTAATTTTATTACATCACAAATAGTATATCAGTGCATACTCATTTGAGATAGAAAATTCTCACAATGAAATCAAAATCTTTATCTCGATCTCTAAATTCAAATTTAATGATTAAAAGAGCTGCATATGCATATTATTGTGTAATAAAAACAGTGAACAAATTGCAAGGAGGATTTTAATACCAAAGGATGAGCTGCTGAAATTGTAATTTATGGTTAAACGTGGCAATAAAACTAAAAACTTTTCTGGTTATTTAACGTTCAAAACACGTGTGATGCTAATATGTCTGGGTTTTCTATATGACCGGGGGGGGGGGGGGGGGGTGTCCTGAGAAGAGGCAAACTCATGCAATAATAAGAATTGTTTTCTTATTTTGCAGATGTGTTCTGAAGTAAGACAGCCATACCCCTGCTTTCCAAGGAACCAAACAATTACTTTCCTTGTATCGACATGGTGAAAAATGGGGAGTGTCCAGAAAATGACGAAGACCTCCAGAATGTCATCAGTGATATTGTTGCAATTGAATGTAGCCAATTATTATCCAATATATATTATCTATGACTGAACTCATAAGTGGTTAAGGAAAAATGTTTTAATTTTTTATTCAGGTTATTTAATCCTTTAGGTTGAAATAAATATCTACTGCTTGGAGGTTATTTTACATCTCTCAGGATTTTCTAGATGTCAGATTTCCTAAAACTCACACTTTTGTTTCATTTTTTTTTTTTTGAATAAATGTACAGAAAAATTGAATATTCTTCTATGGGATATTTTTGCCAATAGTTTCAGTTGAAAGTTGCAACAACAACAACAAAAACAAAAACAAAACAAAATAAACAAAAAAAAAAAAATAAAAAAAAATTGCAATGATTAAATCTGTATGTTTATAATGAATGTGTCTTTCATTCATGATCTTGTATGTGACGTTCATGAATTTTTGACATTACCTGACTTACAGTGGAATATCACCCCCCCCCCCCCCCCCCCCCCATATCCTTTATGGCTTTACTTACAATAAAAGTACATGATCATGTATATGCAGAGTGAATTTAAAATATGAGAGATATATCATATGTTGTAATTGCCTGCTGAATTTGATAGAAAGCAAAAACGCTTTGAATACACGATTCTTGTATATGACTACAATAAATGTACTATTTATTGGTGGAAGATTTTTTTCAAAATAACCCCTCTCCCTTCAATATTGGGTCAAAGTACAACAAACAATTATTTTCACCCTTCATTAATGCTCATGCATGACATGTGCAATGATATTATTACGTTATCTGAAGATTTTAACACTACACAACCAACATTATTACCCCACCCCCTTTTTTTCTTGCACCCCCCCCCCCAATATACCACTAAATTTCATTTGCAACCAAATTCCCTTTAACATATATTAAAAATTGATAGGTTCTACACATGTATCAAATATGATGTCTATTGAAGCGTTTCTTGGGTAACTATACCTGTTTCAGTGCAAATAGGTGAAATTAGGTAAAATTTCAGCATTTCTCTCATTTTAAAACTTTGATATTTTATTGCACTGTGTATTAAATTTTGATTGTTTATGTGTTATTAATTCCTATCTGTCTCTGCAATATCATGAAATAGGTATCATTAAATTGCAAAACATGGGTTTTGCATTAAACCAAAAAGAAGAGTACATTGTCTGATTTTTTTAATAGATCTAAATATAGAAATGGGGAAAACCAAGTGTCTCTCGTTTCCATGGTTACCGATCAAGTGGAATGAAAATAATTATTTTTACGTTCAAGTTATGTTATCTAAAGCATATATACCAAGTTTCAAGAAATTCCGACACATGTCCATCAATAGCCATTTGCAGGGTTCTATCGTAGACAGCCTCTTAAAGGGAAACAATATCATTTTTATACAGCCACTTTTATCTGTATATTTGTTTTTAATTCTAGTCTATACGTCTTTGTTGAACATGACAACTGAATAGAACGATCTTTTCTAAGATATTTTATGCAAATGGAGTAATGTCTTTTTCCGAAATGATAACGACTAACAGGAAACAGAGCTAGTAGAGCACAATATTGTGTCAGAGGATGATATACCCTTTATGTACGATGAAATTCGGCAACACGTCAATAAATATGCTGGAAGCAGGGGTAATTAAAGAATCAGACGGTCCACTTTCCTGTGGTGCTATCAGAATAAAATACGGTAGTCTGAGGTATTGTATAGACTACAACATTTCCAATTCTAGGACAAGGAAAGATGTTTATACATGTATACTGAGAGATGTTCATATACTACCCAGATTTGATGTTGTGGATACTTTATCAGATTGTAAATTCATTTCTAAACTTGCTTTGCGTTCAGGATATTGGCAAATTACAAAAACTGAAGAATACAATCCAAAGACAGCATTTTCTGAAGGAAATGTAAGGTTTTGTGAAACTTAAGTCTTCTAATTATGACTCCAATCACATATGAAGATCAAGTTGTTTGAACATATGGAATTTCAGTAGATCCCGAGAACTTATCAGCAGTGAAGGACTGCGAACCCCCACAGAACATCACAGAATTGCGACAGCTCTTTGGATTCTCGGGTTATTACCGTAAATGTATTTAAAATTATTCTCAAATATTCCAACCTTTAAATTCTTTACTTCAATGTCATAGGGTTTCGGCACCAGCAAACTACAATTTCAACATTTACTACAAACCAGAAATGTTTTACTCTTATATAGGTGCTCTTTCTAGGAAATTTTGTTTATTTTCAAGTTCAGTTTAAGGCATTTGTAAAACAGCCTCTTTAGATATTTTAATTGAGAAACTATATCGCAGAATTTTCTATTGGATGATACCTTAACAGATACAGTTATTGACAGGATGAAAGAATAGAAACAAGACATAACCATAGCCAGAGTCGTGGAGATTTTAGTTCAGGGAGAGAATTGTAGGAATGAAATAAAACTAGTTTAGAAATATTCAAGAGAAAGGAAGAAACTTCAAATCATCTATTAGATCGTTTTTAGATGGAGAAAAGGTATTACGTTTTCGTTTTGTAGATCGACCCCATAGCTACCAGGGAAGAAAGCTTGAGAGCAGGGTTATCAAAGGTATCAGAGGTAAGATCAGGTACCTAAGAGGGGTAAGCATCCCCTGTCGACCGATCACACTAGCCGTTTATTAATGAAATCGAGATATAGGGCCCAGAACGGATATAACCAGTCAACAGGGTGCGTTTACTCCTCTTGGTATGTGTGTCCTACTGTTTATTTTGTCTCTACAGCCCAGTAGCTAAGTACTTCGTTACTAGCTTGAAAATACGGATGTATATTTAATTGCTGTTATAAAATTTAGAAATTCATTTCAAAATTAAGGATTATCTCCCTCATGCATAGCTCTTATCCTTGGACGAATTTGGCTCCACTTGTTTGGCACGCTGTTTTTGGCTATATTTAGATCTAAAACTTCATAGTTATTTCGGATTTCAAACATTTCGGTTGAGCATCGCTGAAGAGACATTATTTGTCGAAATGCTCATCTGGTGCATCAAAATTGGTACCGTATAAGTTTTACATTATGACCCCTGGGTCGAGGCCTCTGCTGGTGGACTGTTAGTCCCCGAGGGTCTCTACAGCCCAGTAGCTAAGTACTTCGTTACTAGCTTGAAAATACGGATGTATATTTAATTGCTGTTATAAAATTTAGGCTGTCTAAAGTTAATTCCACGTTTAACGTCACCCGCGCGCGTAGGTTTCGGCGAAATTGCCGTTTTGAAAAAACAAACAAATCCGGATTTGAAGTAGTCGTTCAGGTTTGGTTTTTCATTTAGCGACTTAATTCTACATCCCGTGTAAGAGGAAAACGCACTGAAAAATTTAATCAGAGGCCCTTAAATGAAGAAAATGGAAGTATATGCCACTATTAAAGTAAAGAAAACGTACAAAGATGGTTTGAACCGAACTAATCTCAGCGAGATTCGTCGAGGCTGAATATTTGGACTGACGCCTCTTTCGAATGTCAGACCAGTGTCACACAAAGTGATTCGGGAAATCTTGCCTGAAATTCAGCCGCTTTTTGCGATTACAATGGGTTAAGCAATTCCTTGATCGCTTCAACTTTTCGTCTTAGACATTTAACTCCCTATCACATTTCATATTTACCTTCTCAACACTGAAGAGTTCCGATGTACTATTTCATGACAGTTTGTACTATGATTGGAAATACAGAACTTGCTGATTGATAATTACTTTGTACAAAGCATTTAATCATAAAAATTAAAAGCACTAAAAAGAAAACTGTAATTATTTAATCAATTTATTTGAAGGCGTCCTAAACTATCGGAATCCTGCCTTGTATTTGTAGATGTGAAGGTACAATCCTGATCTTTTAGTTGACTGTTGTGGTACATCAGATTAGCATCTTCCTTTCAAAATTGTATTTTAAAAAGTCAACACAAAACAAAGTAAAGCATATTTTAAACTTTAAGATGTGTCATTATAAAAATGTATGACATATTGTCATCATAATTTTAATTGTAACTGAGTCACATCTGTCTAGCAACTATTTCCACAAAAGGAAGTTTTCCTTTAGTTTGCTATGTTTGTGGTGATGAAAATCCATTGGATGTACCACCCGATGTTATCGCAAGCCACTACTCTGCTCATCCAATCTGCATGGTGTGTTCGCAGAAGGGATACAAACCCAGATTAAGGAAAACGTCTTTGCTGGGAAAACGCAAAAATTGACTTGGACTTGAAAATCAAATCCCACAATGTGTTTAATTTGACATATTACGTTTTTGGTCACTAAATTGGGTGATGTCTATTTGAAATTGTTGATTTTTGGGTAACTGAATAGGTGATTTTCAATACACATTTGTTTAAAAATTTTGTTTGTTTATTTTTTTTCCTCTCTCCCTCGTAGGTTTTGAAGTTTTGAGGTGACATTAAACGTAGAATTAATTTTGAACAGCCTTAGAAATTCATTTCAAAATTAAGGATTATCTCCCTCATGCATAGCTCTTATCCTTGGACGAATTTGGCTCCACTTGTTTGGCACGCTGTTTTTGGCTATATTTAGATCTAAAACTTCATAGTTATTTCGGATTTCAAACATTTCGGTTGAGCATCGCTGAAGAGACATTATTTGTCGAAATGCGCATCTGGTGCATCAAAATTGGTACCGTATAAGTTTTACATATGGAACTTAGTCCCGTGGGGATCCGGGTTAGAGTAGGTCCTCAGTATTCCCTTGCTTGTCGTAAGAATGGGGCGGTTCTTCGGATGAGACCGCAAAAACCGAGACCCCGTGTCACAGCAGATGTGGCAAGATAAATATCCCCCTGCTCAATGGACATAAGCGCCGAGCATAGACCTAAATTTTGTAGCCCTTCACCGGCAATGGTGACGTCTCCATATGTGTGAAATATTCTCGAGAGGGGCGTGAAACAATATTTAATCAATCAATATATGGAACTTACGATATCAGTCACTGTTCGTTATCTTCACTTTTTCATCAATACATCTCATTGGAAGAAAAAAAAAATGTTTAAACTTGATTTCCCATCCGTTTCTCTATATAAATGTATGTAAAGACAAACAATTCGTAATTAAAATTGTCCATCATGTCTTTCAATTATCAGATGGTTTAGAACTTACAATATTTCACACCGTTTCTTACAAAATATTTGCAAACAGAACACCAAGCGATGCAATATTGATACAAATAGTGCATATCATAAATATCTTTTCCGTTCTCAAGGCAATTTTGTTATTGCTTCGTCTCTGAATTGTATTAGGATCTGTTGACTCGACATAGGGATTGCGTTTCCTTACTCCTTCTACAGTAGTCTTCAGATGATGTCCACGTATATCGACTTCTCTCTCATACCGATCAGTTTGTGGATCCTGGTGGTAAATGCGAAGCAGAATAGATTGCAATACAACCGTAAGGGCGCTGATAATGACCTGTGTTGAAACATAGATACTGAACCATGAAATGTTTTCGGCGGACAACGGCATTTTTTCACTTAACAGGGTAGCGTACACCGCAAAGGTCAGGAAAATAGCCATAGACATACCAATTTTTTCGCCCGCTGCAATAGGAAGCACGAAGCAGAAAATGTTCATGATAGACAGAATGATGATGGGAAACATTACCGTAAGAATCGCCATCGTAGGTCGTCTTCGTATCCTTATTGTGAAATCCAGAAAGTAATCTAGAGATTGGTTACTTTTACCTGTCATTCCTAGAATGTTCTTTTCCGCAGACACCAGACTCCATTCACCATTGTATACTGTGTGTGATGTAATGAGCGAGGAATAATTTTCATTCATTTCTAAATGGTGTATAGCTGATATTAATGACATAAATTCAAAAGTACAAGTCTGTTCATCAAAGGGATATTTCTGTAAATTGATTTTGCACTGAATGGTACTTTTAACGGTGTTATGCAAGACGACAATCCCCGTGTATTGTATGAAAGCCTCACTTTCTTTTACAGATTCATAAGTCATACACATCTTACCAGCAAGCTCGTTAACACCACAAATAGACGGAACCCATACCTTTTCGGCTGGAACCCAGAGGTATTCAGTCTCATATTCTGATGTATTCCACCGGAGATACTCATCTACCCAACTATACATTATCCAGACAACAGATGAAAATGTCTGCGACTTCTCGTCCACTTTCTCTATGCTGAACAGAGAAATATGCATCCCAAACGGAACATTGGTGGTAATATTCACCACCGGTTTACGATAACGATTATACCCTTGAAAATCGTGTTTTGTAAAGCAGTTTCCTTGTCCAGATTTCCAATGTTCTGACCATTGGAGAATGGAAGGACAAGAAGAGATATTACACACATATAAAGACTCATCTCGCTGGGAAACATTTATACTGACATTATCAGGGATACCAAAGCATGATCTCTCAGTTTATACGGAGTGTTTAGACACAGAAAAAGTATTGATGTTTAAATAAAACCCGAGATACAAAGTGTAGTCCATTAAAATTTTCTCTGTGTGAATAGGAGGAGTTCGCAATTATCGGTCAATAAACACACCGTTCAGATTAAATGTAATACGGATGGGAGAAAATAGAAACCTTTCGAATGACAAAAGTGGTTTTCTCTACATCAAACTTCTCCATTAGTAGATATCGTAGTGTGCTGTAGAATGATTCGTCGCCATCATTAGGAATTAAAGATATCATAGAAGGTGCTCGCTAACCCGTTCTGAATTCACAAATCGATATGAATCTGCGCAATCTTTTCAACTTTGTAGATGGGAACGTTTTCCGGAAAGTGAAAATTCTTCTTCACATTGAGTGTGTTTCACCTATCACAACATGTGAGGTCGAAAGATCCTTTTCTGAATTAAGACGTATCAAGAGTTACATGCGCAGTACTATACAAGAGGACATATTGACTGGGCATGCACTAATGCATCTTTACCATTCATTAGAAATTGACCAAAAGGAAAGTACAATCATTTATCAGACAAGGAAAACGAAGATTATTTCAGTCAAGTCTCTTTACCTAAATAACACTTCTTACCAGAAAACATCAATACACGACAAAAAGGTCGCCCGCGTGGTGCAATGGTTATATAGAGCGTTTCCTTCGAGAGTTGGAAAATAAAGTGTTGAACATTATATCACGGGTTCGATTTTGTGAAAAAGTTCGACCCCCCCCCCCCCATAAGTGAGAAAGTATCCGAGTTTACTTTCGGAAGGTCGGTGGTCTCTTCCCAGGTACATTGTATCTGGGTTCTCTCTTCCACCAATAAAAACTGGGCGCCACCATATAACTGAAAAATTGTTGAGTGTGGCAGAAAACATCAAAACAAACACCCCCCCCCCCCTGGAAAAAATTTCTGGATCCGCGCCTGGGTAGAATACCATAGATATGTACATAATATCTGAGATGCATTTGAAAGCTTGCGTTTCATATTGTAATGCACGACTGTGACGTCATAGTTATATTTGTGTATGCATGGTAACAGACTCTGATGACGTCGATCCACATACGAGGTTCATTTACGGTTACGGGAATAGCCGAGTAGTTACGATTGTGTACACCACTGTACTATTTCAGCTTATCGTTAACAACTGTGACGTCAATCAGATCACGCGCTCGTCCTTCTCCGAAACTGGTCACCTGGGTCACCTCGGTCGATTCCATCTTGGTGTAGGGTACCGGTGTTTATCGGAATCTGCAGAAGTTTGCCGAATGCGTAACTGGTACATGTAAGTAGACTCGGACGTGGATCGGCGCAAGAATTGCATCAAATCGATGTATTTCTTCGCCGGAAACGCACCCGTCACTGGTATTAAACTGATAAAGTAACAGAAATGAATGATGATAGTAACGTAAAAGTTTCGTTACTATCATCCTCACTGTTTTTTAACGACGAATTTTCTGTTTATATGAGCCGTATAAAAGATAAAATAACACCTGCTCGTAATTGTTGCTAGTGTATGATATTTCTTACCTACATATCATTCGCAAATAAACAATACAAATAGATATAATTAGTAAATGTGGTCTTTCCGGAATTTCCTTCCGCCATCTTGGGATGATAGCAACGATCGTTACTATCATCAGTTTAATACCAGTGCCCGTGGATAAGATTAAAAGCCCAGAACTGAATCTCTGTATATGTTATTTAGATTTTCACCACAAATTAAGTCCATTAATGTCTTATTCATTACATTACATAAACATATAAGTGGAGATTTGTAATGGTAGAATACCTTAAATATGTGTGATATGATCTTAGATGCATTTGAAAGCTTGCGTTCCATAGTGTAACGTCATAGTTACATTTATGTACACTAGGGCTGCGTTCAAGATTATAGCGGCTAGCATAGCTGCTAAGCTAGATTTCTAGGTATATTGAACGCGCTGTATGAATTAACGCTACAGAGACCTACATAGCCGTTAGGATATTAAACACAGCCCTAGTAACTGATTTTGATGGCGTCGATCTACATCATATGTGCGTTTGCGGTTACGGAAATAGCCGAGTAGTTACGATTGTTGTGACGCTTACTTGACTTTGTCAGTGGACTATAGAAGAATTCCAGTGAATGCACAAGCGTGTACTACTTATACTGTTAAAGTGATATTCAACGGATTTAACAGAAACATGTTGATTTCTATAATCTAAGGTCAGTGGCCGATCGTTGGCTGCAGTTTTCTGTATAAGTTGAAATCCCTGACATGTACAGTATAATATGTATACGGTGTAACCGTTGAGACGAGTGAGGTCCCATGACATCTTAAAGCCGCCTCACACTAGACCGAATTGCATGAAATAAGCCTTGCGATGGCTAGCGAATCAAAGTTTTGAAAAAATCGTTTTCCATGGTAATTGATAGTAAATTATAGCTAGCCTTCGTTTTTCGTTTCGTTGACTTTCTGAACCAACAGTTGCGATTATTCAAATTCGTGCTGGAATTTTGAACATGTTTAAAATTTCCCGACGAATCGAAAAATCGTCTATTATCTGCTTGAATTCGCATCTCTTATTTACTCTGTGATAATCATTCGTTTATCGTTCGTGTGTTATTGTCATGCATCGTCCCTCACCGCACTGTTGCCAAAACGGACCGATATCGAAACAACCCTAAACGAAGCGACACGATGACTAAATATGACATGCGTGTATAAACGAAGACTTACTATGACAAACGTATTTTCGCTTGCCAGCTTCTATGCGAAGGGCAACTAAGACTAACTTTTACTAAATTTGAATAGCGATGCATACACGAACGCAAGACTAAGAGTCACTATAGCAAACTATGGATTGCGAATTGATACGAATACGAGCGAGTTACCAGACGAAAAATTTGGTGCCATCTGAGCCTCTCGGACCTGCCACGCACCACGTTACTCACATATAAAGGCCCATCACCATGATTGTGCTTCATTCATGGCCTAAATTTCAAAAGCACTTCACAGTTTTATATTTCAACTCACATTTTTAAAGATTCTAAAGTGAAATGGAAGATGCAGCCCGCCTGAGAGTCCAGTATTTACTGGCAATGGCTCAGAATGAAGTTGTACTCCAGCAGCTGAACCTACACCAATTTATTAGAGGCCGTTTCAGATGGAGACGAGGCTTCAGACGGCATCGTATCTGGAGAAGGACATGGCTGAACCCTGCCAGAAGAAGGGCCTTTGGCATCTTTGATCAGCTGTTGGTTGAGCTCCGAAGAGAAGATCCGTCGACTTTCAGGAAATTTCTCTGCATGCCCCCTGAACTCTACGATGAAATCCTGGAGAGGGTCAGAGGAAGAATCTGGAGGCAGCACACCTGGTTCAGGGAGCCGCTGAACGAAGGTTTCAAGTTGGCAGCTACTCTCCGTCATCTTGTGTCTGGCACCATGTACTCTGACATGCAGTATGGTTGGAGAGTACCTGAAAACACCCTGTCTGTAGTGGTCAGAGAGGTGTGTCAGGCCATATGTGAAGAGTATGCAGATGAAGTCATGACAGCCCCTTCAACCCCTGATGGATGGCGACAACTTTCTGATGGATTCTACTGGCGTTGGAATTTTCCCCACTGCGTGGCTGCTATTGATGGAAAGCATGTGGCCATCAGAAAGCCTCCTCTCTCTGGCTCGTTATATTACAACTACAAGGGCTTCTTCAGTATCATCCTGCTGGCTATAGTGGACAGTGACTACAAATTTGTCTGGTGCGATGTTGGTGGTAAGTGTGATACATTCTTTTTATATGTATGACATAATATTTTTATTATCGTGTATGTAAGTATAGAATACCTCGCATCGTGCAGAAGAGTTAAACAAATGACAAATATCCACAAAGACAAAACAATGTACTTAAGGGAACAAAAACTACATGACAACAAAAATCTGGCAGGAGACCATGAGGTGAAATCATGTGTTCGTGACGGGTGAGTATGTGGCACCCGTCATGAAGTTCCTTACCTCAAAATAAAGGGTAATCAGTAGCACTTGTCAAAGATGTCCCATGTCATACTAGTAACAGAGACACCGTAATGACGCAGAAGATCTTGATGACGACCGAGGAACTTGCGTAAGTGTTTTTTTTTAGCCTAAAGTCAACAAAACCCTGGGCAAGTAACTTACGTGCCAGCTACTTAGCGCGGCTGCGAAAGTCTTCATATACTGAATACGCTTTTGAGCACCGAATCAGCTGCGACATAAACACGCCATATGCTGGTGATGATGGTATATTGCCACATAGGAATGAAATGTTTACAATCAGGAAGTTGCAATCCTCCCTTTTGTCATACAACTTTGTGCTCGGAGTGGCGCATGGGTGATGTTCGAGAAAAATACCCAAATATGAAGTACAGCATATACTTATATTGTTTTGTCTTTCTGTCATTTCAGGCTATGGGTCAAGTTGTGATGCTCAGATCTACAACGACTCGGAGTTCAAGGAGTTGGTGGAGGATGGATCGATCAACTTTCCAGACCCAGACCCTCTCCCCCATGACAATGTGGACATACCATATTTCCTGGTGGGAGACGATGCCTTCAGCCTGGCCAAGAACATGATGAAACCCTATGGTCAGAGGGATCTATCCAGGGAGCAGAGGATCCTGAACTACAGACTGTCCAGGGCTCGTCGTGTCTCTGAGAATGCATTTGGAATTATTAGCAACAGATTCCAGATCTTAGCCTCCAAGATGAACCACTTGCCGTCAACAGCCCGACTCATAGTCAAGACTTGCTGTATCTTGCTCAACTTGATGAGGATGCATTACCCAGTAATGAATAATGCCCTGATTGAACATGATGAGATACGAGGCAACCCGGTCCCTGGAGCATGGAGGAGAGGCCGCAATCTTCATGACACCGTCATTGTCACGGGCAACAACAATCAGAACAAGGACGGTAAGATCAGGAACCTACTGAAGCACTGGTGCAATTCTGAAGTAGGAAGTGTTCCATGGCAGGATAGAATGGTCCCCTAGATGTGAAACCTAGTCAAATGCCAGAGACTATGTGGGGAGGGGAAATGGTAAAATAAATTTTTGTCTGTATTTGGAATTGTGTTGTGTTTCAATGTTTATAAGTGTAAACAACTAACACCATAACAATAAAGATTTATATATGTTTTAAATTATTTTTATTGTACTTAAAGGGATATACAATTATGATGTTATAATGTCAATAAACTGCAGGCAAATTTCAAAATAAAAATAAAAATAAATTCTTGTAGTTACTGCTGAAGACTTTATTAACTATTTGGAAATTACACAATATTTGCTACTTTTAAACTATTAAACAAAATTGGGAATTCAAATTATTGTTTGGGAATTGAGACTTTTTGGACTATTAAACCATTTAGACGTTAAACTATTTGGGACTATAAATATGTCTACTTTAAATAAAACGCAATCTTAAATCTATGATTGGAAACAAAGCATGATATTCAAATTTACCGAACTTTTTAATCAGTTATCAACTTTTTGTACAAAACTCACAATACATTATTATATACAAATGACATCTTGTCATTTAACTTTCAAAATATTAACTTAACGATTCATATTCTAAATTAAAAAGAAAACTGTGCACCGTCTATAATTATAAATTTAAACCATCATCTTTTTATCTGATATATACCGGTACCATTTTACAGAAATAGTTTGGACAATTTTCAAATAGAGATTATAATAAAACATTACTACAATGGCACAAATCACCAGCAAACAACCAATCAATATACACTGGTAAGTATGACATACAAACAGTCATTATGATATAGACAGTCACTTGGATGATGATCTACTACATTCTGTCGCTGAGGCAAATGTCATATTTACCGAGTCAATCAGGGAATTATCATTCACCTGGGATGAGTCCATGTTGATGCCTGATGCCACTAAAGCCCTGGTGACAATATTGCTAGAATCAGGTTCTTTATTAGAGCTACTAGGCCGTGACTGAGACTGCTGGGTTTGAGAATGCAGAGGTTGAGACTGTTGAGGCTGAGGGACATAATGCTGCTGTGGCGGGCCTTTGTATTGCTGTTGTTGCTGATCCTGCTGCATCCTGGACTGCTGCTGACTGTACTACATGCCACAGGACTGCTGACTTGACTGCATGTCACTGCAATGAGACTTCTTGTGCGTTGGTGATTGCCTCTCATCCTCTTCCTCATCGTCAGTAGAGCTCTGGGCTGAGTTTTACTAAACTTCTTATCTTACGCAAGAAATTCTGACTTAAGAATTTCGTACGTTTTAATTTAAGATACGATGCTTCTGTTTTACTAACATGTTCTTAAGTTTCCATCGTAAACTTAACTTGCGAAATATTCGCAACTTACGATCTGACACTGCGCAATCGCATTTGTTACTATCGCTTTCAGTATTTCATAATACATGTAAATTCAATATGGATTTACAGCAGTTGATGAGGTCCTCATTGGAGATTTAACAATTTTAAAGCAAATAAAGTTCAAAATAAATAATTACTAAAATGTAAGAATATTTTTGTACAAAAATACATTTGTTATGATTGCATACGAAATATCAAACGTATTCATATTCTTTTTAAAAATACATTTCAAAGTATATGAAAACGAAAATAGATTTTAAACTATTAATTGCAACCGCCGCTTTGACCTAGAGGTAGAGCGCTCGGGGCGAGCATGCGGAAGGTCGGGGTTCGAATACTGGCCACGGCAGACCTAAGTCGTTAAAACAGATAGTGACAGTTCCATCGCCAAACGCTTGGCATCAGGTGTGAATGTCAAGGTTCCTCGGAGATGACCTTATTTTTTAAACGGATGTCCCGTGTCACAGTAGGGTGGCACACTAAAGAACCCTCACTGCTCAATGCCGTAAGCGCCGAGAAAAGGCTTGAATTTGAGGCCCTTCACCGGTCTTGGTGACGTCTCCATATGAGTGAAAAATTCTCGAGAGAGACGTTAAACAAGATACAATCAATCAACAAACTATTGTAAATGACTACATACACTGTACAATACACTGGACCATCCTCTTAATATATATACTTCACATAACAAAATATATGTACATATACATGTACGAAGAGAAAAACTTGCAAATTTTCCGTCTCACCATTTTTCAGCGATATTGAATTTCTCGGTGCATTTACCAACACATGCCCTGTAAAGGGTGTAGAAGATGTACACCAGAAAATGTGCATTTTTGCTCTTGGTTACGGAATGATGTATACTATTCGTGACTATGTGGTCGGTATAGACAAATCAAACGTGTCTTGGTATTTTAAAAATGGAAGTACACATGTATTGGAAATAGACAAAATGAAATATGTGTTCTACCAACTCGGGGGGGGGGGGGGGGGGGGGGGGGGCATGTAGACCGATATAATTATTCATTTTCATAATTTCAAGCTCGGGGGACGGTCGTTCTGACCCTCGCCTACACATTATTGTTGAATCGGTATATAGGAAAAAAATAGTCGATATCTCTGTTTGATAGCAAGCCCGGCTGTGATAATCCTGAAATTTTATAAATGTAAAATAATCCAAGTGTAACGTTGGAGTATATTTCAAAGAACAAATTAGAACAACACCATATTGTACAAAATACAATGAATAAATTATATTACAGCATTTGCGTATAATAAAATATAAATAATTTGCTATATGTAGACCTACCATGTTAGGATCCCTCCCCTCATTTTTATAAGGATACATTGAGACTCATTCAAAAAAGACAAGTCAGTAGAATTTGATATACAGAGTTTGTTAGCATGTTTAGTAGCATGGCTCATTTTTGGCGTGCAGACTAAAAATTGGACCCGGGAGAGGGTCACGTATATATATATATATATATAATATATGTTATTTTGTATGTGAAATTTACGCAAAATTGACATCGTCACGTTAAAAAAAGACAAACTAACACACACGGAGAGAGAGAGAGAGAGAGAGAGAGAGAGAGAGAGAGAGAGAGAGAGACGGGGTCCTTGTCCTGCTTCTTGGCATTGCCCTTGACCTGCTTCTTGGCAGCCTCCTCTCCCTGGAGGGAGGGGGGGGGGGGGGGGGGGGGGTCAGGTTGGGGCCACAATAAAGGATCAAATTTTTACATAGAAATATATAGGGAAAATCTTTAAAAATCTTCGTCTCAAGAACCACATCCAGTGGGGATCCAGGTTAGAATAGATCCTCAGTATACCCCTTGCTTGTCGTACGGGGCGACTAAATGGGGCCGTCCTTCGGATGAGACCGCAAAAACCGAGGTCCTGTGTCACAGCACGTGTGGCACAATAAAGATTCCTCCTTGCTCAATGTCCCTAAGCGCCGAGCATAGGCCTAAGTTTTGCAGCCCTTCACCGGGAGTGGTGAGATCTCTGTATGAGTGAAATATTCTCGAGAGGGATGTAAAACAATATTCAATCAATCTCAAGAACCACTGGGTCAGAGAAGCTGAAGTTTATATGAAAGCTTCCTGACATAGTGCAGATTCAAGTTTGTTCAAATCATAGCCCCTGGGGGTGGGTTGGGCCACAATAGGGGATCAAAGTTTTACATAGAAATATATATCGGGAAAATCTTTAAAAATCTTCTTCTCATGAACCAATGAGTCAGAAGAGCTGAAATTTATATGAAACTTCCTGACATAGTGCAGATTCACGTATGTTTAAATCATGGCTCCCGGGGATAGATTGGGGCCACAATAGGGGTTCAAAGTTTTACTTGAGAATAAATAGAGAAAATATTTAAAAATCATCTTCTCAAGAACCAATGAGCCAGAAGAGCTGCGATTTACATGAAAGCTTTCTGACATAGTGCAGATTCAAGTTTGTAAAAATCATGGCCTCCAGGGGTAGGTTGGGGCCACAATATGGACTAAGGTTTTACATGCAAATATATATGGAAAGTCTTAAGATATGGGTCAAAGTAACCCAGATGAGCGATGTGGCCCTTGGGCCTATTGTTTGAAATAAGAATAAAAAGAATCATTATTAGTTTGTTGCGTATGTGAGCTAATTAATTACCATGGAAACCGTAATTATTCTCGAACAGTGGTTGATAATTTATGCAGAACAAGTAAACTGAAAGTAAACCTGTATGCGATTTCTTCCCAATAGAACTAACGTATATACCACCAGTGCTGATTTCTTTACATTGGCTTCCTATTGACAGACGCAGCCAATACAAAATTATCCTCTATGCATACAAGGTGATTCAGAAGATGGCACCAAAATATTTGGAGGAGGTGATCACTGTTTACCAACCGAATCGTTCCCTAAGATCTGAAAATTCACTGACATTAGTTAGAACTAGATATCGAACTTACACATGTGGAAACAGGCGATTGGATGTGGCAGCAGCTACACTCTGGAACTCTCTGCCTGCTGTTGTCAGAATTTGAACACTTTTAAAAAGCAGTTAAAAACACATCTTTTTAGACGTGCATATTATTAGCTGCAATAATGTAGCCCTCTCTGATTTTTTTTTTTTTTTTTTTTTTTTTTTTTTTTTTAGGGAAAACGTCAGAATTAAAAAAAATTGGATAGGGCTACATTATTGCAGCTAGCATATTATTAGTATTATAGGTGGTTAAATGGTTTCTTTACCATCATTTTAACATGACTTTTTCAAATGTATAATTGTATATTTATTTCAACTATTGTATTTTATATCATTTGATTGTACGGCGTGGAACTTTTTTCATGCATATCATTTTTTAGATTCTAGTAATCTTACTTCACATTATTGATGTTTTTCTAGCATTGTTTTGATGTTATCTGTCTTAATGCTATTATAATTTCCTTTTACTGCGTTTATAACATGCTGTGTCATTTTTATTGTGTGCAGTGCTTTAGAGTGGTTATTTATAGTCATATAGGGTGCCAAATAAATAAATATTATTATTATTATTATAAATATTATTATATAAGATTCTTAATTCAAATCAATGTTATTGTTTTTTTTAAATGCAGCTTAATCTTTTAAAAGTTACACCCTGATCCCATTGCCTCTAAAAATTGGTCCACACCCTTTAAACTAAAATTCCGCACCCATCCGTGTGTTGCTATTGGATATAATGTTCTGCCGTACAAATGATAATATCCTACCGACCCGGTTTAGCGATAGAATGTGTCCTATGTAGCAAAATAAAAATTGTACTTAGTAAATATTTCTGTAAAATCATGTAAAACATCATTAATATACAACCAAAAGAGTTACCTTCACAACTGGCTCGCCTTAAGTTTATTTTCATTACCGTAGAAACACCTATTCCTATATAATCTGGACACTTGTGAATTTCAATTCGCTGTGAACAGCTTCCATTTTACCGGAACTTGCCATTGCGTAAGCGAACAGCTTCCAACTGTGGAGATATCACCCTTTACGGAAAATGCACTGTGATCTTTACTACGCCGTTCTTTTACACAGGTGCTTGGGTTCAGGACACCCCCCCCCCCTCCTTCCGAATAAGCTACATGAGTTGATTTAATTCTTTTTCTTTTGGTTCGAAATATTTCTAATACATGTCAATAACGTTGTGCATACCCTAAAGTCCAAAATAATTTAAAATAAACCCTTTTAGAAAAATACTCTCACTGGTTATTATAACAGAACCGCAGGTGCTTGGGTTCAGGATCCCCCCCCCCCCCCCCCGTCCGAATAAGCTACATAAGTTGATTTAATTTTTTTGGAGGGGGGTGAAAATATTTCTAGTACATGTCAACAACGTCGTGCATACCCCAAAGTCCAAAATAATTGAAAATAAGCCCTTTTAGAAAAAGACCCTCACTGGTTATTATAACAGAACCGCAGGTGCTTGGGTTCAGGACACCCCCCCCCCCTCAGAATAAGCTACATGAGTTGATTCAATGATTATTTTTGGTTGAAAATATTTCTAATACATGTCAACAACGTCGTGCATACCCCTAAAGTCCAAAATAATTCTTCTATAGGTTAAGTCCTTTTAGAAAAAATACCTATACTGGTTATTATAACAGAACCACAGGTGCTTGGGTTCAGGATCCCCCCCCCCCCCTCCGAATAAGCTACATGAGTTGATTTAATTCTTTAGAAAAATACCCTCACTGTTATAATAACGAGTGGAGTGCACTGGCAACAGAATATATTTTCCCTCTATCACTACAGAACAAGAATTTCAGTCGATAATGCATTAAAATGCACTGTAGCGGACAGTATAAGAGAAAGCCAATACTGCCTCCCTAGTGAGCTAGCTTTTATGGTGATGTGGTCAAGTCTCTTTCTTGATCACGCAAGTTAAGCAACTGCGAGCGTGATCAGCACTTGGCTGGTTGACCCCTGTACGTTACAGCACCAATTTAAATTAATCTTTTTTTTAAATTATCCCGGGGGAGGATCCCCTGACTCACCTAATGGGAGGGGGTCAACCCCTTCCCATGCCCTTCGACCCACTGGGCCATACACACCGCTCCCCCAGTGAGGTACTGCGTAGAGCAAACCACGTGACTCATGAGTGTAATCAATGGAGCGAGCTGATTGGGACTATTGTCTTACGCTTTGCTTTACAGGGTTGAGGACTTTCGAATTATGAATGGGTTTAGTTGTCTTCAATTTTACCTTTAAATTTACGCGTTTATTCTTTGGTAACGATTCTGCAATACTCTGCTACATTACAGGTATATGGGAGGCGATTCTGCGATATTCTGCTACATTACAGGTATATGGGAGGCATTCTAGCTGTGGTGAGGGCGTGTCCCGAGACACGGTTAAATCAGTCTAACTATGTTGCTATATAATTACACACGTTTCCTTTGTAAACCATATGTGTGAGGTTTAATTACGTGTTATTTGTATCATCAAATTAATAAATTGTCTAATTTTGAGAATGGTACGCTTGGTGTTTAATTAAGCGATGTCAGTATCATCAATTAATGAAGTATCTAATTATGGGAATAGTATATGTGGCGTGAGGGTATCTAATTAACACGAAAATCTTGTAATCGTGTATTTTAAAAGTGTAAATAATTTCCACGCCTAAATTGTTACGTTCAGTAATACTGCACATAGGCGGATCCAAGAATTAGTGAAAGGGGAGGGGTCTTTTACATCCTTTATACATGTAAATGTTTAGTTAATTGCTACTTGTTTTCAAAGTTCTAGTCATTCTAATCGCAGTTCTCGGATCTGATTTCGTATTGAAATGATAAAAAAAACTGAGTGAAAACTTACTCACAAGAAGCTGTAGGTTAAATGGTGTAAAATCCTGCGTTCTGAGCATTCACTGTCACTTGTTTTTCACATTCAAATTGTCTACTTCTTAAACAAAACTTTTATGCTACATATAGTTTTTAAGATTTTAAGATTTTTTCAATGATATTTGTATATGACGAAAATATCGTAAGCATATATCAGAGTGTCGTCCTATTTATCCTAGAATTAAATGATACACTAGTGTTAACGTTGATAAATTTGAATGATGCAAATTACATGAAGTATCCACTTTTCATATCATTATGACTCAAAGATTCGTTAAAATTGAATAACTCTTAAAAACTTTATGGTCCGCCAGGGGAGGGGGGGGGGGGTGTCCGGACCCCCTTGGACCCCTCTGGATCCACCCTTCCTGCGACAGAGCAATTTCTTTCCAATTTTGCTTCATTTTAATTTCAATTTTCTAATAGGTAAAACTCTTACTTTTTTCAATTAATTTCTAATCTCGCAATACGCCCGTCACAGATTCCGCCCTCTTTTGGATCCATCGATGAGAGAAATCGTCGGAGATTCTTGGAAAGATGACCATACGCGGATCTATCCCCCCCCCCCCCCCGGTGGAGTCAAACTCTTCAGCCGAAAGCATAACAAGAGACTTAGATATTTTATTTAAACCAAAGCTGAAAACTCTTAAACTTGTATTGCTTATAGGAATTATGAGATTGATCAATGTTCGTTATTTTCACCTTTCATGTATACATCTAGGTTTTCATAATTCGTCGGTTCAAACATGTTCATTACCTATCGTATTTGAAATTGCGATAAAAAGTCTGAGGGGCATGCCAGTCAGTCAAAATCAAACGCAGTCTTTTTACGTGTAAAAGTTACGTTTATAGTATGTAGCCCTATCCGGCGTCTGTTCTTTGCCTAATTAAAACTTTGGAACTGATTTCACGCAAATTTAGCACATACACTGAATGACCTCAGTAAAAAAAGAGATCAATCCAAGGTCTAATTAATGACATCTTTCACAGCATGCGCAGATCTAGGGGGGGGGGGGGGGGGGGGGGTCGGGGGGTCCGGATCCCCCTGGAATTTGCAAAGATAAAAAATTACAATATAACAAAAAGCAAAAATGAATGCCTTATATACCAGCAAAACCATTCAGAAAAAGTTCGAACCCCCCCCCCCCCCGGAAAAAAATTCTGGATCCGCGCCTGCACAGTCAATGACTTTTTGAAAATGCAGTAGATCTGGAAGTGGGGAAGGCATCCTAGAAGCGATCCAACTTATCCAGTGGTAGTAATCCATTATTTCACTATAACATATCTGAATGTTTTGCCTTTCTATTCATAGATATTTGTTTTTGGTAGGTTATGTTGTAACACTCCCCCCCCCCACTTTTTTTTTGGGGGGGTGGGGGTCCTGTAGTTTCATAGCCTGGTTCTCGATGCCTTCCGATGTGGAAGTATATAGCCTTGTACCAATCGGATCATTAGTCTTGTCCCCGCCCCCGCCACTCCTTGATCACTCGTGTTGGAGATCAGTGATCAAGGAGTGGCGGGGGCGGGGACCAGACTATCGGATCATGCGCTCTTCCTTTTCCGTAACGGGTTCATTTGCAGTTGCGGAAATAGCCGAGTAGTTACGATTGAGCCTTGCACATCGGATCGGAAAGCCTCGGGAACCAGGAGAGCGGTTTCATAGTTATAGAGTTATCTTTCTTGACGTATCAGACGACATATGCACGAGAAGATAGAATGTTCTATCGTTAAAATGTGGTGAGGGCCTGTCCCGAGACACAGTTAGATTATTCTAACTAATGCACGAGCGGCACAAAAATAGACGCTGGAAGCGAAGTTGGCAAAAGTGGCCGCCACCCAGGTACTTTTTATAATTCATTGTAGATATTTGATATACCGACCTATTGTTAAACTGTAACAAACAAAAACATGTACATTCTGTTCCACTCACTGCTGTAAAAATGCGAAGTTCGCGGCCGAGCGCACTATGTACACACACTGTTACATGTTACATGTACTGTTACATGTACACACACTGTTAAACATGTACA